>NC_134832.1:98628769-99235996 GCF_004210375.1 Tachypleus tridentatus | reverse complement strand
TAACTCTTTTTATGCCAACAGTCCATCTTATCTACAACAATAAAATGAAACACTGTATCAACAGTACATTCTTTTCTATTATAATAATAAGCTAAAACAACGTAGCAAGAGTCATTTCCGCTCTATAAAAATACGTTAACATACTGTACCAACAGTCTATCCTACTGTATAACATAAACTACTATACTTTATCAAGTACCTCTCGTTACCAACAGTTTAACCTGCTCTAAAACATATTGTCAACACTCCATCCCACACTGTAATAATATATCAAAACGCACAGTCCCTCCCGCTCAATAACAATAAGTAAACACGCTGTACTAACAGTTCATCCCACTACATAAAAATAAACCAACATGCTTTATCAACACCGTTTCTTTATCAACAGTTTAACACAGTATATAGCAGTAAACTAACAGAAACTACCAACGCTCAATACCACTCGTTACACAGTGAAATAGCATACTGCACCAAATAATTCATCCCATTCTATTACATTAAACTAACACACTGTACCAAAGAATTAATCAAATTCTATAATAACAAGCTAATACAATGTACCGATAGTCCATTCCACTATATAAGAGCAAATTTACACGCTAACAACAACTCATCCAACTTCTTAACAATAAAGTAACGCAGTGCGCCAAGAGTATATCCTATTCTATAACTACTAACTAACAGTATACCGGTAGTACATCTCAATTTCTAACAACAAAGTAACACACTGTACTAACAGTCCTTCCGGTTTTTTATAAAAAAGCTAACACACCTTACCAACAGTCCATCTCACTCTATTAATAAGAACCAACAAGGTTTGTTAACTCTCTCTCTCTCTCTGTACCAACATTCCATCTCACTCTATTAATAAGAACCAACAAGGTTTATTAACTCTCTCTCTCTCTGTACCAACAGTCCATCTCATTCTATAAGAAGACGCTGACGCTTTACCAAACTCTATAAATATGAATAAACCAACATACTTTGTCAACGCCCTCTCTGTACCAATTGTTTAATAATAAACCTACTTTTTAATAATAAACTGATACATATTACCAATTCTCCATCTTTTTCTGTAACAATAAGTTAACACACTGTACCAACATTTCATCTCACTCTATAAAAGTAAACTAATACACTGTATCAACAATCAATCTCACTCTATAACAGTAAATATCACATTATACCATCGGCCCATTTCATTCTATAATAATTAGCTAATACACTGTACCAATAGTTAATCTCTATAATAATGAGCTAAAACTATGTACCAGAAGTCCATCGCGCTCTGTAACAAGTTTACACACTATACCAACAGTACGTTCCATTTTATAAACAAAACCTCATGTTTTTATTATCTGCTTCCTCCTATGCTGACAGCTTAATACATTATAAAAGAATAACATATATTATCCACACTCTATTCCATTCTATAACAGTAAACTAAAATATTGTACTCTATAAGTCCACCTTATTCTGTAGCAGTAAGGTAGCACACCATATAAACAGTTCATTCCGTGTAAAAACAATAAGATAACACACTATGATAACAGTCAATCCAAATTTTTAAAACATAATTTACTGAGTTCCTCTCTGCACCAACAGTTTAACCTGCTCTATAACAATAAACTACCATGTATTATCAACACTCCACACTACAACGAAGTAGCATGCAGTACACACAATTGTCCTTTTCATTTTATAACAATAGGATAACAAACTGTGCCATCCCACTCTATATAAAATGAACCAAGATACTTTATTAACTCTCTAACTGTTAATACAGAAAGATTGCTGCTACGACATACTGAGTTATTGTTACACAGTGTTAGTTTCTTGTTAGAACGATATAGATTGTTGTTATAACAAGAAACTAACACTGTAAAACAATAACTCAGTACGTTTTAGAAGCAATTAATGTCATTCTAATAACAAATTACAATGTAACAATAATAATTCATTTTACTGTAAAAGTAGCCTTACAGGCTATATCACTTATATATTTCATAGTAACAACTGGTTCTTATTTATACAACCCCATTCACTGTAATACAGAAAGATTGCTGCTAGGACGTACTAAGTTATTGTTACACAGTGTTAGTTTCTTGTTAGAACGATATAGATTGTTGTTATATTCACTGTAATAGACCCTCAACCCTTTACTATGACGATTTATTTGTGTGTTTTTTAATTTCGCGCAAAGCTACACGAGGGTTATCTACGCTAGCCGTCCCTAATTTAGCAGTGTAAGACTAGAGGGAAGGCAGATAGTCATCGCCACCCACCGCCAAATCTTGGGCTACTATTTTACTAACGAATAGTAGTTTGGCCATCACATTATAATGCCCCCACAGCTGAAAAGACGAGCATGTTTGGTGTGACGGGGATTGAAACCCGTGACCCTCGGATTACGAGTCGAGTGCCTTAACCACCTGGCCATGCCCGGCCGTTACTATGACGGCACAATTTGTTGTAAAACAGCTCAACTGAATACACTGCAATATTAGTAACTACTGCAACAGCAATCAACATTTCTGTTACAGCGTCCCAACTTGTATCACTGGAAGGTAAAAATAAATAGACTTTTAATTGTTTTACTTTATTTTTGCAAAGAGTATATAACAAACTACAGTCAAATTTCGTAATTTCAAAAGTAAATGTTGTAAGAAGAAAACAGATTGAATGACAATAATAATGAAAGATTATTCAACTAACGCTATTTTCTGCATATTAGAATATTTAATAACAACTATTTACAGAACGAAACGTTTTTGTTATAAGGCAAAAATGATTGCATATTGACACAACTCGTTTCATAATCTGTCGATTTTATTTTAAATACAGATGGGCCGAGCGCGGGCCATTGATGAGTGTGATAGTTCGTGAAATTCAGGTTTCGTTATTCGAGTCCCTTTATCTCCAAAAAAAGAGAAAATAAAAAAGTGTGGACACGAGTACGTTATAAGAGTGACGGTCAAATCCTACTCTACGATCTCACCAGATTAATTCATAAGTTGACGCCAGACTGCGTTTGTTTGTCTATCATTCAAAATTAAGAACAAGTAATGCAGGTGACCCTTGTGTAGCTTTGCCCGAAGTCCAAGAAAAAAACAAAAATCGAAGTATAAACACTGATTATAATTGATAAGGTATCTTAATTAAAGTGTTTACACACAGTAAAGTGATTTTGGAAATGTCTTAAATCATATATTTCATTCCAGTTTTCACTTTCATCCGTGCTTGTTTTCGTTAAATTCGGTTTTTATGAGCAGAAAATGAGGTTGTGATTTGGAAAGCCACTACATTGGTCAGTCCTTTTCCTTTGCTAATTTCTTCTAAAGATGTTATTGTTATTTTTAATATCATCTTAATAGAAAATTAATCCTAATCATAAAATATCAAATCTCGTAAACTAAATTTTAACAGCTATTAGAGGCTGTCCCTATTTATAATTGTATATTAGGATACTTCACTCTCATAATTTTAAAGGTTTCTATACATACATTTTCATAAAAACTCATGGACTGTGCACTAACAAAATACTGCGTCAAAACCCCATAAAATAAGGAATAAGAACCTGTGCTAACAGCTCTACTAGTGTAACTATGGCAAAAAAAAAACACCACACAAACAGTTCGAGAAGGCTTAAAGGCACAGACAGTTGTGTTTCAGTTCAAAATACGTACGTGCTTGTACTTTGAACTAACAGATTAAATCTAACCACAATATACCCTATATCATAAAAGAATATTTCACCTTGACAACAAGAACCTTTACTTTATTATTAGTCTTGGAAGGAACAAAACTAGTGATTGTTCTCGTCCACATATGCTTTTATAGCCTCATGACAGTCAATCAGACAACTTAAAAGCATAGAAGAAAAATTTAGTAACGTAGCCCAGTTTACCCTTTGTATATCCAAAGCAATGTTTTTGAAGCTTGTAGGCTTTATTTAAACCTTTCTCACTAAGACCATTGTTGAGAGTTTTGGCGCTCACTCCTTTTTCTCCTTTTATGGAATTTCAGTAATAGAGAATAAATTAAATATGTATCAGTAGTTGTTTCCACTCAGTAAAATAAAGTGTTGTTAGTTATTATGAAATTGTAAGCGAAATACAAGTCAATTAAACATACTATTCCTGGTAGACATTTTAGCCTTTTTTCAAAGCAACACCAACTCGAATAACCTTGAACAAAGTTTCTGTCTGACGAAGTACATATTTTTCATAAAGTGCACACTTCAGTGCTCCTGTGCTTTGCTTGATATATGGACCAATAACTTGTTTGCCTTCATTAAAAACCAGACACCTACCGAAGAGAATTTCATCTAAAATTCAAATATTCTAGCCTAATTGATGAGGTTATAGGTTTGCCTGCGAAGGTCTTGCACAACCAGTGAAAAAACTTATATTTCACAACGTTAAATAATAATTATTGTATTGAATGAAGAGCCTTAACGATGAAAACGAAACCAAAAGAATTTTAAACATTCCTTTGCATAAGGTCTTTTTAAAAAAAATACAGCAGTAACAAAATAAAATAAGAGTGTAGTGGTTGATATAGGCTTAAAGTAATGCTTCCTTAGGCCAACTTTATTTGTAAATTCAGAATAAAGTTTCTTGCGAAGACTAGTAAATAGACAGTGTAGCTTAATGATCGGCAAGAGACATGTGGTTGTTAAGAACTCTGACTTTAGTTGATAAGTATTTATCAAAAATTGATACAATTTCAGTAAGATTTCCGTTGTTCAGCAAGTCGCTAAGAAGGACTACAGTGAGATCTGTTTTACAAGAAGAAAATAATATAACACGCAGACACAGATAAAACTGGTGTAGATGGATTATGATAGATAATTATGCCAATTACTGGCTAAAAATACATAAATATAAAACATGTGCAGGTAAAAACAGACATGTAAAAACGAAGACAGAGAGAAAGGCAGAAACCACAAAGATAAACTGTTGTAAATAGCAAATAAACGTTAATGAAATCTATATTTATACTTTCGACAGGGCTTAAAATGCGGTTAATATTTAGATTTGATACAATTATTGTTTGTTGTTTTTTTTTGTCATGGCCTCAGCTCTCTGTCCAGTGTTAGTCCTTGTATTTCAATGATTTTTTTCTTTTTTGTTTTAGGATTTTCTCACAAATTTACACAATAACTACTCGCGTTAGCTGACCCTATCTCTAAATTGATAGGCTAAAGGTCTACGAACCGTCAACTGTTAGACTGCTTTTCTTCTGATCAAACAACTGGATCTGAACTATCATTTATAAACCACATAGAGTGGTGAGAGTTTTTGTGGCAAAGGGACGCGAAACATGTGTCCTCAGATTCACACTAACTACTAGTCCATGTGACACGATGATACATATTTTACTAATTTATATTCTTAAAACATTTCACTTTTTTCATTAAATATTTTAGCATTTCCTTTGTTTATGCAACATAATTCTGTTTAGTCACTTCTCGTGCAATTTAACGATAACGATAAGGGCTTCAGTGCTTCAATTCAACATGATTTCACTTCATCTCTTCTTCTACAGCTTAATGATAACAACTTCACTGTTACAATGTCAAAACCATTCTATTTGGGCTATTCTTCTGCGAGTTAACTATAACGATAACAGCTTCAGCGTTATAGCGTCAACATGATTTGTTTCTTAATGCAGGTGCATCAAAATAGAGCATGCGTTTAAGTTGTACATTGTTCTCTGTTTTGGCACCAAATACATTGCCATGAATCCAGTTGCTTAAAATACAAAAAAAAAAAAAGAGACAGCAGATAATGGCAATGGGATGATACGTTTATCGGAAACTCGATAAAAAAAAATAACTGCATACATTGTCTGTTTGTTTTCTTATAGCAAAGCTACATTGGGCTATCTTCTGAGCCCATCGAGGAGGAATGTAACCCCTGATTTTAGCGTTGTAAATCTTGTTGTAAGACAACTTGTTTAAATCATAAAGCCTATTTCAAACACGTATTTTGCATATAAAGGTATATATAAAGTCATGTATAAAAATAAAAATGAGGCTTAGCAACAACACGTTAAAGAAAAACAAAATTATAAAGGCTGCCAAGACAAAATGGGTATTTTATTTTATTAAAAAGAAAAGGCCACTTTATCAAGATAGAATTTTGTCATCACCGATTTAAGGTTAAAGTAGAAAAAAAAACGCCGGTCTCAGCCACTTACAACAGAAAAACAAATGTTATGGTTAGCACAGAAGCTTATCAAGAATCATATTTAATCAGGCTTACCTAAGTTTTTGATAATGTGTAGATTAACAGGTTAAATATTACATTTATCCATGACTATTAAAATGTATAACATTAGCAATAATTAATTTACCAGATACAGTGAAAATGAATTTAAATTTTAAAAAGATATATTTGAAACTAGCTGATAAAATACTCAAAGTACCTAAATGAGGCTTAGAGTCGAAACTATGATGGTAGTTAAAAAAACGAAAATAAAAGCTTATGGAGAACTTATGTTTCGCCCCTAACTATCATAAATTATGCAGTATATATAAATTTCATAATTTAAATACTCTTAAAATAATGTATTAAAATACTTAAGTGTTATTGTTTTCTTACAAAGGGTATGATCACTAATTTGACTTTACAAGCCATTCAATTTAATTTTTAAAAGATCAATGAAAAGAAAAACAAGTGTCTAGAGTGGCATTTAATCCTAACGGATCTACTGTGAAATATAGGAAATTATTTGCTATTTTTTCCAAAACTTTGATAAACGTTATGTTTTAAAATTGTTTCCTATTGGTGAAATCTAATAATTCTCAGAACATATCTTTACATTATGTGCAAAACAACAGCTACTAATATTTACACACGTTTGTTTAATAAGCGTCTAACATAATGAAACTTAAGCAAATTTCAATGCGACGTAGGTCGTAAACATAAAACAATTAGACCAAAATATTTTTGTTAAGAAGCGTACTGCTTATAATCTAACTCTGATAGGAGATATATTACAGTATTTGTAGCAATAACAAAAGTATCTACGAACTTGGCCCGGCACGGCCAAGCGTGTTAAGGCGTGCGACTCGTAATCTGAGGGTCGCGGGTTCGAATCGAAGTCGCGCCAAACATGCTCGCCCTTTCAGCCGTGGAGGCGTTATAATGTGACGGTCAATCCCACTATTTGTTGGTAAAAGAGTAGCCCAAGAGTTGGCGATGGGTGATGATGACTAGACTGCCTTCCCTCTCGTCCTACACTGCTAAATTAGGGACGGCTAGCGCAGATAGCTCTCGAGTAGCTTTGCGCGAAATTCAAAGAAACCAAACCATCTACGAACTATAGCAAAAATACAGCTTGGCTGAGGATACTTTAATGTTATTGTAGTTGGTCATGTTTTAAAACTACTTTATATGTCGAACTTCAAATTCATATAAACTGAGCTTCTTGAAGAAAACCAACTATAAAGTATTTATATACATCTAGCTCTTTAAAGACCTACAAAGACTTTCGAGTGTAAGCTTATGTCAAATTTATTAAGTAATTGTAAATGTCTGAGTGATATGAGTCCGCCATGTTAGTCTTAGGTACTCTAGTGCCTTATAGTCCGTTAAGTATTGCTTTATGGAACAAATATGTCATTTATTTTCGTTAAAGAAAATATTTTTTACAATCATTTCCTATATTATTTATTAAAATGATTTAATTCATTTATAAAGGTGACTTCATTGTGTTTTTCACTGATAACTCTACTTATTAAGCAGCCAGTATGATTTAATCATAGCGCCATAAACATATGTGATGTGGGTCAAGTTACTCTATTTCACATGTTCCATGTCACACTTTAAGTCAGATGCAAGACCTAGTGTATTATGACACGTTCTAGATTACTTTTTATCAGCAACTACTTCCATTACAAATGTTGAAGGTAAACTAACCCTCAACTGATACCAGATTGCACAAACGTTTACAATGCCTTTCAAATTGGCAGCAATAATAAAGCATTGCAGACCAAGAATACACTTTAGATGGTCACTGCATCATGTATCGTTTAATTCTATCCTGAAATAAGAATTAATACAACTGTTTAACAACATAAATATGTTGTTCATAAGAGCGTCAGCTAAATTTTAAAATGCATAAAAATTGTAAACCTCATGATAATACACCAAAGAAAGATAAACTTCTTCACAAAGTTATAGAATGGTAAAATATATCGGTTTTCAACTGTTACACTCCCCCTACTTTATCTGAATGAAGAGAGTTTCCATGTTATGATAAGTTCTTCTACCTTCAGTTCAAAAGGCTTACCAGGTATGACTTGTACTCTGATAAGCTAATTATATTCACGTTTGGCGGAAAGCAAGTATTTTCTACCTTGCACAATTCGTAAATTTAACTGGCAGTAACTGTTTCACTTCTGTAGTAAAAGCCAGAATTATAGACTAAAGATCAGCAAAGCCTCTAACAGATCAGCAGCTCATTTGGCAGTCTAATATTACAGTCAGTTATTAGAAAAAATTTACTAATCTCAGTGATTTGTCAACAAGCTACATCTCACAGTAAATTTGGCACATGCACTCACCTCTCTACCACAATAATTTGCCTGTCCCAAGTTCCTATTGATGTTCAATACTCAAAGCTTTTATGGGTCGGTGTATATACTAACATTAACCAAACCCTTGAACATAGCAGCCTCATATAATATAGTTAACGGTCAATGAGTACAGCCACTTCATACGTATCAGCTCCTTCGTTTTTTGGATGCTAGAAATAAGTTGTGATTCCAACCAGAAACGAGAGTAAGAGCTGCCTACCAATACATGTTAATCGTTATTTAAATAAAGTGTCTACTATTCAATTAATAATATAGTTTCAAGATTCTTAAACCTGAATATTCATATTTCATATCTTGTCTAATTGAAAGGCCAACTTCCCATAACGCAAATTCAATATTATATTAAACACAAAATCATGCATCAATGCACGGATAAATGCAGAGCTATATTCGTACAGCCAGCAAAAAACTTATAATAATACTACAAGTAAATGTAGTTAATCTAAAATGCGTGAAAAACAATTACTTTCTACAGTGAAAAAAATAACATAATGTTCCAGCAAGGAACAAAATAAGCATTTTCTTTAACATCAAGTAAACACGAGAAACACCTTATTTCTCTGACGGTTTGTTCTGAGGTTAAGCCTATAATAACCTTTATCGAACATATACACATCTCAAAAATGAAACCAAGTTCTTTATTTGCATGAAATATTGTCTTTTTGTGTATCTCAGGTTAGTAACGTAATTGAATAAACATAAGCCAGGTCACCCATAGCATTAAACAAATATGCATCAAGATACAGACATATTTATCTTAATGCCACATATCAATTAACGTAGTGTTTCCCAACCTTTATATGTTGTATATACCTAGTAAGACCTACGTGCCAGCGTAAACCCTGACGCATATAATGTGTTTAAAAACTTCTTAGTGGTTTATGTTAGCAAACGGGCAGCCAAAAGAAATAATTAAAAGGTGGGTCAATAGTATGCGAACGTTGAATGTTGGTGACTATTAGAATACGTTAGCAACCCACTGAGACTGAGGCATGGCGTTTATTTTATTTTTAATGTATTTCCAAGGTTCTCGCGTACTTTCAGAAAGGTCTTGGTGTGTCCTTAGGGATATGCATACCACAAGTTGGGAACCATTGAGCCAATGTATAATATTAGTAAATAATATAATCATTCAGCAGAAAATTTTAAAGACATCAACACCAATACCAGTTGCAAACTTTCTTTGTCAACCTGAAAATGACCTAAGAAGGTCGAAACGTTGTTATGTACTTTATTTTAATGAAACGTTTACTACCCATACCAGCTGTTTTCATAATACATCGATATCAGTTTCAGTTGTTCTTCCTCCATATTGGAATACACACACGGTTTTCGGGTAGCAAAAATAAGCAAAAACTACATCTTCAATAACGATAAAAGAAATAAATGCAATAATTGAAGAACATCAGCATAAATGAACATTTCTCATCACCAATATCACATTTTGTTTTGTTGGCAGTGCAAAATTTACCTGTATATATATATACTGAGTGTGGACAAAAAATGGCCCGCTTGAAAATATTGTTAGTTTCTTATACAGTTTATTAGATAACAAAGAAATATGTAAAACTATATGTTTTCAGAAAGTACTCCAAAGTTCGTAACTATTCGAACTTTTCATGATTTTAGTTACATTTTCTCATAAAACTTGTTGTGCACCTGTTGTAGTTTGTTAGATTTTCTTGTTTCCATTAGCCTACAAAATGATCAAACAAGTTTGTTCTTTTGCAGTAATTAAACGTAAAAACGAAGATCAAAATAACACAATCCAGTTTCACAAGTTAATATTTCGTTTGTATTACCTTGGGTTTCAGTGCTGCTTTACATCAACGTAACATGCTTTCAATAAGATTGTTCAGATATTTCTGAGTGATTGACAGCCATCCTTCTTTGAATCAAAAAGTTCATCTTTCGTGTTTTTCTTGGGATTTTTTGTTAACTGGTTTAACTCAGCCCATACTTTTTCAATCAGGTAGATATCAACAGGTGATTGACCTGACAATTCCGTCACAACAGTTCTCTTATTTCCAAGATATCTTTTAACGACTTTACAACTGCATTGAACCTTTTTGCAGGCTTATTGTAATACAAATATCTAAGAAACTACAGCAAGTGCATAACACTTTTTTTATAAAATGTAACTAATATCATGAAAAGCTCAGGTATTTAGGAAAACTAGTACTTAAAGTAGGATATAAATCATATTTGAACAGACCTCGTCGAGTGCATTCTAGAAATATATAATTTTACATATTTTTCTGTTATCTAATAGAATATACAACAAATTAGCAATATTTTTAAGGCAAGAACATTTTGCCCACCCCTCTATATATACATACATACAGACAAACACAGTAGTCACACGAAGCTACTATGATTTCATCATTAGTACTACCTTGTGTGCCTGAAAAATCCCGCTATCTAAAAAACTCCTACCAAATCTAGCAAACTTATACAGATTCTGTCATAATTTCTACAGCCCACGTTAATGCACATGCTGTATTTGAATGCCTATCTGTTACATTACTGTGTACCCACTAGATCAATAGAAACGTTTTACACTGATGGGGCATGAAATTGGATGACCTATTGTGCAACTCTACACACAAATGTTTGCCAACATTCGCCAAGAAACTTAATTTGAGAATTCCGAAACAAAGGACTGCAAAGTCCTCCCAGCCTATTAGTATTTCAGGATTCCCAGCTGTTGTCAACAACCAGAACCACCTGTCATTATTTAAGATCGTCTCTGATAAAATCAAATTTTCTTTATTTATTTATCTAGCATGTATTGCATTATCTATTAAACAGAAATGTCACTACAGCTTGCTAGACAAGCCAGTCAAAAGTCACAAACCGTTATACCAATATCTCACTGCCAAATATTGTTCAAATAATTGAAAGCGAAAACCATAAATACCTTTTAACCATTGAATTTTCAATCAAATGGGCATTCTAAATACCCCATAATTACATTTATATAACAAAATATTATATAAACATTTTATCACGAACCAACACGCGATAACTTCAAAGCAAATTCCTTTTAGTTACTGTTTTGTTAATTACCTAAACATTCTAACTTCTAATTAAGTGGATAATCCCAGTCACAAAAGATTAGTAACAGTTTCTGAATATGTGTAAGAATAGTTTATCCATTTCTCATGGATTGTCAGACAAGTTTTACCATCATATTCCATCTCATTGGTTACGTTGACACTGTAGAATACAGTGCTCTTGTCACCAAGATAAGCTTGCGATTGTGACTTCAATTCCTAAAGCAACCTGTTCCCAAGAAGTCCATTATTTGCATAGAGCTTTATTTTACTCATGTATTCATGTGCACATCATCTCCCTACTGCTCCTCATGAAAGATTAGTCCAGCCAGAATCAAGTTACAGGCCTATATCAAAAACATATTTAGCCACTAGGCTCTCAAATTTCATTCTTTTACTCTTTTATGATAAAGTTATATTCATTGCACAACCACTCCTTATGTTCTTATAATCACAGTGGTACATCAGAAGTATGTGAAGGATTATACATCAAATCATTAAGAGATATGCTTTTCACTAAACATCAAGAAACCTAAAGAACAACTAGTCAATCACTTTTCAATTGCACGATACAGTATCACGATCTGAACTAATGCTCTTCCCAATTGTTTTGGTCATGGTTCACAAACTTAGCAGTCGTCACCTTGACAGTCTACACTGCTTGTTAAGCCAAACCATCAAACTGAAATCTATATGATAAAGTGTCCATTTTCACTATACACAACAGTCAACACAGTTATGCAAACATGCTGGCTTTTTAGAACTCTCTAACTTGTGAAAATCACGTTATTCAATTGTCTTCCAACACATCACTAATGTACTATGTTAGCATACTGGTAATTGGAGAAGCTTCAAAACATTTGGTAAAGTAATTGATAACCACCAGCATATATACTTTATTTTTCTCAGTTTTTAGCATGACAACCTGCCATTGAGGTTTTCTCTAATGTAGCCAGTTGTCTAATGTGTCAAATATGTGATACAGTATCTGCACAGCCTCTCATTTCTTTTCATGAAGGTAAGAAAAAATAAATGCTTAAATAAATGTTTATACATATTTTCAATAGTACCTGGTACTTCTTGATACCTTCCAATTCTTGCAATGTGCAAAGTTTGAATATCTCTTGCTTTATAACTCTTAAGACTAATAGTTGAGTTACATTATGGTAAGTCATGAACAATGGTTAAACACATCTTTTTCACACAAAATCAATTTTAAAAGTGCTACCTATTATAGACATTAGTTCTAATTTTACCATTTAAAAATAATCGTATTACTCCTCCTGCATGATAAGTAGTGCAAATGCCACGTCTGGATTTTTTCAAATGCTTTACTTGAAATTCCTCTTTGGTTATTCGAAGTGGCTATTGACAAACAAAACTGTCAGCGCTGTCATAGTTTACTGTGACTACTGCTGGAATGGGTTTGATCATCAGAACTGTCATTTTTTTACCAGCAATTAAGTAACTAATCATTCAGTATTTCCGTGCTTTAGCTCAAACAATGTTGCACAATGAGGTTGTATTCTTACAATGTGATTATCCAATGGCACTAATGTCTTCAAGAACTATAAAGTTCTTAATCCTGTCCCCCGCTAGTACAGCAGTAAGTCTACGGACTTACAACGCTAAAATGAGGGGTTTGATTCCCCTCGGTGGGCTCAGCAAATAGTCCAATGTGGCTTTGCTACAAGAAAACACACACATCTTCTTCATCCATTTTGTGAATGAATATTTTACTTGAATAGTAATTGTAACGTTTAACAAATGCTATAAATGCAAACAATTCTATGTCTGTGATAAAGTATCGATAATTAAGAGCTATAAGCATAAAGACTGCACACACCATTACACACTGCAAACCAACTTTATCTGACACATGTATGCAAAATAATTGGACAATCGTGACATATATGAACTTATACAACTGCTTCAGAACTAAAATAATAATTGAATCATGTGTACTTGCAGTGTAAATGTAGACAGAATTACCTACGTACAAAGTGGTTACTTTGTAGAAATAGACCATAAATCAATAGCAATATAATATGAAACTTAGGAAGCTCTAAAAGTTTAGTTCGTTGTGAAACTAGAGCAAATAAGTATCCACTGCAATTATCACACTCCATTACTGCTTACAACACATATGAAAAGCTCCACTTCTATGCACATGCATACACGCTTTTCTGGTGTCAGTTTCAATCCATCAAACACATATTTGATGTGTTCGTAAATTCTTAACAGTGGTCTGCGAAGTGTAATCAAAAACCAAAACATTATCATTATATCTTCCATTTAATTCTTCTATGTACAAGCTTCAACATCGCTTTGAAAATTACAGACGAGTTACACAAGTCAAATAACCTGACCCGTATTTACATAGTTCTTCCTGGGCCTACATGCTTAATCCAAGTTAATTTGCTGATAACCAAAATTTTTAACTGGAATGTTCAACTAAAAGGCACATTCGAAATCACTTGTCTCTTTATCCAGAACTAGGTAATGCATCCACACGTATTTTCATTTTTACCTATCAAATGTTCAAGCATAATTTAGAAGTTTCTACTTCGTTAAAATATCCGCTACCAATGAGCAAACACTATCCAAGAAATTGTTTCATTGTTCAAGTTTTTAAATTTCAGTGTTTTCAACATTGATAGTCTTTCAAAGAAAGTTTAAATCTTAAATCTGGGTACAGGCAGAGTGTTCTACTTGCTTTAGCTGGCTAAACTGAGGTTCAACTACTTTAAATGAATAGGAGCTGCTACAGCAGTAACTTGTAATTTACCTATATGAATCTGCTGAGCTAGAGCTATGGACCAGGCTGGAACTTGTAAATGATGAGTCTGTTTTAAGACAGAAAATAGGCATAACTACATCCACTAACCATATAGGCCAAAATCAAAACAATGGTACTAACTTTCGTGCTCATGACATCTTTGGAAAAGTGGAGACTAACGTATATGTGACAAAGACATGACAACTAGACCTCTGAAGCTTTGTTGTCCCATAAGGAAGCTCAGTAACTGCATTATGAGTTAGCCACTCTCTGTCCCTAGTAAATGTCATGAACGTGGACTTATCTCTCACTCTAACTTCAGTGCCTTCAGTGTAAGAAATGATCCTTCTCACTTGTAGCTACGTTTCATTTCGTATTTTAGCCTCAACTACAAATTTAATCCCCTTCAATAAGTTATACTTGGTTTTATAAAAATAACCTTTTATGATTGTAAGTTACGATCTTTAGAATAGCAAGTGAATTTAATGGAACAAAAAAGTACATTCGAAACAAACTGTGCAAAAACGAATCCTTAAGCACCACAACAAATATATTTAATTTGTAGTGTTGAAATTCACTGATGTCTACAAGTAGATTCAGATTCCAGAAACAGTTAACAAATTGAATACGGAAACAAAAAATTCAGATACCAGTCCTTGCACTTATGTTTTAAGGACAACGAGAGACCTTTGGGTTCATCTATGCCATCCTATCCAAAAATAATACTTTAAAAAACAAATAAAATTCTCGATGCCAGCCTTCATCATTCTAATATTTATCAAGCTTTCTCTTAAACACTTATAGCCCCTCATTGGCACAACGGTATATCTGCAGACTTACATTGCTAGAAACTGGGTTTCGATACTCGTAGTGGGCAGGACATAAATAACTCATTGTGCAACTTTGTGTTTAACTTCAAACAAACAAACTAAACTTCCTTAAATTAACTGCATTCATAACATCCGAGGAAAACTCATTCGAATCATTCTATTAGAAAAGTTAGACTGTGTAAGTTGAATATAATTCTTACTCTGACAAAATTTATGTTCGAGTCCTTTATCCTACTATTCTGTACACTAAGTACAAAATATATGTGATGCAACAACATTATAAATTCCCATAATAATCTTAAACACCTCAATCAAATCAGAGATCTTAACCTGTCTTCATATGCAAGTAACCTTTTCATCTCTGATCTCATCCTAATAACCGTTTCCAACAATTAAATGTCATTTTTAAGGAAAGGCACTTAAAAGTCAATACAATGCTTGAAATGTGACCTAACCACTGCCCTATAAAATGAAATGTCAACCTTTTTAGACTGTAACTGCGACCTAATGTCCTATTTGTCCTGCCACTAAAAATAACACATTGCTTATATCGCTTAAGAGAGTCTTAAATTAGAACACCAAGATCCTTTTTTCCATTTTTTAAGGTTATTCTAATCATATTTCAAATTATGATGTCCCACATTTGTAGTTGCTATAATGAGAAGAAATCTGTCATTTATCCAACACATTTTTTACTAAACACACTAGTAATAAAATTAATTGTTGTACTGGCGATTTCTCTTCCAGTTGGCTAATTTCAATGCACGTTGTAGACAGTCTAAGTGCTAAATTTAGACAGTAGCTGGCTACTCATGATGAGGACTGGAGCAAGAACAGCACATTGCACTCTTAAGTCATATAATAATCTCAGCATGATATAAGTGCATATTCAAACTTGGGCTCATACGAATATAAACTTGAATATCAATTTAAATTCAGTGCAATTCTTTTTTTTTCGTACATGTATGCAATACACTCCTAGCAAGTGCCGTAGCTTTAAGACTTCCTGGCTATGCCACTTGTGTGGTTTGCTATAACCTTAGATTAGATACAGTACAAACCATGTCTATTATAAATACGTAAGGGTGTGTTAACACCCAGAACATACTGTCTTGTATAAAGATTCATAACAATCTTTACTTAGGTATGACACACATTTCAGTGGATCGATGACAGAGAGGCATGACCAAAAAAGTACTAGTTTTGTGATATTGTTATTACATTTTGTAGCCCTATCCCGAAATGAAATGAAAGTTTGGCATTAACCATGCTCTGTTCAAATGATATCAGCAGACTGTAAAACACCTGCATGAAACTTTTCAAACATCAATAGGATTACTCCTAAATAAAGATGCACCTGGCATGACCTGGTGGTTAGGTTCGAATTCTGTCGCCGACTATGCTCGCCCTTTTAGTCGTAGAAGCGTTGTTATGTGATAGTCAGTCGTACTATTCGTTGATAAAATAGTTAACTCAAAAGTTTACTCACTGCCTTCATCTAGTCTCACTGTTGAGTTAATAACGACTGTCTGGAGAGCATGTGAGAACCACCAAGCATATCCACTCGTGAAACATCGATGAGTCAGAAAATAAAACATAAAGATATGTTATTTTATAAATTACAGAAGAACAAAATATAGCAGTTTTGAACTACTACAAATGTCCTCTAGGTGGCTCTCAGTGATTTTTATGGCTCAAAATATCGTTTGTGTTCATGTTTTCTGCACGCTTATTACTATTAACTAGAACAGCTTTCAAGTCGAAACTGAAGAAGTGTAGTTCGGCACTGAAAAATCAGGCACAACTAATAAATAGAAAGGCAAGAGCTAATATTGACACAAAATATCAAGAACAGGTGCATATCAGAAAAGGGAACGGAAATATAAGCAAAAAAATCATGAACATAATTCTGTTATTAAACATAAAATTGTTTGCACTGTATCAACCATACATATCGAATCCTGAATTTTAGTATTATAAGTCTTCAAGTTTACAGTTGAACCAGTGCAAGGCGATAAAATTAGTAAGTAAAAGGGAAAACATACAGTAATAATTAACGACAAAATGTCGAATAAAATGAAATAAAAAGTGCTATAAAAGTGGCAAATGAGTGCATATTACGAGACTATACCAAACAAAAAAAGATCACAGCAAAAAGAATACATACGTAACAAATTACTGAATATCAAAAGATAGTTAAATAAAGATGTGGAGTGTATATAGCAAAGCCCCATGGAGTTATCTGCTGTGTCCACCCAATACTTGATTTCAGTGTTGTAAATCCGTGGACTTACTGATGATTCACGTGGAGAGGAACGTGAAGTAACTGTTTGAAGAGAAGACTAAAATTGTTAACTGATTGTTTGAAATGAAGCACAAAGTTACACAATTAGCTATCTGTGATTTGACCACCACGTGTATTGAAGTCTGGTTCCTAGTCGTGTGAGTTGGCAGACATACCACTGTGTCGCGATTAAATGTGTCTTAGAAATACAACTACATAGAGAAAAACAAAACGAAAACGAACAGTAGCATTTATTACTACTTCAAAGACAATAAATAAAAGGAAACCAAAAGATTTGGTTTGAATTTCGCGCAAAGCTGCGCAAGGGCTATCCCCTCTAGCCGTTCCTAATTTAGCAGTGTAAGAATAGAAGGAAGGGAGTTAGTCGTCACCACCCACCGCCAACTCTTGGGCTACTCTTTCACCAACATATAGTGGGATTGGATGTAAGATTATAATGCCCCTACAGCTGAAATGGCGAGCATGTTTGGTGTGACGGGGATTAAAACCCGCGATCCTCAGATTACGAGTCGAGTGCCTTAACCACTTGGCCATGCCGGGCCTGAAAACAAGAAAAGAAATATTTATGAGAAAAAATCAATATAAAAAATGTACAAAAATCAAATTAGGGAAGGAACAAAAACAATAAATGGAATTTGATAGAATGAGGAAAACGAAAAATATTAAAAATAAAACCTAAAAAATATACGTAAACTGAAAGAAAATAGAAGTATGAACGAGTAAAGTGTGAGATGAATGTGGATAGTGAAATAATGGTAGATAAATTATGTGCGAAATGACAGTAAAGAAAATTAAGGAAAAAAATGGATGAACAATAAAGTTACGTTACTTGAGTCGATAAAGTTACGTTACTTGAGTCTATTCAGTTAGCTACCGAGTTTAATTCCTTGCTTTGGGAAACTTGAGTCCTTATCGCCTGGAGGTTGTCTAAATGAGGAAATGAGCACTTTGGAATAATTAATTAGACGTGCTGACTAACGCCGTCGACTGGGCTCCATTTTCCTTGTTTTTATTTCGAAAGCTGGTGATCTTTAGAGTTTGACCCTTCCCTGCTAACAAATAACTTAACAAATAGCAGGAAACCAGACATTTCAATGGGCGATAAAAACGAGTCCATTATATGAAAGGCTTCATCTCTTGCTACGAGTTGAAATTTTGTAACATCTGCACTAGAACGGTGGCATGCTGTGGAGGCTATTATACACCAACCAACCGTGGGAAAACGACCTCGGTTAACAAGAAGTCACTACCGTTATTAGTTTTTAAAAACATTCTGCAATTAATGTTAAGGCTTTTTGTTCATGTTTCTTCCTTCTTTTTGTTTCGTGTTTTATAATTTCCCGCAACGTCCATCTCAAATGTGAATGTACATAAGTGTAACTGATATAGAAGCTCTCAAACTATATATATATATATATATTTATATGTCACACAATTTTCTCTCCAAATAGTAGCGCGTTTAATTAGACAGAATTATAACCAGTCCAAACACAATAAAAATTATAGTACTCATCAAGAGTGAACACTTAAGTAACCTACAGGAAAAAGTTTCAGAATATATAATCCAATTTAATAATTGTTAAACAAATTGAACTTATTACTTCCAATACATTCCATTTCATTTTTCTTTGAAATTAATCGGTAACAGTTTATTTCAGCATAGAAATCGCTTAAAACATCGGTAGGCTAGAACTTATAACACAAAACCTACCTATTCAAACTTCATAAAATCTATTTTAGTTTTAATAACAGACTTTACATAATTCCGCTTCGCAGATTTAGAAAATTAAAATGATTTATTTTACTATCACGTAAGGATTTTTATACAAATGGTAAAGAAAAAAAAAACTCTTATTATTATTTCGTTTACCATAACGAATAGTTTGTATTATTACGTTTGTTAAAAAAAAATAATTTTCTCTTTATTCATTGAAAGTTTATGATTATGATCTTTTTTTTTCCTTTGCCCGGCATGGCAAGGTGGGTTAAGATGCTCGACTCGTAATCTGAGGGTCGCGGGTTCGAATCCCGGTCGCACTAAACATGCTTGCCCTTTCAGCCGTGAGGACGTTATAATGTGACGGTCAATCTCACTATTCGTTGGTAAAAGAGTAGCCCATGAGTTGGCGGTGGGTGGTGATGACTAGCTGCCTTCCCTCCAGTCTTACACTACCAAATTATGGACGGCTAATGCAGATAGCCCGTGTGTAGCTTTACGCGAATTTAAAAAAAAAATCAAATTTTTGAAGCCTGCCCCAAAACATTGAATGTTTGGAAATGCTTTCTTTCAGAAAATATACAAAGAACAGATTTTATGAGATGAATATATATATATATCTCAACAAAACTTAAGAGCGTAATACAAAACCTCAAGAATGAATACAAGACTGGATTACTTTAAAACTGAAATCTCAAGAGTAGGAGAGTATATAAGACTGTTTGAAGGCACAATAATCATTGTAAATTAAGGTTAACATAAACGTGAAATTGAATTTTAAAACTTACAGTTAGGGGAAATCAACAACAACAAACGCAAAAAAGCATGAGACTACAAGATGATCAAAGTGAGATCATGGCACAGAAAAAGTCTAGTTTTGTATTAAATCATCAAAAATAATGGTAAATTTTTAAACAACTAGAAAGAAAAAAATATTAAGGTTAGGAAGATTAAACTATCAACTGTATTTTTGTTTATTTGTTCGAAATTAATCACAAAACTTTAAAGTGAGCTATTTATGTTCTGTCAACTACAAGTAACGGAACCTGGTTTCTAGCGTTGTAAGTCGTCAAACACATCGCTGTGCAACTGAGGGGCGTCCCAAAAGTATGAAATGTTTCCTATGGTCTTAAATGTGAAGTAATTCTTGTATAAAATAATTATGCCATGAATACATATAAGCTCCCTATAACAAGCAGTTAAGGATAGAAAACAAAGCTCGTCCCTAGGATGTAACAAAATCTGAGGATATAGGAGACTATATAAAGTAAAAGGAAAAACAGTGTAGTTGACAAGAAACCACTTGAAAAAACAACAAATCGGCGTAACAGAACAGTAGATGTTCTAAAACTAAAAATATCAAGGTTAACAACCTCAGACTATTCTAAAATGGCACAATTAATATGAAAGGATGAAACGCTACTCTTAACCTGAACAATAAAATTAACGGAGATTATCATATACAATAAACCAGGGTGAGAAAGCATGGTAACTTTGAACAATACCATCGAGATGAAGGAATATGAAACTATCTTAAGATAAATCAACCAATGTGAAGGAATATATATGTGATTGTCCTGAGATAAAGCAGTTGTTTGTTGTTAAGCTGCATAATGGACTATCTATGCTGTGCCCAACACTGGTATTGAAAACTGGTTTTTAGTATTGGAAGTATTCGAATTTATCGGTGAGCCAGTGGAGATATCGGAGAGGTAGAATGTAAGACTATTCTATGTATTATAGACAAACTAGATAAAATTATCCTAAAAGAAAACAATCATGATGAGAGTACATGAAAATTTCCTAGAACAAAATAAAAAAAGTTGGAAAACATGAAACAACATTCAGATGGAACTCAGAACATTTGAGATGTCTCTATAATAAAGGTTTGTTTGTTTTTTAATTTCGCGCAAAGCTACACGAGGGCTATCTGCGCTAGCCGTCCCTAATTTAGCAGTGTAAGACTAGAGGGAAGGCAGCTAGTCATCACCACCCACCGCCAACTCTTGGGCTACTCTTTTATCAACGAATAGTGGGATTGACTGTTACTTATAACGCCTCCACGGCTGAAAGGACGAGCATGTTTGGTATGACGGGGATTCGAACCTGCAACCCTCAGATTACGAGTCGAACTCCTTAATTAACCTGGCCATGCCGGGCCCGCTAGAATAAAGGATACAGGGAGAGGAAACTATCCTAACTTAAAACGTCAACAGTATCCACAGTAAGAGTACCATCCGAAAAAGATAGAGTAAATAAGAAGGAAACGAAGCAATCTTAATACTAAGTTATCTAGGCTTAGGTAACATCAAATTACTCCAAGACGTTCAAAGTTACAAAAAACATGTGGCTAATCTAAGACAAAACAAACTTTGAGGACACGAGAATTCACTAAGAACATTGTATGAGAATGTCTTAAGCGAAAGTTCAGAGTACATGAGATGGCCATAAGTTACAACAACAAAAGTAATAGAACAAAAAACCAACTGAACACAAAACAATCAAATTAAAAAATACGAAACAATTCTATGATGAAACAACCAAATTAAAGGGGAAATTTCTACTTCAAGACAAATTGTAAAAATCGAGGAACACGAAGTTAGCGTTAGACAATTAAACGAAGTAAGAATGCATAGTAATATTCTGCAACAAAACAATCAAGTTACGAGAAGTTAAAATAATTTTAATCTAAAACAATCCAGGTGAATGAACCGGAAGCTACCCTGAAAGAAAACAGTCTTGGTTAGAGTATGGGAAACTAGCTGAAAACAAAACATTGTAAGTTGAGAAAATGAAACAGTCCAAATACAAAACAATCACAATTAGAGAACATACACATATCTTTTGTGTGCTTTTATGTCTTGGATATTCACGCATGACTACATATAGCTATCTACGTATTTTCGCTAACCGTCTCTAATTGTTAACTGGTAGAGTAGAGAGAAAGCAATTCAATAAAACCGTGTGTTAACTCTTGGAGTAAACTAATAGAAAATCTGGACATGATCGTCTTTCTTATAACGCACGCATGGCCCTAAAGTATGAACGCAATTTGACGGCAACGGACCACGAACCATAGACCGTTGTATTCACTGTTTGGTAGGTTAATCCGTCGCACCAGGCCTAATATAAAAACTATCACAAGGCAATAAATTACTTGATCTAATATGTCTCCAGTGACACAGCGATATGGCTTGTGGACTCACACCGCTAGAAACTGGGTTTCGATATCTGTGGTGGACAGATATAATTAGTAATCTTTGTGTAACTTTGTGCTTAATTTAAATCAGTCAATTAATCTAATAGGAATCTACCTTAAAATTAAAAATAAATCAAACTGTGAAGTCCGGAAAATATGTTCAAGTTAAAAGTTCAAGATAAAAGGTCATGAGGTTATTAAGTAGAAACAATCTACATGAGAATAGAGAAACTATCCTAAGAAAGATATGCAGCTATAAAGAACATGGAACTCTGTACCCAAAAAAAGGAACCAAATTGAGATTGTGTGTTATAACTAGTCAAAAATACACAACAAAAGGGAAAGTGAGGGTAAATAAAAAGATATAATCAAGGCAAAAGGCCCAAAGAATAATGAAAAATAAAATAATAACCATAACAAAAATCACTTGACTACCATACAATGAAAGAATTAAAAATAAAAAACAAAACCAAAATATCATTCTGAGGTATCGTAGTCAAGATAAAATGGTGAAATGTTACCATTAGACAAAATATAGAAGTGAAGAAACATAAGACAGCGGGTGTTTGGTGTTTTTCTTATAGCAAATCCACATCGGGCTACCGTCTGTGTCCACCGAGGGGAAATCCTTACCTGATTTTAGAGTTGTAAATTCTTAGACTTACCATTGTACCAGCGAGGACAAGACAACAGAGTAAGAAAACATAAGAATTCTTCAGAGTAATTCAGTCAACGTGAGACAACATGAAACTATCGTAATCTTTCTTTGAACAATTTGTATATGAAAATATAGTGTCATGTCGCCGCAAATACTAACCATGACACCATGGACCACAATTTAATACTTATACAGCTGCGTAGGACCACAATTTAATACTTATACAGCTGCGTAGGACCACAATTTAATACTTATATAGCAGAGAATTCTTGACTATTTGATAATACAATGCCCTTATTGGTTCTTTATAGCAGATATGAATATCTAAACCGAAATTCTAAAGTGAAATTTCTAGCCGATGTAGGGTCCAAAGGATAAAATAATTCGAAAAAGGGTACTTTCAACCGTCTATAAAAAAACGTTAAACTAAAAAAATAGTACTGCAGAAATTCAAGGCAGCAGTGGGCGTTAGTAATATTTGGTCATTCCAGTTCGAAGTATGCTCTCATCTTTAAAATGAAGGCTATGATTAGGAAACAGAATCCTCTGATCCAAAACCATCATTGCAGTAATGTTGGGCATATCTCTCAACGATTTGACGAAGGCTCATTTATCAAAGATTTGCAAGCGTTTAGCCACGCAAAGGGTAATGAATTTACTGTTATATGTTTATTTTAATATCTACAATTTAACACATAAAACGTTTCATAAAAAGAAATTTCTGTTATCTCACGAAAACCCTATAACTGTTCATTCTACTAAAGCTGAGGATTGCTTTGAGAAATCCGACTTCTCTAGTTCGAAATCATATTACAGACGAGATAAAACGTTATCAAGGCCCGTCTACAGTTTTTGTAAAAAAAAACCTTATCATGTGATGTCTGATTGTTGAAGTTTTAAAAATAAAAAAATAAAATATGGCAACATCCAGAACGTTCGTTTCTCCATATAGACATAGTTTCACCAGATTATCCGTTGTTGTTGATTTGGCCACTGATAAAAAGGCTGATGTAGTTTAAGAGAAATTCAGACCTTTAATATCTGTTGGTTCTATGTATTTGACAAATGACACTGTTAATCTCATACCCATACACATTCTACGTGATACTGGGGCGATTCAATCATTGTTGTCAGAAGGTATATTGCCTTTAGATTCAAGTTCTGCTACTGGTGAGTCTGTTATTACTCAGGATGTTGAGGGTGGCTTTGTTAATGCTCCTCTACATAACATTTGTTTAACATCAGACCTAGTTTCAGGACCAGTTGTGATTGGAGTAAGACCTAGTCTGCTTATTAAGGGCGTATCATTATTGTTGAGAAACGATTTGGCTAGGGTAAAAGTTGTTGGCAGACATAAAATGTTAGCGAGCAGATCACTGTTTTATCTGAGGATGATATTGTTGTTGTTGAGGATAATTGAGACATGTTTCCCTCGTGTGCTGTGAGTTGAGCTCAAGCGTAGAAATTAAGCCAAAAAGAAATAAGAGGTACGAGTTCAGAGGACAACATTACGTATTTGTCTCAGACTTTTTTGGAGTCCAAAATGAAATGATGAAAGTTTTAAATGCTCATTCCTTCAAAAATATTGTGCTCATAAGAAAATACAGACCATCAAATGTAACATCTTGAGAAGACTGGGCTGTAGTTTATCAAATCGTCGTTTCAAAAATGTATCGTTCTGATATGTTGAAAGTGAACCATGAACTTCTCATAGAAGGTCACATAGACATGTGAAAAAATTATGAGATATTTCTTTTGGTCTGAAATTAGACAAGGTGTTTCTCATTTTTGTAAAACTTGTCATACCTATTAACTGGTAGAGAAAAAAAACTAACCAGAATATTCCCTTTACTCATTTGAAAACTATTCCAGCTTTCAAAGAATACCTCAGTCGTATGATTGTTGATTGTGTTAAGTCAAAATATAACATTTGTGTTTACGCATTTTCACGTGTTATTTAATTTTATTAACATAATATTATTTCTATTAATTGGATTACATATTGTCACGATCTTTTAATTTTATAATTCTTTGACAGTATATTGTACTTAATGCATTGCTCTTAATCTACACACGTATTAGTTTAAAATTGTCTAATGCCAATTCTTAATTCTGTAAAGATGAAGGTATAACGGATTTACTGTTATACACTTATTTTAATATCTACGTTTGTTTCAGTTTGATATATGTGACGCATATTGATGGATGTGTATTGCGCAAGTTCCACCTCTTCTCTAAATTTGTAGAGGATTCTTGAGAGTAAAAATCAACAATCAACGAAAACGTTAGCGTGTTTCTGAACATTGTTGAACGTTTGAGAATCTTTCCTTAAGTTATATAAACCAACGCGCCAAGGGACATATTATTATTTGTCAGCTACAGTCAATATACTATAAACCCTAACCAGAAATATGACCAGAAACGTTTATAGATCTCGAACAATACGAACCGTTCAACTTCAGTGAATTACTTTGGACATTATTATTTCTACGAGAACATTAAATACTTTCGCTAGCAAAGTTAGCTTGTAAGCGGTGTGAGGCCAACTAAGAAAAAAAACAGCGTTAGTTTAAGCTAAGTTTAACAGTATCAACTCAAAATTAACTTCCTCGTCGCATACCTGGACCGTCGATAAAATATTCAGTTCTAGACTAGATATAAAACTCAGTATAGTTTGTAAGCTTGTAAAACTCTTGTATATAAACCAATATTTATAATAACTATTTGTAAAAGCCTTCATTATAAATTGTATTATTATTTGTATATTAAAATATATTTGTGTGAAGAACGAACATTGTGTGTATCGAACTTAGTGACAATATCATAAATTTGATACTTATTAACATTTAATTAACTTCTAACTTCAAATCAAAATTTCCGGCTATTTGATATCGTAATACGTAAAATATGTAATACAATAAACCAGAGACTCATCCGAAATGACTTATAGTACGTAACATAAGATTAAAAAACTTGTTTTCACACAAAAGAAAAATGTATAAGAAAGTGGAATCCCCAGTTTCTTTTTGTTATATACCTGTAAAGTTCCTCGATAAAATTTCATTGAACTTCCGTGCATTTGATACGATTAAACATCGCTCTTGTATGGCTCAGTTTTGAAGGGAATGGAACATAAGGTTAATATAAAGTAAACAGAGTGTGAAAACGTAATACTACAATAGGAATCAGTCATTAATAATAATAAAATTGTAAGAGAGAACATGAAACTTGTAAAAAATATAATCAGGATAAGAGAACTTTGTCTCAACAATCAAGGTAGGAAAGGATGCAACTACTTCAAATAAAACATCCGATGTAATATGATATAAGACTGCATAAAGTCACAATAGTAAGTGTGAGAGAATAGGAGACTACCCAAGAGAGAAAAAAAATCATCATGAAACTTCATGAGACTATAATAAGTCATAATAATCAAGGAAACATAATACAAGACATGAAGATCAAACTGAGAAAACGTGATATTTCATTAATTGTTTGTTTTCAATTATCGTGCAAAGCTACACGAGAGGTATTTGCGCTAGCCTTCTCTAATTTAGCAGCGTAAGACTACAAGAAAGGCAGCTAGTCATTACTACCCACAACCAATTCTTTTACCTACGAATAATGGGATTAACCGTTACGTAATAATGCCCCACGGTTGAAATAACGAACATGTATAGTGTGAGGAGAAGTCGAACCTAGGATCTCCAGCTTATGAGTAGAACGCTCTAACCATCTGGCCGTGCCGAACCAATATTTCATTAAAGCAAAGGAAACAATAGAAGAGAAAGTGATGTTATCTTGTAATATAAAATAAATAAATCAAGATGAGAAAAGTTCTGGATTAAAGAAATATTGTTTGAATTTCGCTGTACCAGGGCTATCTGCACTTGCTGTCCCTAAATATGGTTTGAATTTCGCTGTACCAGGGCTATCTGCACTCGCTGTCTCTAATTTAGCAGGAAATCAACCCACTGTCAACTCTTGGGCTTCTTTTTTAACAACGAATACATGGATTGTCTGTTACTTTATAACATTACCGCAGCTGAAAGGATGAGCCTGTTTGGTGTGACGGGGATTCGTACCCATAGCGTGTGAGTCGATCCCCCTAACTAGCTTACTTTATAAGACCTAAAGAAATAAGAAGCCACACCTATACACAGCAATTTTTCTTATAGAATATGAAAGTGCATCGAGACAATACAATTTAATCTAGGAATTATGAAATCATGTGAAGATAAAATAATTTTCATTAGACACCAAACGGCTAAATCAAGTCAAAGCAGTTTACCCTAGATATGTATAGTGTTTTTAGTCATATTTCACTCACCACACAAAATTTACATTTATATGGAGTTTTAAGACAGTGTAACATTGACTCCACTACACTACAGCAACCTTATAAATTATTCAGGAGACAAGAATTTTAAATAATAGAAATAAATATCAAACCTTATCTATAAATCGAATCACAACGTGTCACTGAGTTGTACCGGTTTCGGGGAATTCCACCCTTTATTAATAAGCCTGAACTAGGAGCTGAAAAAAACACTGAATCTTCATGTAAAATTCAAAGGCAAAGTTAACTGGTGAAACTAATGATAGATTACGCTTCATAGTTAGTTTTATTATATTAAACAGCTTCGTTCACTGTTGTCAGTAAAAGATAATTAAAACAATATACGTATGTTTGACATTTCACCCCATTAAAAACTTTAGGACTGAGCTTTCGATTTATTCTTGTTCTGGGTTTCCGATATGGAAAAAATTTCCGAAAGTGGTAAATATAATAATATAATAGGCTTCACATTATAAACCTACATTCACTGTAGGGAGCAAAACACAGTAAACCAGCCGTATGTATAGTACATGCTTCACCTCAAAAGTAGCAATGCATATCTTGTTATAAAGAATATTGTATAACAGTGGATTCATTGATGTCAGAAAAAAGGCACTATTGTGATAATCAGTAAAAGAAATAGGCTATGCTGATCACTACACAGAGCACCTTCCCTGGGTCCTTTGTTCTCCACACCTATATTTCACAGGATTCACTTCTCTCACATCTTCTCTAGATCGTGTATACTTCATATAATCCACAACTTCTACTTCCTGTACAAGTTTCTCAGTATGCTATTGACTCAGTGAACACTTATATGACTAAAATCACAATAAGCAAGTTCCACAAACCCACAGTCAGTAGTTTCCTTGTGTGGTGGAAGTAGTGGGTGGTTACACTTATGCACATAAAACTAAAACTATTCTGTTTGGTCCAGGTAAACAGAAATATTGACCATTCAGATAGTCATATTCCTGCTCAACTATCTGACACAGTTTAGTATTCGTATATAATCTTCACCTTGCTACAGTCAACTTACAGTTCACACAACTAATCAACCTTCAGCTGTGTCTGACTGAAGTACATGGTGCTTGAATCAACCCTTTCTCCTCTTTTCTTATAAGGCCTTCATTTGTCCTTATTGTTCTTTTACGATGTGCCCTTCGTCTCACCTCAGAAACCAAACTACCTAGAGCTGTTTGATTGCATCACATTTCCAAACATTCGTTACCGTCTTCAAATGTTTCGTATCAAATACATTACACGTTGCTTCCTGATTTACAATGTTACCCATGTCGACGTGTTAAATTATCCAGTTTCACCGCTTTCTCCAGCTGAATCTCTTTTAAACATGTATGAGACGTCGCTTGAGATGGGTGATCCTGAACATGTGTTTTCTATGAAAAATTTAGCTTCATATGTTTATTGTACCTGAAAAAAACGTTTTCTTTTCTCATAACTGGCTTCACCTTCAACACTGATTAAATGATAAATACGCTCTTGAACGCTTGACGGACGTCACTGGATACAATTCATTCATTGTCGTCTTCGGAATAGTTTTTAGTACTGTAAAATAAATACCTGCTCATCCATTATCTGCAGCCATCATATCCGATAGATTTGGCTCATATCAGAAAAAAAATAGTATAACCCTCTTTTCGACACAGCCCTACGGGACGAAATGAAGTGATAGAGGAGGCAAAAATCGGTTTGCCCCGGTTCATGGTTGCTGATAAGGGGTTTAATTTTCCGAAACCGATATTAATAAGTGACGTATGGTGACTCCAATGACAGTTCGGGCTAAGTTATTATCTATAATAATATACGTTACAGGTAATAAAACTACTCTAAGACAAAATAAAATAACACCATGACAAATTAAAGAAAAAAAGATATGATTTTTTCTCACAATGTACTCTAAATAGATTATTTTCCCCAAATCCCTATTGAAGCCATATCCCTCACACATTTTTGTCCTCCTCTCACAATGGTTCAGTGATAAGTTTCGAAAGTATTAGGATGTTAAAACTAGGGGTTCGATTCCCCGCTGAAAGGAAAATGTTGATATTTCACTGTAAAACTTTCAGTTATAAAATAACTTTTTTTCGGGGCCTTTGTTGAATAAGAAAACCTTTGCATTAAGTGTGGATTTGCAATATGACTCGTTATTTCATGAAAGGGCAACATTTCTTTCGACGAAACATGCCCCCCCCATCACTAGTACAGCGGTAAGTATACGGATTTATAAGACTAAAATCAGAGGTTATGTTACCCTCGGTGAGCTCAGCAGATAGCCTGATGTGGCTTTGCTCTAGGAAAAATACACACAGATACACTCAACGAAACATTTATTCCTTATTTAGCATTGAGAATTATTTCAGTATTAATAATTGCCAAGTACGCTGTAGGAAAGCTGATCAAATAGTTTTCAGCCTCTATCACGAACTATCGTGACTTGCTCGTGGTTTGTTTATTATTATTACGCGCCGATACTTGAAAACTGTGCCAGGAGGAAAGTATTAAAAGCAGTAAGAAAAATATCACCCGTGCTTACAGTGTAGAATATGATATTAAAACCAGACGTAAAAGTAACCCTTGAAGCATATGACAAGTTCAAACAATCAAGCGCTAAAAACTTATTTTAGCATTCAGGGTCATTTATCAACTGCAAGAGAAAAACTCCATCAGAGATATTCGTTAAAATAAGCAATAGGCGATTTTTTTTTGTTTGTTATTAATCATAAAGTTACACAATGGACTATCTGTGCTCTGTCAACCAAGAGTATCGAAACCCGGTTTCTAGCATTGTAAGTCTGTTGACGTACCGCTGTGACACTGGGGTTGTAAGTATAATCAGGTGAAAGGTTTCTTTGTATTATAGTAAAGCTACATTAGACTATTCACTGTGCCTCCCTCGGGTAATCGAATCCCAAATGTTAGCGTTGTAAAGGTATAGGAATAATGTTATTGATTCTTATATCCTATTTTATGTAATAGTACTTATTACTCTTCAAGTCAAAATAACGATAAGGTTAATATTAAAGTGTTAAAATACTTTATTGTGAGCAGATATGCGTTTAAATGATCTTCATATGCAAAATAACACTCATGTGGCACATTTATCTGACGTAAACCTGTTTCAAAATAATGCTTGTTCTCTGCGCCTGCTTCATGTGCTAGTGTTATTGTATCCATCAACTGAAAAAATCGTATATTTCATTATATACCTTAAACGTACTGTTAAAACCTTACACAGACATAAAGATTATATGTTTATGATACGGATAGGTTAATTACCTTAACAACGAGAACTAACCAGTAAAACATCTTATACATTTGTAGAAAGATAAGTTTTGATTTTATTATGGTTGATTTGAGCTCTGACGTGCTCCCTACCCATATTGTATAACCATTCTTTGTTATGTTACTTGTGGTTTTGTATTCAAAAAACGCATGCCCTTTACATGAAGTCAGGTTTGTTCTATAAACATGCCAAAGTTTTTATTTGGTTGCATGTTAGCTGATAACCAATAACCTAACCTAGATATTAAAACATAGTTTAATACACCAGTAAACTTATTTTACATCCGTGACCGTTTGAATATATTATTAGACTACTTTTCGGAACGATGGTAATTAACTTGTTCCCCCTGCTCTATAGTTGCGAGAATGCTGCATACCATAATTTGATTACTTCTGACGTCCCAGTTTTCTCTCGACAGTTTATTTATTTATTCAACCATTAAATCTTCACATAGGGCGTTCCTTCCTTACCAGGTACACGTGTTTAAACCGATACTTTAGTGTGGTATTTCTGTTTCTTGTGGCAACGAGATACAAGTTTTAAGAATATTTCCATACTAGTACATTGTAGTGTTTAATTCAGACAAATATATTTTGTACATCTCAATTATAATATGATTTTAGCTCACTCTAAGACTTTCAAACATTTGTGAAAGGGAATTCTTATTTTATAATTTATAGATATACAGAATAGTGGTAGTTACTGAAAAGTTAAGAGTTTATACTGGTTTACAGCCGCATAATATACTACTATTCATACTCTTTTCTGAGAACAAATCGACACAATGAAATATCTGTAGTTTGTCCACAGCGGGTAATCGAACCTCGTATTTTAGCGTTATAACTTTGTAAACGTACTCCTGACACACAGATTGCATTAAGGAATCTTTATACGATATTTAAATTGCATATATATGTATATGTGTTTGTTGTGTCCACGTGCTTTATATTATATTTCCTGCTGTAAAGTCAGGATCATATTATGGACTATCTCGTCTTTTTGACATTCATAAAATATATATATGTTGTAAAAGGTTTCATGCTTTAATAAATATTACTTAAAACTGATATTATAGTCTTAGTACCTTACAAATGGAATAAAACCTTTAAACAAAATAAGTTTTCTTGATAGGAAAAAACGTATGTTTATTTTTACTTCAACAGAAATATAGTAACAAATTCCAGATATCAACGTTACGAGTTTACCTAGCAACAAAGTATATGATGATTAAATGACTTTTGTGATGTCTGTTTATATCTCTAAATTAAATATTCGAAAATTATTATAAACTAAGTATTTCTCAGAAAATGCTCATTCGAAAATAACTGACGTGACAAACACGAAATAACAGATTCAACTGGATATTTATTGCCTCATTACCACCAAACTTATTACATTTTAATAATCAATAATTAAAAGGATTAATTAATTAATGTTTGACATAAATATAACCTGTTCACCTCAAATGGAGTTGGATTTATGTAGTGACTACCTAGTTTAATAACTTGTATTTGGTACAATTGTTGAGGTAACAGACTTGGTGAACATTCTCATGAAAACTTTGATTATAGAATACACATGTATGTTTATCTTTGTATTCATGTTATGCATATTTATAGCAGTAGACATGCAAGGTACGTTGTATTAATATGAATTTTAATGTTCACTTCTGGTACAGCGGTAAGTCTACGGATTTACAACGCTAAAATTAATGGTTCGATGCCCCTCGAAGGACTCAGCAGATAGCCTGGTGTGGCTTTGCTATAAAAACACACACACACACTCATTTTTAATTTATTTTCAAAACCAGCAATTTAGAGATATGTTTAATACTTTCCAAGTTTAATGCAATTTTTTACGAGTTTCAAAAATATAACTTCATAGTAAAGTTTTGGAATATTTAGTTGTGAACACTAGATGTGATGCAGTACTTTCATTATTAAAAGAAATCCTGTCATTCCAACTAAACTGGGTTTTTTATACATTTACCATCCGAAGAGCGGCTTCAAAAACCATGTTTAATTACCATCCGATGAGTGTCTTTCAAACCAGCCTGCTTGTTTAACAATGCTTATGCACTTTGAAACACCTTGAACGCAGCTGTGCGTTCAGTAAGAACATGATAAAACCATAAGCTTCCTTGAATTTTTACACTTTGTTTGTTATTTGATCAATTTCTTTACAGTGGCGAAGGTGTGAAGTTGTCTGATTGACTTCCTAAGACACGCATGTTCTTTTCTTAAAATATATATATCATTATAAATTTCATTTCCTTTAGACAGAACTTCCTTGAAATTTCACCCGAATTAAATGCGTCTAATAAATAGCCATATAATTTTAAGAACATTGAAGGTTAGTAAACTTCATTAAATAATTTTCAGATGTAGTCAGACATTTTGTGTATAATTTTTAAAATAACACGTTCAACATGAAGTATTCACAGCTCTGTAGTGAAAATTAGGTGATCTTTCAATGTTTCTAAGTTGTTGCTTCCTTGTAATTCAGTTGAATGTAATACACCAGTATTACACGTTGATTTTCTTTCAAACAAAACACAACGCACTTGTTATTAAAGAGTATTTTGTTTTCGAATGAAGTGTTTGAAATGTAACGATTATAAGCAAATAAATAAGAGAGGTTGATACTTTCCAACGACCATGTGTGGTATTCAAGATCAAGAATCCTGTCGCGCCAGACATGGTCGCCCTTTCACCTGTGGAACGTTATTATGTTACGATCAATCCCACTGTTCGTTGGTAAAAGAGTAGCCAAGCGTTGGCGAAGGGTGATGATGACTAGCTGCCTTCTCTCCGGTCTAACACTGCTAAATTAGGGACAGCTATTGCGGGAAGCTCTCGCGTAGCTTTGCTCAAAAATAAAAAACAAACAATTAATGGTGACCGTTTGCCTTGTGGAAAAAAAAACGAAATACTTACCACTCTATATAGACTCTAAATTTTATCTACTAATACTTTTGATGTAAAAGAAGAGTTACCATGTTTTAACACGGTCATAGCTCCAACAATTTCATGTTCATATAGGTTTGTACACACACGTGTTTCTTTCTAGCAGTTACTTTAGATTCGTGTGACTGAAAGTTATGGATGGTGAAAATAAATTTTGGCGGAGCTAATGAAACAAGCATATCTTGCTCCGTATTTCTAATTCCCGTCCATCCTGTAGGTACCAGATATCATTGTAAGCAGATATGATGTACAGTTACAAACACTTGCACAATACAATGTATTTATAACTTATTTTAAAATATGATTATTCTGAAATTATGATTAATGTGTGTACATAATTTCAAGTTATTTGCAATCATAATTTTAAATTGAGATTACTTCTCTATATTTTAATAAACTATATGTTCAATTCTGACTCACAATAAAGTCTAAAGTTCATCAGTGTAAGTTCAGAAAGATTGAAATATCATATATTGCTTTGTCGCACGAGATCATGAATAAATGCAGAATCATTTTCATATTACAAAATGCACGAAACGATGACGAGCATCCTGACTAGTTTCAAAATTTAAGTGGTTCGTTTAATATGATAAAAATATTTTACGTTTATAAAACCAGCCGAATTAAAGCACAGATATCAGGTTTGGAGGTGTGATATCATGGACATAACCAAGCTATATAAAAAGGAAAATCCTTTAAATATCTAAAAGCAGATAAGTTATACAAGAAAAAAATGAGGAAAGAAATAGAAGTTTATACGAATTTGTTTATCTCTCCTGGGGTGTTTGTAATGGAAATCATCATTAGTGTAAGGTGTCTAGAATTGTAGGGAACAAAAGGGGACTTTGGCTTGATTTAATAGTGTGATATAGATGCAGTTTCCTCTTTTTTCATAGGGTGCAGAAATCTGGGTCATATATATTTCAGTAGCCTGTATAAATCCAGCATAGAATAAGTCTAAGTGTGTCATATTTGGGTAAAGATATTGTGTCTTGTTACACAAGAGTTTGAGCCTCTCTTTCACATCTAAACTCATTTTATTCCTTCCAGTATATCTATCTCTTCTGGACCTACTGTTTTTGCACACATTAATACTTAAAACATCCGATGGCTGAGGCTAACCTGGAACACAACAGTGAAGCCTGTCACTGTACATTACAGCATGCTACCTCCACAGTTACCTAAACACTCTGCATTTGCCATGAGGACTTGAAAACGATAAGAATAGTTTCCATAAAACACCATTTCTTTCATCCAAATAGAAGTATAGATATTTTCAGAGGAAACTTGTCTGTACTATCCTTTTACAAGTAAAGAAATACTTGGATTAATTTCTCTACAGTTTCAAATGTGTTTTTTTCTGGAATTTTTGGGCTCAAGCACAGTGTCTGATGCTGAGTTTGAATAGTTCATAACTTGAGATTATAAATGAGAAGTAGTTCAACGACTGGGACACAGACATTAAGACAAGCACCACAGATCTGGCCCTTCGAAAAACCAAGAAATATCTAGGACTGAGCTCAATGGACAAAGAAGTAGGCCCCCATGAAAACGTATTCGCTTACATAGAGAATAGTTCTAAAGAGAATGTACTGGAAAGCATTCCAAAGGATGTCACCTTCTGATCACGATAAGGTTTTCATCAATAACTTCATAGAGTATGCTGCTGAATACGACACAGGTCTCAGATATGTTTAGTTTCTAATAGAGGCTATGCTTCTGTGGTGGTATTTTCTGGAGCTGATTCAGCTCTGAAACAGTCTCAATAACCTGTTACAACTCCTAAAGTGTCAACGGATATCTCCCATGCCACAATATCTCATAGTTTCTTCTGCTACATTATTATAACTTCAAAACTTTATTTGATAAAGCTGTTCCATCATTGCATCATGAAAGATGTGGTTCCTGTTTTAACTGTGATTGATCAAGTGACAGCATGCAGAATTGCCAGACAGACATCTGTTCAAATTTGGTTGTTCAGAAGTACAACACTACTTGAATAGTAATTGGACACTATGATGGAAGCAGACATAATGTAAACCAGCCCAGTAGCTGATGCTTCTGGGCAAAACGATATCTGAAAGTGAACGTTTATTTTATTTTTTTTTAGGCTCTAGGGTTGATGATTCTGAACTAAGTGCAGAAACTCAGAAACTTTCCGTGACTTTTGCTGATGTACTCCTAGGACTAAGAGATTTCTTGGTTACGATAACAGCGATATGTCTTTAAATAAAACAGCTATTGTGTAGTCTTAACTGTATGATTAAGGACGTTGAAGGATGGAATATTACAATCCTCAAAAAATGTTTGATTATCTTCGGAAGTTATATTTTGTTTTTATGTGTAACAGTTTAGGTTCTGGAACGTAAAAAACTACAAGGCAACAATTTTCTGACAAATAAATTTTTCTTTTAAACGTCGCAGTAAGCATCTCAGACTATATTAATAAAAACTTGGAGTATAGTATACACTCACGTTTAGAGCTGGCAAAAAATGTGTTCAGTTTTTTCCTAAACTGCAACTATCTTTTTTTACTGAATTAGATTTCAGGCTACTTTAAAAGAACAATGGAAGGTAAATCATAGGTGGAATATCAAAATTCTATTAATCTTCACATTTAGTACAACAGAAACACAATTGAAGTGATTGAGATCATAGAACAATTAATATTTTGTGTGTGTCTCTTTTACGTTAATACTTGTAGACAGTTTTTCAGGTATTGTTGCAACATATTTAATCAAAATGTCATTTGGTATTTTATTCCAAATGTCTCTAATACACTCTCATAAAGTTTCTTTGAAAGTAACTTTTGGTTTGTCAAATTTTGATCTATCAAATCGCGTACCTGCTCATTTGGGTGGGTTGGTTTGTTTGACGTTTTATGGCGCAAAGCAAATAGGCTATCTGCGCCAAACATTCAATAAGAAGTTAAAATTAAAGTGAAAGTATTAAAATTCGTAAAAAGAAATCAAGGTACAAACAAAACAAAGTTTAGATTTTGAATTAACAAACTTCATAACAGGTGCCATGGATTGAGGGAAGTGTATTTTACCTTTCTTCAGCTGAACGTACAACCTACGCTTTGAACCAAATATTTCAAAGTTGGACTCATCCGTCCATAACACTCTTTTCCAATCATTATCAGCCTAGTTTTGTAAGTTTTAGCAAATTTCAGTCTCTGGATAATATTTGAAGATCAAAGTAAAATATTTAAGTATTACACACGACCAAATATTCCACTTTCATTGAGTTTTGTCGCTTGTGTATGTAGATCTAAACACTTATTTGTCAGTTAATATATGGACGTTTATCTCATCCTTGAAATCAGTAGTAGTCTCCCTTCTGTCCCAAGACTGCATAAGCGAAAATAGTTACATCAGTATCATTGTGTTTAAGTGTTCTGTCTCTTAAGTTTACTTTTACATTTGTTTTCAGAATAAATTTAACTTGTATCAGAATTAATATTGATGTTATGAAAAAAAGATATTTAAACTTTTAGTGTTTAAATAACTGGTCACTACTTACAGAGTAGTTGGATCAATTTCAGTAAACAATTTCAGGAGTTAAATATAGTTCTTTCCACTTTCTCTACTAGAACTGGAGATCTGTTATAATAATAAAAGAAGTAAATTTGTGATGGTTGTATTTATTGATTGATAAGATCATTGTCTTGAATTAATACAATTAGGCATTTGACTAATATAGTCACGTGTGTATTGTCCAATAGAAGCTATGTAGATTAGACATTTGCCAGTACTTGAAACTATCATATTCTTGCATAAAGAGGTTAATGTATTCTTGTTTAGACTGTAAGATGTGACTTATAAGCTACACTGGGTTAAATTTTCTTGGAAAAAGTCATGTTGATTTATCGTAGTTGTGATATTTTAAATTATTGTGAGAATTTAATTTGTAAGTGTTCAAATTCTAGGTTGACTATAGAATGCCACGATTCCAAATCGCTAGTTGTATTAAACCTTTGAACCAATAATCTGGCAGCTAGACAATCCTCTTGTAACAATGGAATACTTTCTGTTGAATAACAACTAGAACTATTAACATGTCTTACTACTCCTAGCAACGACCTCAAACTCCATCCACATTAACTAATGTTAAGTGAAAAGAACCTTTCTACTGAGCCTGCAATATCAATCGTTTGGCTTTCATTATTAAGTCTGATGAACAGCTGACACTGATGTCAATGCCAATACTGCAGTTAGTCCAACCATCTCTTTCTTTGTTCAGGAACAAAGCCCCAAATAAGAAGTCATAGTATTCTGTTGAAGAGGGTAATATCACCAAGTTACCTCGAAGGTATATCATAACGCATCTATACTAAAACCATGCGATTCTACATTCTAAGAAGGTTTTGCTGAGGTTGATGAAAACCAAGAAGAAATTTTGTTATTATTCCCAACTCACAAAGAGATACATTGACTGTTGCTATAGACAAAGCTACAGGTTCCACCCCTCATAATTCCCAAGTTGACTTTTAATCCATAAAGTAGCAAAGAGGAGATAATAAAGCTAGGACAAAGCCACCAAATTGAGCGCTACATGGGCCGTATTTCAATAGCACATGGTTGAACAATACGAAATTACCCATACCTGTATATTTCATAATGACTTAAAACCACAGATTCCTGCAGGATATAGGTACTCTCAATAGGAACATTAAGAGGGATAAAGAGTCTCTCTGGATGTCATTGACAAATGGTTGAGGTCACAGAAGACCAAGACAATCTTTTATTGTTACTCTTGAAACATTTTCTCTTGTAAAAATTATGTAAATTTAAAAACTGGAGCTATTTTTGTTCCTTTACTTTTTTATTTACTTTTTAAGCGCAACGAGTTTTTTGTTATTTCAAACTATTGCTTTGTTTCATAACGATTAAGTTTATTTTTTAGATATGAAGTGTTCCATGAAGTTGATCCAGATTTTATTCTGAGTTTTAACAACGTTCCATTTTCATTTGTTTAACTAAGTTTAACTTTTACTTTTTTATGTGACTGTTGTTGCTGTTGTTATTTTACTTTATTTACTTTTTTCATGTACTGTTTCTTATGTTACTTATTTCGTAATGTTTTTATTGGCCTGGTATTATACCCACTACGTGGGTATAAGCTTTGATCTCAGAGCTTATTGAGTTGACTTGCATCTTGTTCCTTGCGTTAATTAACTTTGTACCATTTTTCTGAATTGCTTTTGTACAAATTTATTTCATTTTGTTTTTAGAACAAAGCTACATAATAACATCTGAGCTCTGTTGAACACGATTATGCCCGGCATGATCTGTAATCCGAGGGTCAGGCGTTCAAATCCCCTTCACCTCAAACATGCTCGCCCTTTCAGTCGTGGAGGCGTTATAAAGTTACAGTCAATCCCACTATTCTTTGGTAGAAGAGTAACCCAAAAGTTGGCGGTGGGTGGTGATGACTAGCTGCCTTCCCTCTAGTCTAACACTGCTAAATGAGGGATGGCTAGCACAGATAGCCCTCGAGTAACTTTGTGTGAAATTCAAAACAAACCAAAGGAAGCTCGTTTCAGTTAGTTTTAAAAGTTTAATCTTATTTTGCATTCGTTTTTTTTTTATTTTGAGCTTAGTTTTCTACACTGTGCTCAATTTCTGACTTTATAATTCTTTCCCCGTAATTAAATTAGTTGTATGTCTCTACATAATCAATTTCAGTTTGCAAATTACGTTTCGCTGTTTGCTGCTCAATTTTATTCATTTTATTTGACTCTTATGAATGTTATTGTATTCGTATTACACTCAGAATTTGTTTCTGTATTTTATTCTGTGTTTTATTACGTATTGTATTAGTATCAATTTTATTCATTTTATTTGACTCTTATGAATGTTATTGTATTCGTATTACACTCAGAATGTGTTTCTGTATTTTATTCTGTGTTTTATTATGTATTGTATTAGTATCAATTTTATTCATTTTATTTGACTCTTATGAATGTTATTGTATTCGTATTACACTCAGAATGTGTTTCTGTATTTTATTCTGTGTTTTAATACGTATTGTATTAGTATCAATTTTATTCATTTTATTTGACTCTTATGAATGTTATTGTATTCGTATTACACTCAGAATGTGTTTCTGTATTTTACTGTGAGTTTTATTACGTATTGTATTTGTATCAATTTTATTTTACTTTGTGTATTTCGATTGTTTTATGTAGTTCTGTAGTAGGTAAAGTTTTATGTTTTATTTCATTGCTGTTTTGTTTTGACACTTGTTTTAACCTTTTTTATTAATAAAGTTTTCTTCATTTGTCCTTGTGTGAGTGTTATTCACAAAATTATTAACTTCTTCATATAGCCATATAAACTTGATTTTAAGCCTCATTTCGAACGTGATACTTAAATAAGTAAGGGTATGTGTAGCAGTTGGAAGCAGCTACATTTTTCACCTTCATAAGTTAGAGAAAAATGTACTTTTATTATACTAATTTTTCCGAACATTTTAAGTGTTTTTTTACTACAATTATGTACTACAATGAACATCTATACCGCTTATACTTGCTTGACCATGTATCTGTGTCAGCACTCTTCTGGATAGATCATATCTGAAGGCGTGAGACAGGTGTTTTACACAAATAATCATGAGTTGAGGTTAATCTGCCTTGAACATACGTAATGGAAAAAAAATGTTTAATGTCGTGGGATAATACAGTCTGTTGAATTATACCTCTTTGCTCCAGCAGGATATTTGTTTCTAACAAGATTGAAGCCAGACAGTGTAAAGTAAACTCTGATACATCTTATCTGGATACAATAGAGGTTTTGTTCATTATGTTGAGCAAGTGTGTATTCTTTTATCTGTTCTGAATCAGTTTAGTTTACGTTGCTTCTAATCTGACGTTTTTACAGAACTTAATACTTAACCGTTAGCTCCAGTTTCACCTGGGAATATTATAAGATCAACAAGATTTAATGTTTACTGTTGACTACAAAATATAAAATACATCTCATGCAGAATGACAACTGGATCCAAGTCATTCTCTCCACGATGACAGTCGGTTTACCCTCATAAATTCCATTTACACAGACTAATTCTACCTGCTAGTACTATATACTGCCTTGTACACATAATAATGTACTTGATGTTTCTATCCACGGTGAACGTTAAAATGAGTTAGTTAACTTAGAACACAAATACATCAATATTGAATTAATTATGTCTTTAAAAAAACCTGAGAAAATCAATACTGTCTAGTAATAAAGGTTTTATAGACTTTTACTAAGCATGCACTACTGAAAATCCGAGTTTTAGTGTAATGTGTTTTGGGTGTCACATGTGACGATTAAAACGTCCATTTAAAATAATAACAAGGAAATGTTTTAGTGTTTTTTCTATTTCCACGTGAGAGAGTAGTGTTAGTTTCTTGTATTTTTCCAATATATACATAGAAGAGTCCAGTGTTTTCTTATTAATAAAATAAAAAAAGAAATTTATTTTTAATCTAAAAGAAACTGCATGTGTTAATAATAGTACAAAAACATATTTCCTTTATATTGCTTGTAATAAAATACTCATATCTATTGGAAATATTCACGGAAAGCTATATAGAAGACTAGCTACCAGCACGCAATAGTCCCTAAAACTCAATGACAGATTAGAGCGACTGACGCTAACCCTTGGGACTTATAGAGCATTCACTGATCAAAGACGTGAATCGAGTTTTTGCAGCAAACGATCGTAAACCATGAACATTTGATTTCACAATGCAAGTACACGACAACTAGGCCAAGCTCGGCTCACATATACTAGCGAGCACGTGAACGTATACAATATATGGAACCTTTCTTGGAGGAGACAGCAGATTTGATATAGTTACTTTGCAAAGATGATAAGGAATAGAGTCACTTATAGAATAAATACACGAATGAGATTTAAGTATAAAACCAGGGAAGGAAATTAGGTGAATTTGCGAGAAAGTCAAAACAAGTTTTTGTTTGTTTCTTTATTGGATTTCACGCAAAGCTGGATGACCCTAATCTTGAAATGAAGGATTAGTTGACACTGCTAACTAACTCTTGAGCTGTTTTTATCCCACCAAAAAGTAGAACTTAAATGTCATTTTTTATGACTCTTTTACGGCCAGACCTGACCTGGTGGTTAAGACCATCAACTTCCAGTCTGAAGATCACGGGGTCGAATCGCCGTCACCGAACCTACTTGCTCTTTCAGCCATAGAAGCGTCATGATGTAATAGTTAATTCCACTATTCTTTTGTAAAAGAATAGTCCAAGAAATGTTTCAGTCGTGTTGACTAGTTGCTTGTCCTTTAGCTTATCGCTGTTTAATTATAGATGTCTAAAGCAGATAGCTCTCGAGTAGCCTTGCGCGAAATTAAAACTTAATGTTCCCAAAATTTATAGCAGAAACATTTATTCAACAGTTTGAAAGCAGTAAAGAAACAACCATATTTTTTTACATAAATAAAAATTTATTACTAATATCTAAAGGAAGTTAATAAATTCTGAAAAAAAAATCGGCGTTTGTCAAACATTTTTGTTAACACAGATACTGGTTAGGTTTATGTGGAGATTCGAGTAATGAGTTTGAGATCAAATACTGTAATTATCAGCACAAAACCTCTTCGGTGTTCATGATTCATAGAGCCCGCCCCAAGTGCACCGATCAAACCTCTATATTACAAACAATTACTTCTACAACTATATCTAGGAAGTCCGTACCCCAAAATAAGTTTTGTTAGAACATTCGTCCAAGGTACCTGAGCACGTGCTCCACGTTCAATTCTTCTAGCTTATGAATAGAAGTAGGAACAAGCTGTCAGTTGTGGTGTCGCCGAGATTCCAATGGGGGTCTAAAGACACAACGTTTAATGCCAGATTCAGTTCGACTACTCAGAAATATACACTTAGACCCCCCATATAGATAAGGACACACCTAAACCACTCCGATATCACCTGCTAGGTTTGTTCTTCGTAGTTTCAAATCAAGTTTACACAGTGAATTAATATCCGATTTATATTTCCACTTCGCCATATGACTGTATTAGTTTGAAGTAAAAGACCCGTTAAAATCAGGATTAAACTGCTAAAGTTAGATTTAAATGGTATTTCTACATTTGTTCTTGTTTTGTTCTCCTAGTAATTCAGCAGGCGCACATATGCATATTTATAAAAAGTAGTGAATAAACACATTTTGTACTGCACAAAATTCTGCCATTACATGGCTGTGTTATCTCACTTAGGGTCGCGTCACGTTTAAAACTTATAAAGGGTAACAAGCATTACTTATAGAAGCTGTTGTTCCTTATACATCAGTAACAATAAAAAAGAAAATAGCAAAGCGGGGAGAGAACCAGTGAGGAAAAGTTAAACCTTCAGTAGAGTTTCATGCACAACTGTGTTGTAATTGTGAAGAATTTGCTGGAACACCATATGATTCTGTTATGTTTGCTTATTTACTATTTCAGAGCTATAACTTCAGTCAACAGCACAATAAAAGTATTATTTGTTCGGAAGCTTAAGTGTACACGAAACCAACGGCTATAAAATAAAATATATATAAAGCTCACTCACCACATAGCTTGTGGAATTCAAAACAGCACATCACTTCACTCACTGTCTAATGTCTTTGGAACTATGATAAACAGTTTCTTCTGATTTGGTCGTTAGATGGCGCCCATTTCCAAAAGCTCTAGCTCTTTCATTTTATTATTTTCAAGTCTCAGCTTTTATTTATTATGTTGAACTCCCAAAATAGTTAATGAACCTGACCGAAATGTACTATAAACAAATTATATGTGTGTATAGATATGTGCACAGAATTTGTTATATAAAAAGTCCTTAGTAGCTCAGTGTTGTTTCAATACTTGTGAGGAGTACAGCGCAGATAACGCATCTGTATAGCATTGCGCTTAACAACAAATGAATAAAAGATATTAAGAAAGAGTAACGCTTTAACTTATCTAAATATTTTTTTATTAAACATGTTATAGACTATTTTTGTTCTATATGGTAAATGTAGTAATACAAAGTACATGATTTAGATATATACGTAGTAATATAAACATGCTTGTCGCACCTGTAATTCTCATGGTTAAGTTATCAGTAAGCTGTGTTCATTACATATTAATATAAATAAACATATTTGAAGCACATGTAATTCTTATGTTTAAGTTATCAGTAAGCTGTGTTCATTACATATTAATATAAATAAACATATTTGAAACACATGTAATTCTTATGTTTAAGTTATCAATAAGCTATGTTTAATGTCCTTTTTCTATTCTGACAAAAATAGTTTTTATTTCAAAACTATTTTTACAAATAAAAAATAAAATATAACTATAGCTTTTTAGATTAAATGTTTAGATTAAGTGTTACTTTCACACAAAATAATACATAAGGTGCACGTCTTCTCACACATATTTTGTCTCAAAATTACAACGCAAATTTTATACTCTAATTTCACGAGGACTGGTTATTTTTGAGGTCGTTTGCATTTTACCGATTAAATTCTCACTCTAAATGTACAACTTAATTTGCGTGAATACATTTATATACACATATAATGTTGTAATGTTGGTTATCATATATAATTAGATTTGAGTCGATATTTAACTGCAACGTACTTGAAAACTATAGACCTTTTCACGAATAAATGTCGCATGTTGGTTCAATAGTAAGACTCGTCATGGCTAGGTGGATGAGGCGTTCGACTCGTAATCCGAGAGTCGCGGGTTCGAATCCCTATCGTACCAAACATGCTCGCCCTTTCAGCCGTGGGAACGTTATAATGTAACGGTCAATCCCCCCATTTATTGGTAAAAGAGTAACCCGAGAGTTGGCTAAATTAGGGATGGCTCGCATAATGGATAGCCTTTGAGTAGCTTTGCGCGAAATTCAAAACAAACTCTCAGTAGTCGCGACTGTAAAACTTTGTTTAACACAACAAGGTGTTCTTTATGCTTTTCCGTTATTTATAAATTAAACTTATTAGATCAACATTAAAAATAGAACTTTTTATGAAATAACTTATTTTTAATAATCTTACGAATACTTCGCTGTTTTGCAATTTTTATAGGAAAGTTAACTGATATTCTATTTTCCTTACAGAACGCATAAGAAAGTTATTCACTTCACAATTATAACAAACATCAGTTAATTGGGTTTAAAAATTAATTTTGATAAACTAGCGTAAAAGCTTATTTTTAATTAAAAATAATTCATATCCAGGTTCCTGATTAATCCAAAAATTTAATCTGTGAAAGTGTATTGTCTCATCAAAAAATTATCTACCTTATTATTTTTGTTTCTAGAGCCATAAAATCTATATGATTTTTTTTTTATGTTTCAGGCCTGAAATAGAACATAATTTATCTTCATATTGAAAATCAAACACAAAGTATGCTGTACCCGAAACAAGTTTTTTTTTAAAAATTCTCCCCATAATACTTCTAAGAACTTGGGTGGCAACTTTTGTTTTAGAATTAAAACTCGTAGAATCATTGTTGGATAAATTATAACAGGAACGGTCAACAATCAACAGCAGAAACGACCACGTAACAATAGTAATTGACTCATGCTGCATCAAACCTTTTACAATAACTATATTTACATTCGCTGTTGTTAACACAAACAAAGTCCTTCACTCTGTTATGTATTTTATCAAAGTCAGACGTCGTTGTGTGAAGTCGAGAAAATATGTCAGTAAGAAACCCTAAGTAAAATTATATACAGCCTTCTAAAACCGAGACAGGAAAGTAGACGGGTTACCAAGACAGGGTGTGTTCTCTTGGAAAAGCAAAGTTATAACTGTCCAGAGTTGCCATCTGCTTATCAAAGGCCCCCCAAGGTCTGTCTGTTTCGGACTCACATAGAATGTGTAATCACTAGAGATAAATGGTGTTTTTCTTTCTTTCGCAGGTTTCCTTCTTGCTTTGTTCCCCAGTGGCTGCCATCTCACTGCTGAATTATATTGTATATATATATATATAAGAACAAGATGTAGAAAAGATTTATAGAACTACCCGTAGGTCATTAGACCACTATCACAAGGTCTTCACAGTATTTTCTTGGTATTCCTATCATTCCTTAAACCATGCGGGAAGCCATATTTAAGAATGTGAAGTAAGCTGAGGAAAACTAGACAAAAAACAAAAACGGGAAGCTTTGCAAGTGAGCCAATCTAAGCAATTTAGAACGTTAAATACTGATTGAAAGTGTACAATGATATAGAAAGATATGTATTAAATACTGATTAAAAGTGTACGATGATATAGAAAGATATGTATTAAATACTGATTAAAAGTGTACGATGATATAGAAAGATATGTATTAAATACTGATTAAAAGTGTACGATGATATAGAAAGATATGTATTAAATACTGATTAAAAGTGTACGATGATACAGAAAGATATGTATTAAATACTGATTAAAAGTGTACGATGATATAGAAAGATATGTATTATTCATTAGAAGCAGCTAAAGCATTAACAAAAAAACCCAATAAAGAACAATTTTGTTTTGTTATTTTGATATCAGAGTTTGAATTTACTTCTAAAGAAACACATACTCTCAATAGCTTGCACACACAAACACAAAATATTAATGTCCCTAAACCATAAATACGATAGTTCTTGGTTCGTGTCTCGTTCTCGCAAAAAGAGAATCAGCATTTTGAGTTCGCGTGTTCGCTATAAGAATGACTGTAAATTCTTGGAGTTTGGTCAGGCAGTGGTTTGTGGTAGGTGCTGTTTACTAGCTACTTACCCTACAGTCAGTTCAAAATTAGGAATGGTCATAGGAAGATGTTTTTTGTGTAGCTTTAAGGAAAATTTCCAAAAAATAAACAGATATATGAAGACATACTTAAATATGATTATATCCTACTGCTCTATGGTATAAAATAATCTGTTACTTAAATTATTATTTTAGTATATGGAGATGCAAATTGCAAAATAAACAGCCTTTCTTTTTCTGAACAGGTCACACGTCATAAAAAACTTACCAAGATGCAAGAAGTTTCACACATATTTTCTTACTGATAACTCAAATATAGTAGTTTATAAAATATACAATAACAATTTACAAATAAATTGTAATTATCAAAGTAGTTTTGTATTTACTAAAAATGCGTGCCCCCCAGTGGCTCAGCGGTATGTCTGCAGACTTACAACGCTAAAAACCGGGTTTCGATACCCGTGGTGGGCAGAGCACAGATAGCTCATTGTGTAGCTTTGTGCTTAATTCAAAACAACAACAATACAAATGTGTTTTTTATATTCTAACCTTTAATAGTATCACATTCTCACATTTGTATACAAATTAAGTATTTTTAAAACCGTTCATCAACTACTACAGAAAATTTAATGTTTTAAGTGAAAAGCATTGAGATTTTGGGTGTATTTGGTTTAACTCGCCACACTCTTCAGAAATGAAAATTCAAACCGTTAATACTGTAATAAGCAAATTAAAAATTCTTCTCTCATTTACTTAAATATTACCTTATTACTTTATACAGATTTTGAAATTATATAAATACCATCATATATTGTTATATTTCTATTGAATTATAAATCTAGTTCACTTTTGAAGAAATGACCCAAAAATTACTTTACTGGCGAGTGTCATGGGCATTTGATGATTTTTCAACTGAAGTGAAACTACCTGATTTTGTACTAATCATTGTTGTGTATTGATGATTTTCTTTTCTTCTTCGGAGCACTTCCCTATATTTGGAGCCAGCTGGAGTAAAGTTGGCTTGAAGAATTAGGAGACTGGGCGCTTAACTTTTATCTGTATGGTGAAGGTCTCCCAGCAAGAAGTTATCAGGAGACGCCATTTTTCAAACTCTGTTTAATCCTAGAGGCATAAGCTGTCGTGATCAAACTTGACACTCGTGATCAGATGCTACGCGTGGGTATCCTAAGGTTTATTGCGGGTATGGGCTCCTATATACTAGTTTTAGGAGTACCAAGGGGATTAAAACATGTCCTGAAAGTCACACAGACATAATCTGGATATAGGTTTTTGTGGTCTCTGAGTCCAAATCTGACATCGTATTTTGTTTTTTCTCCTCCGGATCCCAGAAAAAAATTGGTTGGTTTGGTGTTTTATGGCGCAAAGCAACCAAACTATCTGAGCAAAACGACCTGTATGGAACGGCATTCACATTCCAAGTTTGGTCTCGCTAGCTTGTAGTACTGGATGTAGTACTTGTAGTACTACCCCGAATGGGGTAGCTATGAAAATAAGCCTGGGACAATGGAGGAGCTTCTTCGGTAAATTTTGGTCTTTGTGAATCAAGAGGAAGCTAATGAGCCCCATTTAATCAAGTGTTACGTACTTACTCAAATAAAAAGATTAAAATGAATGTATCTGTAAAAAATGAAATAATGTGTAAAATATCAGAAAAGATTAACCGAATATTTTATACGTGCAGTAGGAAAAAGGCAATGATGTATAATAAACATTCTCCCAGTTGTTATCCGTAAAACTGTTCTTCATATCCTCGAGAAAAACATCAATGGCGTCTCCTACAGGTATCATACAGAGATGATATTTGTGTTGTATGCTAGAGTAAGGTTTGGCAAAAACTTTATGTTCCAGGATGACAATGCCATTGCCCACAGTACTTATATTGTACGGGATTACCTCGACTTAAAGGACGCTACAAGAGTGCCATGGTGAGCAAATATTCAGATTGTAATCCCATTGAAAACTGTCGGACAGAACTGAACCAGAAAATCACTAAACACGACCGTTAACCAGCTGAATTGCAGCACCCTCTAGTGAGAAATGTTATATGTGTCTGATAACATCTTTTTATCCATTTTAATAAATCGTACGTGATTTCTATAGAACCTTTCTCATTAAAAGAATTACATGTATAAATGTTTAATACATCGTGTATTTCTTATTTTCACAATGCTAAGTGTATTTGTATTCTATCTTATAATGGTCTTATTTTTTATAAGATATGCAAACATTTTGATCAAGACTGTATAAAGTAAGATGCATACAGTAATAGCTTAAACTTACAAAAATGAAAATTAAAATGCTATATAAATCATGGCATGATATGAGTAATGTTTAGATGGAAAAAGAAGAGGATCTTGGGTGAGTAAAATACTTCTGTATTTTCATACCTGAATTTGGTTATGAATGTGAATCACAAGAGACTGAATGTTTTCAAAAATAATCTAAGAAAAGTCTTGAACATATTTGTATCCAAAACTGGTAGTTGGATTTATGTGATTGTAATAAACTGAATAAATGTTACTATTAACTCACTTTTAGGACAATAAAAGATATTTGTTCACACAATCTAGAAAGTTTAAGAGGTCAGCTTTGGCAAAATTATGTACCTGAAATCATAATTTTGTATCATAAATAAGCCGTTATGAAAATACAAGTGGATCAGAAAGATGGTGTAATTGTTGCCTGAAAAATAACGTAAAACGAGGCGATGAGTGTCATGTTATTTGTCCACAATTTAACACATCAAAGAATATATATTGTTATGTTAAATATGTTCATTATAACTCGTAATCCGAGGATCGTGGGTTCAAATCCCTGTCACACCAAACATGCTCGCCCTTTCAGCCATGGGAGCATTATAATGTGACGACCAATTTCACTATTCGTTGGTAAAAGAGTAGCCCAAGAGTTGGTGGCGGGTGGTGATGGCTAGCTGCCTTCCCTCTAGTCTTACACTGCTAAATTAGGGACGGCTAGCGCAGATAACCCCCCTGTAGCTCTGCTCGAAATTCAAAACACGCCAAACAAACCAAATTATTATAACTCGTTATATAAAACTCGAAAGGTACAGTATAGAATAATTTAAGTATACTTACTACTTAAATATTGAGAACAAAAAATGTACAATACTATGAATAAAAAAGCACTTTAAATAGATACTAAAAGAAAATGGTCTTAATTAAAGTTATTATTACCATTTACCATTGAGAGGATGCAACAAGAATTGTTTCTGTTTCTGAAGTGGGCAGCTGACATGTTCAAAGACGCTGACCAAACGTGGAAAATTAAAAAATAATCAATATTCAAAAACCAATTTTTTTCTTACAGAAAGAAAACAATAACTGCAGGTGTGAAACCAGGTTGGTTCACAAAGGTTGTACGGTAAAATCTTTTAAAAAATCACAAATTTAAGAAATTTAAACTGACTGGTATTATATAAGATTCCGAAGGTTATAGAAGGTCAAGAAAGTTGGTAAAACAGGAAATTATAATATAAAAATGACGCAAGAAAACAAAACATAAAAGTAACAGTAATGATCTTTCGAGGTACATTAGGGGTAATCACAATACTAGGATGGGGAAAGAATCCTTGAAAAATAATAAAGAAAGGCTTGATGATTTACTAATTTTAGATATAATAAAACAATAGAATTTACATACAATTTATATACAGTTGATGTAATTTACATTGCTAGAGCTGGTTAATTAATTTTGTTTGAAATAATATTAAAGTACTTATTTATCGCTCATTTTTTCGTATTTTTTTATTCTAATGCTCATCGACATTTTGTTTATCAGTTCTTAGCCAAGTCAACTATTAATATGGAATCTTAATATATGCAAAGTTTAATGGTAACGCTTCAAATCAGAATGTCTAGCTTATTTTCAATATTTATGTCGAGCTATATCATTATGAGAATTACATAATATAATTTATTTATTAACTTGTAGTATGTTTTAAATATATGGGACAAACTACAAATTATTTTTATCTAAGGACTACGTCGCATAAGTCCAAAAGCTTTTTGTTTTGAATTTCGCGCACAGCTACACGAGGGCTATCTGCGCTAGCCGTCTCTAATTGAACAGTGTAAAACCAGAGGGAAGGCAACCAGTCATCACCAACTCTTGGGCTGCTCTTTCACCAAAGAATAGTGTAATTGACCATCATTATATAACATCCCCACAGCTGAAAGGGCGAGCATGTTTGGTGTGACGGGGGTTCGAACCCGCGACCCTCGGATTACGAGTCGAGTGCATTAACCACATGGCCATGTCGGGCCTCAGTGAAAAAGTAATAAAGGTTTTCCACTTTTTAATACACAGTCGTTTTCAAGTATTCAAATTACTTTTTAAGAAAAAGTATGTAATGTAAATGTATTAACGGAGCGTAAAAACGTTCTACGTATTGTCAGAAAACAACCTTATCTTTATGAATTAAACCAGGATTTTCATAATAAAATCGTTAAGTAAAACTACTTGTATTAGAGGTTCATTTTAGATTTACATTTATAACATTAACCAAGTAAAAAAAGGAGATAGAGTTAAATAAAAACAAAACTGAATTAATTTTCACAATGTTTGTGAAGAATAAAATTCCGGTTTTGATAAATCTGCTAGTGTTTTCAAATGCGTATTAAAGAAATTATTTGAATTGAGTAATATAAAAGTGAAATACTTATCAAAATTTGTTTGAAATTTTGGATTTAAATGCATTTATATAAAATATATTATTAACGGATTTGGTCCAGTGTGGCCAGGTGAGTTAAGGCGTTCCACTCGTAATATAAAGCTCGCGTGTTCGAATCCCCATCACACCTGACATGCTTTCCCTTTCAGTAGTGAGAACGTTATAATGTTACAGTCAATCCCACTATTCATTGGTAAAAGAGTAACCCAAGAGTTGGTGGTGGGTGGTGATGGCTAGCTGCCTTACTTCTAATCTTACCTTGCTAAATTAGGGACGGCTAGCGTAGATAGACCTTATATAGCTTTGCGCAAAAATTCAAAAACAAACAAACATTCAACCTACTTAACGTATAAAAATAAAGATTCTAGCGTAATAAATTTCAACAAAATATTTGGAGGAACAATAACAGCATACGAGGTTTGTTAAAAAATACGCGGACTGTTTGATTTGCGCGGCTCCAGTTGGTTCCAGGGGAATCCGCTTGGTGTCGCTAGGTTTGCACAGATCAGCTGATTACGATGCCATTTCCCGATTGCAGATATCTTCATTTGTGTATTAGCTACGCGGTTTTAAGTGAAGTGCGATTTTTTCGTTTGGCGGATTTCAGAATGAATGACCTGAAGGAGCAACGACTTGCTGTGAAATTTTGTGTTAAACTTGGACAATCTGCAACTGAAACTTTTGCTATGCTTAACACGGCTTACGGTGATGTTGCTATGAAGCGTACGGCATGTTTCAAGTGGCATGAACGTTTTAAGGATGGTCGACAGTCCACTGAAGATGATGAGCGTCCTGGACGTCCTTCCACGTCAACTGACGACCCACACGTAGACAAAATCAACACCCTGGTGCGGGCAAATCGACGTCTGACTGTCAGGGAGCTTGCTGAAGAGTGTGAAATATCAGTTGGATCTTGTTACGAGATTTTGACCGAAAAATTGAAGATGCACCGCGTTGCTGCGAAATTCAGCCCTCAGAATTCGTGAGTTTCTGGCCAAACACTCGATCACTGTTCTTCCCCCCCTACTCACCTAACCTTGCTCCTTGCGATTTTTTCTTGTTCCCCAAACTCAAAAGACCCTTGAAAGGAAGAAGATTTGAGACGATTCCCGAGATTAAGGCAAATGCAACGAAGGAGCTGGAGGACATCACAAAAGAAGCGTACCAGGACTGTTTCAACAAGTGGAAACACCGTTGGGATAAGTGTGTGCATTGGGGAGGAGAGTACTTTGAAGGGGTCCCAGACCTGTAACTTCTAAATAAAGTACATTTTGTTTTATGACGTCAGTCCGCGTATTTTTTGAACAGCCCTCGTACTGTGGGGTAAACAGAACAAATATTATGTGTGTGTGCTTTCTTACAGTAAAGCCACATCGGGCTATCTGCTGAGCCCACCGAGGGGAATCGAAGGCCTGATCTTAGCGTTGTAAATCCGTAGACTTATCGCTGTACTAGCGAGGGGCTAAATATTATGTGTTAAAGTACAAAAAAGTGAAAGTGCAAATCTGAATTTTATTTCTTTCGATAGTAGTGACAAAAAAAAACCTGAAAAAGTTTATGGAGCGATTTAACTAAGTTAAGAAAGTGTAGAGGAAATTGACATGCTGTCTGGATAAAGGTGTGAATTTTAGGGCTTTCGTTCGCACAACTACATAATCTTCTATTTCGTTCACACTCTCTATTTGCAAGAAGTTGCTCGGTCCAGTTATCTAGTTAGTGTGAGGGAAGACAACAAATCAGATCTTGAGAATTTTGGCTTGTTTGAGGTATCTTACATTACAACATCAAGAAGAAGCGTTTATCTCTCCATGCACTGAACTAATACCATACAATATAAGTTCTGCCTTCCCAACAGTTTCATTCCAGTTGTTTTCTAGCAGCTATTGGGCTGCAGGATTCTAAGTCTTACATTATTAGCAATATCAAATTATGGATGATTTAAAAACTACTATTTACATTCACTAAAGTATACGTATTCAAGGTTTAAAGAAGTAGATTAATAGCGTAAAAGTATCACAAACATTCTCCTGGGGCTAACTTAACTGGACAATAATTTGCCTACCCAGCAGGATCCGAAGAAACTAATATCAATAAACATGAAAGTAAGTTACAATACATAACTCATCGAATCAGATACAACTCTATTCAGTATGTTTTTAACAGCATGCGTATGCTCAATGTCACATAATTTTTCGTAGATGTAGTCACTATAAATGAATCAATGTCACAATTTGCAATAACATAAAACCAAATGGAATTCTAATATACAAACAGAAACACAATTACGTCAGTATTTCGTTTTCAGCAATTATTAATTATATAATAATATTCTTTACGATGCAAACTTGGATTATCATCACTGTTAGAAAGAAAACTAAAGTTATTTCACTAATGCTATAAACTGTAATATAAACACAGTAGAAACTGTAATATAAACACAATATAAACTGTAATGTAAACACAATATAAACTGTAATATAAACACAATATAAATGACAATAATTGTTTTGTTGATTTAAACATAAGGCTACACACGAGCTTGTGAGCTCTTAGACTTCTCACTACACCACTAAGAGGCAATAATAACAATAATTGAAATAAAACTCTTTAACGAATAAATCATAATTTTTTTGGTTTCTGAGATACAAAATAAGAACTAGTTACACAACAATATATTACTAATTAAAACAGTCTATGCTGTTCAAACAAAAGTCTGAGTTTTATAGAACAAAATGAAATAAATAAAGCTATGTCTATATGTTTCATATAGTAACTTTATTTGCCATAGCATAGCATTGAACACTCAAACTTTCTAATCAAAATTATTACTGTAAATTTGCATTTTAACTTTCAAAATCATAACTTTGGATTGTACTTTAATGAAGCTTTCATGGTATGTTAAAATCATATTTCAATCTTCTGAAAATGGAAAAGCAGAAGCGTAAAACTTCCACGCTAAACAACTAACAATGTATTGTAACTTTGACAAAAGAAATGTTTACACCATCAACACAGGTTACAATATATGCATATGTTAAACATCAAGAATTAACTACTAATAATATTACGTTCACTCATTGTAATCCCCCCAGTGGTTTAGTGGTGAGTCTGTAGGGTTACGACGCTAAAAACCTGACTTCGATATTCGTAGTGAGCAGAGCACAGATAACCCTTTAAGTATCTTTGTACTTAATAGTAACCAAACCCTTATATGACTTATTATAAAAGGCCACATAAATAGCTGTATCATAACAGTTTACTTGAGTTTATTGGATTATTCTAAGCGCATTGCTGTGAGATGCTCTCTTTCATCTCTCTTTTGGTCAAACCAACTTGCAAAAGATTCGCCTGAGATACAAAGCTTCAGTTTATTAACATGCGCCTTTTTAAGTTTTAGAATTCCTTAAATTCGTAGTTCAGTTGATTAATTTGTTGAATTATAAATCACAGCCCAGTCTAATCAGAGTCAATCTCTTGGAGCTCACAAACTTGATAATCACATACTTGACTATTTACACTACGAGCTCAGTCATACCCTTTAAATGAGAATCATATCGTCACGTGTAGATTTTCAAAACCTTTAAAACATGAGTGAAACTGTAAATCTTGAACTGGTAAAGTTTACTCCTCTGGTGCTCTCAGCTTATCGTTATTCAATACATTTGTGAACCATAAATTGTACTGAAAGGTTAGTGAGCAGATATACCTCAGGCTTCTTATTGTAATTATTTATAACTAGTGTGGTGGTTGGTAGTACTTATTCCAAATCTATATAATGCGAAGTTAAATCGCTCCTTCCTGATGACTATTGATTCTTTAAAAAAAAAAAAAGGCATACTCTGAGGTTCACTCAAGTATTTTCAGTTTATTTTTTCCAAACCTGTTAGCACAATTTTTAACTAGTGTGTTCTCAAGCTCACAGTTTAAATTTTGGACATAAACTAATTGAAGTAATGTGAGAAGCAAAACTAGTTTATCTTACTCTCCTTACACCCATCAAGCATACAATAAAACCAGCTTTCATTTTAGTGTCCATCTGGCGGTAGTTATACCTGCTATGTTAAAGATTACCATTTTCTAATAATTATAACTTGATGTTCTGAAAGTAAAGAGATAGTCATTATATTACTCTGGTTTTGTAGTTTTGAGTGTGTGTGTGTGTGTATTGTTTGTTGAAATACGAATTATGTATTAGATAGGTTTTTGTAGTTTCATTTAACATTTTGTGGTCTTTCATACAACTACAACTAATCTGTTTTAAAAGCCATACTAGCAAGAACTCATGTAGCAGAACCTTCTCGAAGATATCAAAATCAACAATGACGACTTCTTTCTGTCCTGAAAAAAATAAATGCACGTTATGGAATTGAGTCACACTAAAGAATCTCCATTTCATAGAAGGAAATCAACAATTGATATCCTAAATGAAGATTTAGATATAACTCTCTAACACAGTGTAACACCTTGGAGCTATTTATTCCACCAAAATGTTTGCCTCATTTGTGTATTATTACTGACACATACAACAATATACTCTAACCAAAGTTAACCGAGTTAATCATAACTATTCTCGACGCATCATCATTGTTCTCTCTAAACCAGATTGACAACAATGTCTGATCTGGAAGAGTTACGTTTACATTAACTCTTTTACCTTTCCTGTAACTCTTCAGTTACTTTTGAATAGAACATATGAGGAAGACGTAAGCATTTTTTGTTTAAATTGACCAAAATATCTAAATCAGTAACAGAAGTTTTGAGGTTACTTGAAGCGCTTGTTATAGCATGCTTGCGGCTCCATTGGCAGTCTAACTGGATGTAACAGGGTCTTGATGCTTCTGCCTTAGAGGTAACTCTCACCTTAACTGAATCACTGTAGTGCTCGTAACTGGGCAACTTAAAGCTTATTCCTAACATTCGGTGTTTTTAGGTTTTTGATACATCTTTTACCTGGTAAAGCTACAGCTGATATAACCATTGACTATTTCCATTTTAATATGTTTTTCAAGGATATTACTTCAAACTTCGTCACCTTAGGCACTATCTCTGTCAGAAAGAAAATGCCTTTGACGCCAAAGTTATGTTGTAGGGACTTTCCCGGTTGGCCTTCAATAAATTTATATACTTCATATATTCTAGAACGACTATAGCCATAAGCAAATAAACTTTTCCTTGTGATAATACAAATTATCTGCATTAACAACAATATTTGCAGTGAATTAGTATTTGCAACATTTAATTTGACTTTAATGTAGAGAGTTCTCTGCAAGGTCAAAGGATCTGGAAGTCAAGGCAAACAAGAGAGGTTATGTTAATTCATATTGCAATTAAACCTTCCATACAATTACCTACCAGAACTGTGCCAGAAAAAAAAAATCAAATTTATTACAAACTGCACTCTTAAGAGTTATTAATTTGACTTGAGTTGCACTGAAACTATCAAACATTAATAAATCGGCAAGTGCAGTATCTTGTTCCTTACCTTTGTGTCTAAACAAACAAGGCCTTCGGGTTAAAACTACAACATGTCATACATTGTTATGGTAAACATATTATCGAAAACGTATCAGTCCTGAAACTCTTGAGTTACGCTGTAGTTCTCTAGTGTCGTCCCTAATAATGAAATGATTTTACCCTTCTGAGTATTAAAAAGTAGCTTCAATTATTTCAGGTCTTATGACGTTCAAGTTTGCTATCTACTTAGCAATGTAGAGCGATTGGTCAACGCACAACAACTGTTTATCTATGTTTCTTTAGGCCACGACTCAGATACAGTAGTCTAGTAGAAGAATTACGCATATTGGAAGCAAAACACCAAACATGAATTCCGAACGTCTGCTCCTCCATAACTGTACCTTCTGGCTTACCAAAGATGTCAATGACCAAGGGTAACTCTTGTCCGTTTTTGGTATTTGAACGTGAAAAAGAGATAAACTTAGAAATACTGTAGAGCAAGAAAACACTTAATATCCAGACACGAGTACCATCAAACCATTTTCATCTCACCTGTCCCCAGTTTACTGAACAAGGATGGTTCTTCTATACTTTATTACCCTGTTATAAACAAGGGAAAACATAATACATAGGATTAAAAGTTCTTAATCGGAGAAGTTTTGATCAAACCACTATGGGATTTACTTTTTGTTAGTTATACAGAATGCAGGTCATGGTATCTAAATTATACGATCTTTATCCGTAACAATGGTATTTTTACCTGAATTTCACCGTTTTAATCAGCAAATGTTACTAACCTATGAAACGAAATATTCTAACACGAGAATCTTGAGCCACATATTTTCTAGAGAAATTGAACCTTATTCTTATGTAAACAAAATAGTATCACTTCATTACATTTCAACAATAATGGGTTTTGTTAAAGTATTGCTGGAAATTATGAAATTAATTAGTTGTTTATATATACAGGTGGAATTACTGAAGACAAAAGACAATTCAGTTATGACGTAGATAAAACTTTTACCATAGGTAGTTAGGTACTGAGAAGAAGAATGATGTTCTACACATGATATATATCATGTGTATATCATGTATACCATGTAATTTCCCACCATCTTTTGTGATGAATAAATTTTCAGTTTTTTCTTATAATTTTTTTCATACGCAGTTTCCACATAAAACACTTGATCTTGAAAACATTTGCAGTTTTTCAGTTATAGTGTTGTCTTTGTCTCATGTCAGTTAATACCCTCTTTGTCCACGCACTTTCACAGGCCGACTAGATGATATCTGTTAGCCCCTATCGACAAATGCTGTGAGATAGTGACCTGCGATGAGGTGATGCAATCACAAGACAAAGAAACTGAGGATTTCCATGTCAGTAAGAGCCGTGAGAGACGGAAAGCTAAATACTAATATACTGGTCCAGTAGAGGTGATTTAACACTTACTTATGGAGGTATGCACTCTGCTTTTGTTTTAATTTTTGTTATTGTTGCAGTTGTGTCGTAAATAAAGACTGGCTTACATCATGATCAAATGCACTCAATCTGTTTGTTCTTCGGCCAACTTGAAACATATTCTAGTTTCGAATATAAATTTCCTGCTCTATCCTTTTGTTACAAAGCGGAACTATCCACTGCTTATGTTTAAGCACTCGCTTTAACAAAGCATTACAACTTTGTAGCTCTCAGCAAAAGACTTCAACTTCTAGCTACACAACTGGTCTAGAAAACTCTGGTCATATCGCATAGCAACAACCTAACATTACAAAGAAAGTAAATATAAAACAACTGATTATTCCCAAAATAACAAACTATTGGCACAAAATTTTACAAACTCTATTTTTTTGCCATCTCCTCTTGTTAAACAATTATATTTTATCTGTTATTAACAGATGTTAAATTCTAAAATTTTCATCCACACTCTTTACCTTTATCCTTTTGTGTCCTTCATGTGTCATTAATTATTAATTAATTCGAGGTTATCGGAAGGTGAACCAACAGTACCTAATTCAAAGAATTTATTAGTGTAGTCGTTGTTTGTTAGTAAGCACAAAGCTACACAAAGGGCTATTTATGCTCTGCCCACCACGGGTATCGAAACGCGGGTTTTAGCGTTGTAAGTCCGCAGACATACCGCTGTGCCACTGAGGGACTGAACCCAGTAAGAGTTCACTAATTTGTTAAATCTAATGTGAATCTTCTATAAGTGTATAGATATATAGCATATGACAGTTTCAGATATTAACATTAAATTGCGGGTTTATAATTATCAACGAAATTAATTTTGTATCATAGCTTTATGACTAGATCTATTGCCATTATAAAACTAGGAGTTTTTCAGCGAGACGTTCTATACGATATTTGAAGTAAAGAGCGAAAATTAAACACAAACAACCTCTTGCTGAAAAAAAATCTTTAATTAGTCCAATCATGCGTGTGTTTTTTCTTATAGCAAAGCCACATCAGGTTATCTGCTGAGCCCACTGAGAGGAATCGAATCCCTGATTTTAGCATTGTAAATCTGCAGACTTACCGCTGTACTAGCGGGGGGCAAGTACAATCAATTTCTTCGTTTTGTGGCCTGGCATGGCCAGGTGTTTAAGGTACTCGACTCGTAATATGAGGGTCGTGGGTTCGAATCTCCGTTGTACCAAACATGCTCGCCATTTCAGCCGTTGGGACGTTATAATGTTACGATCAATTCCACTATTAGTTGGTAAAAAAGTAATCCAAGAGTTGGCGGTGGGTGTTGATGACTAGCTACCTCCCATCTAGTCTTACACTGTTAAATTAGGGACAGCTAGCGCAGATAGCCTTCGTGTAGCTTTGCGCAAAATTTACAACAAACCAAACCAATCTTCGTTTTATAGGTAATTCACCCTACAGCAACTGATTAGCTGATAGTAGAATACGCCCTGTTTGGTGATTAGTCAAACTAATTGAAAACATTAAAACTAGCCTTACGTGTAGACAGCTACATCTGCACAACTGCTGACAGCTATACTGAGAGACTAATTTGATGCTGTTTTGTTTTTTTTATACACTACTTTTCAGAGCGAGGAAAGCCGGTAACATGGGTCGATGTTTCATGGTGTCCACTTTTTACATTCACTTTTTTATATAAATAGACTGTTCATCTTTCTCATTTTTCCATGTGTATAAATGTGTTTCGGTCTACATGAATAGTTATATTAATTAATCGAGAAATTAATGATTATGAATAAATCTTGTGAAAAACCGCTCAAATTAAATGAATAATTGAATTGCATCCTAAAATTAAATAACCGGTGTAAAGTCACACTCACACCAAGTACAGATATGATCCACACGTGTTTCTTTTGAAATATTCCATATTGTCCTGTTTCTTTGAAAAGTTGAATAGCGGGTAACACTAGAGAAAAACGTTATTTGTAGCATAATGTCGTCTATTTTTCGTTTTATTCTTATGATACTCCAGACACAATAGTTAAAAACGTCTTGCATTACATTTGTAATATGGAGTACAGGATTAAACATTTGATAATAACTCTTGAAAGATGCGAATAATGACTAAAGTTACAGTGGATTCGTTTCACACCCGACATTTTCGTATTCGTGCCCCACTCTTGGTGATAAGCGCATACAAAATATACCTTATGTACAGCTCTTCTAAGGGGTATAGAAATTTAAGCAACGCTGTGTTGAAAAGCTTTTAAGAGTTTCTAGTAGTGTATCATTACACTATCAAAATCTCATATATATATATGAATATTTCTGCATTCCCTAAGTCATGCGCAATAACAAAACCAAAACTTGTCGACAATTTCACAGTTTCTATGCTGCTTTAAAAAAAATAAATTTCACGAAGTGAAAGAGTAAATATACGTTTTTCTCTCTTTCACATTATTTACTATTAATTTTAACTTTCTAACTGATTTATATGTTTGACCACTATGAACCTTTATTGGAAACTGAAAATCAACTTCAGACACCTGAAATGCCTGCAACATTTTTATTTTTAAGCTTTCCCTCACTTTTTATATGACAATATTAAAACCACGTCTTAAAATAGTTGAAGTTGTTCAAACTAGTTTTATTTTTTTCTCTGTTGCTAATGATATATGATTGGTTGTAATTAAGTAACCACAATTTCAGGCACTTTTGAACAAACGGTGAACTTTAAAATGTTTTTTTTCTTCTGTTTTTTTTTTTATGGATAGTACTATTACGAACCTTACAGATTTTCAACATTTCTCCACTTTTAACAAACAATTCAATTAGGAACCTTCACAACACGTGAACATCTTTGATAAATTAGCGGGTGGAAATATTACATGAAAACAGATAAGCTCGTTGAACCTATGAATGAATGAACACGTTTAGAATGTTAAAAATGTTAAGTCAGTCTGTTTTATACTTTTAAAGCAAATTTTTTCACACGTTACTACACGCCATTAGTGTTATGATAACAATTAGTACCAAATCTGACAATCAAATAGAAGCATAACACCTAATAACATCAATAACACTTTTTGTATTTCACTTCATAAATGAGATGTACACACTACAGTAATTCCTTTTTTCTACAAGTTGACAGAACTATAGTCGGTAAAGTCTACGCAAGTGTTAGTTAACGTAAAGGTCTTGAAATTTCTGAGGCTAGAAACTATTTTTGTACTGTAATCAGAGTTCGTGACAGTCAAATCAGGTTCAAGGGTTAGTTTTAAAAAATAAGGTTTCTCAAAGACCAATCACTCCAATTATAAATGTGCCGAATATAATTTTCTATTTTGTTTTTGAAACAGATTGTTAGTTTAAGCATTTTATCTTATAGTTTCTCCCCGCTGCTACAGCGGTAAGCCTATGGGTTTACAACGCTCAGATCAGGAGTTTGATTCCCTTCTGTGGACACAACAGATAGCGCGATGTGTCTTTGCTAAAATAAAATAAATACTCTTCTAATTTCTTGGCAATATTATTTAACGCCCCTTAGTGGCTCAGCGATATGTATGCGGACTTAATACTTTAAAAACCGGGTTTCGATACGTGTGGTGGGCAGAGCACAGATAGCCCATTGAGTAGCTTTGTGTTCAATTCAAAACAACAAGAACAATATTATTTAAGTTCTGTAGGGCCTATTGTTGTATAGAAGACGTTTTAATAATAGAAATAAGTGACTTCATGACACCAACTTTGTTATTTTTCTTTAATTATACCATAAACGTTTAGCTTTACAGCGACTTCAGGAGCATTCCACCAAAACACAAACCGTAACTGAATATATTAATCTATAGAAAAACAATACATTTAGTGTTATGAGGTCGTTTATTTCTAGTTAAAATACTATTATTTTATTTATCCAGATGTTTTTTTCTGAGAACTGTTTGTTTGTTTAGAATTTCGCGCAAAGCTACACGAAGGCTATTTGCGCTAGCCGTCCCTAATTTAGTAGTGTAAGAATGAAGGGAAGGCAGCTAGTCATCACCACCCACCGCCAGCTCTTGGGCTACTCTTTTACCAACGAATAGTGGGATTTACCGTCATATTATAACGCCCCCTCGGATGAAAGAGCGAACATCTTTAGTGCGACCGGGATTAGAGCCCTCGACCCTCGGATAATAAGTGGAACGCCTTACCACACATGGCCATGCCGGGCCTACTAAGAACTCATAGCTGTGTTAACTAAGAATACACGTCATATAAATCAATGTAATTTTAGTTACCAAATATGTCTGAACATTTTCAAAGCGTTCTTTACTAACCATATATTAATAATACGTTATGACAGTTTTATGCTAATTTGTCTACTTTTTCATTTCAATTGTTAAAAACATAAACATCTGAAATCAGTAATTTAACTCTAAAATTTTAAAAATGTTAAAAACTTTAAAGTCACTTAGAATTCAGGTCTACGAGGGACTGGTTAAACTGGTTACTTTAGATACCAGTCACTTAGTACAAAGGCCTTTGTTCAATAGGAAAACACAACAGTTGGGCTTGAATTCTTGACACAAGGAATGTATTTTAAATTTTATTTATAAACACTTAAAAACTCTAATGCAACGATGATAAACGGCGAAATCTCGTAAAGTAAATGAACGTAGTAAGGTTACTATTTATGTCAAAATCAGGGTTGTTTACTAACTTCCGTTTAAGTAGTCCAGTACAGCTTTGAAATCAAAGGCTTGTAAAATTGAACTGTTAAAACAATATATATGCACATAATTATAGTATTTCTCATGCCTAACTCGAAACTACGATAGTCTAAGTGGAAAGTAATAATAACAATGCAATAACGTTTCGAATTATCGACGTTTAACACCGTAATATTATATCTTACCCCTCGTTTTCATTCCCAGTTTTATCCTGTTTTTTTACGGGTATAAGATACGATCATCTTTATTGTGTTATGCATATCTTTAAAAATGTTTAAAAACAATCAGTTATGTTATTTCCCCGCTGGGACAGCGGTAAGTCTTCGGATTTAGAGTGCTAACATCAGCAGTTCGATTCCCTGTGGTGAATGCAGCAAATAGTCTGATGTGGCTTTCCTGAAAGAAAAAAACACACACTCTCACAGTTATGCTAAGGTCGTGTCATCCCTCAGAAATCATATTGTAGATTCAAGTTTGTGTGATTGTCTTAACGAACGTACAACAAACTGGAAGAGTTATGATTATTTACGATGTTTGTTACTATCATAATATTAGCGGTCTACTGATAACATATCACAAATCTCTCCGTCTTAATACGTCTACAACAACATTCGTAATCTATAGAAAGTAGTTAACTATCTACAATTTATTCGTAAAAATGACGAAATCGTATAGGAGGTTAGAGATATTTTAAAATCCATACTATAAAAACAAAGGTTAAGTAAAAAAAAAAACGTGAACAGTGTTATTCGCTGTATAAAAATATTGTAACTGTTCACGGTCCAAGATGTAAATGAACATACTGTTATTATGTATCCCATTGGAGTAAATTTATGGTAAAAAGTTAAGGGAGGTTAAATACCGTATTTGTTTCATTTGATACCTGTTTTGTTTTGGTTTTTTTTGGGGAGGGGTGGGGATTCTAGTATTTTCTGAATAAAATCTATTCGTTTTCTTACGGTTTTTCTTCAAAGCCGCTACATAACTTTCAGCTGCAACTTTTTCACGGTTTCAGCTTTATGATTAATTCTAGCAATATAAAAACATAATATTTATAGATTTATGGACCACTTTTACGGGTATAGTTTATAAATTAGGGCTGCCAGATATTTAAACCTGTTTTTTTTATAAGACTTTGAAAATTACTAGCAGAAAAAGAAAGATCAACCTTAACCTATTAACATCTAGTATATAACTATAGTTCCGTGAGATATAACACACAAAATGGATCCAAATGACAAAATTATAGAGTAAACACAAACGCGAGTAGCATTTTTCTGTAATTACTCGTGAGAAGGAGGAGCAACAAAAGGCACGAGAATGAAGGCAAAAAAAAAGTGAAGAAAACATGAAAGGTTAAAGCGTCAGGTTTTGTACTATAATGATAAGTTATTGCATTTTGTGTCATTTTCCTAGCTAAAAGCACTGGTATTTTGTGCATGGTGACTGCTTGTTATAAGCATTATTTTTACGAGCCCTGATATCTGAGGTCCATATTTATTGAGTATTTGTTTTGTTTTTATTTGTTGTGAACTTCGCGCAAAACTATACAAGGGCTATTTGCGCTAGCCGTCCCTAATTTAGTAGTGTAAGACTAGAGGAAAGGCAGCTAGTCATCACCACCCACCGCCAACTCCTGGGTTTCTTTTTTACCAACGAATGGTGGGATTGATTGTCATATTATAATAACCCCACGATTGAAAGGGCGAACATGTTTGGTATGACAGGGATTCAAACCCACGTCCTTCAGATTACGAATCGAACACTTTATCCACCTGGCCATGACCAGCACATTTTTTGAGTAAATACTTCTGATAAATTATTAGAAGTTAGGTCCACTAAGTTCTTGAACGTTTTAGCAAATCGTGTGCTCAGAAAATGATTAGTTTGTTTGTTTTAGAATCTTAAATACACGTAGAGATGATGATGTTTCAGAGAAAAGGGAGATAAGTAGCAAAGTGTACAACTTTTCAAAACAGTTAGAACAAGGCTTGAAAATAAACTTAATCTAAGCATTTTATCTCCTAGCAACTATGTGTAAATTTGCTTGCAAAGTAATTTAATTGTTTACAGTCGCTTAGATTTTTTTTTCTTTCAAAGGTTTCGTTAAGTATTATTTACATGTTAGCCACCTGGGCATTATGAGCATCCCTACCACACGTTAATTATACAATTATAAAATTGTAATTTAACCAGATTTTACTGAGGTTGTGAAAAAAAAAACAATTAGCAGTTAGTAGAGCTAATTACTATGTTTAATAGTGCGAAAATATATATACTCATTTAGTTTTAATTTTGTTTTTCCTCTTGTTCGTTCTAGTCTACAGTAATGCCGGTAATATGTGTAGATCTCTACGTGAGGTGCGTGTGTAATAACACCTTAATTTCTTAAATCAAAACGTTCGTGTATTTCTTGACAATAAACACAGATTTCCACGTTAGAACAATTTTAAGAGTTAAATGTTATTACATTTATAATGTTATTAAATATTTTGTTGTTTCTATTTATATATATATTATATATACATATATATAATAAAGGCTTCCAAAATATATCTGATTTATAGTTTATTGCCTTTAACTCTTCACTTGTTTCAATGATAAGAAAAAAATATTTTAGATGAATATTTATGAAATGTTTCAACCAGATTTCCATCTTACCTTTCAACTCATAATCCAGTGGAATATTTACAAGGAAAACACAAATTTATTTAATGTTTGTTTGTTTTTGAGAATTAGAGGGAAGGCAGCTAGTTATCACCACCCACCGTTAACCCTTGGGCCACTCTTTTACCAACGAATAGTGAGATTGAGCGTCACATTATAATGCACCCACGACTGAAAGGGTTAGCATGTTTGGTGCGACTAGAATTCGAACCCGCGACCCTCAGATTACTCCTCGAGCGCCTTAACCACCTGGCCATGCCGAGCCTATTTAATGTTAAATATCATGGAAATCTAAATAATTATTCTTGAAAACCATAGCATAATATTTATTTGATATAAGGTATGAGAAAATTAAAACTTGTGACGAAAAAAACAAGAAGAAAACTAATTAAAATATTGCACTTTTCTAGCAAAACTAACAAACATATAGACTGTTAACATGGATGTAGTACATCTGTTACTACTACGCTTTAATCACAACGTAAGTCTGTGAAAACTTAATCAAATATTTCGTAAAACAAAAACTTAGTGTAGAACGTGTAAGAAACAACATTTATATAACTAAAGCATTAATTTCAAATAAGTTTTGCTGTAATTGTGCATATTAAATGCATATCTTTAGCATAAGTCATGTGCTCTGTTTCGAAATAGAAACATATTTTGTTTCCATTAGAGACATTGTTACGTTTGTCATTTAAGTACCGCGAAACTCATTTTGTACACTGGGTAAATAGTCATAGTGACTTTGATAATTAAGATTGATTATGCTTCAAATAAAATAAAAGAAGCATAGCTAACAGTTTGATTTGGCTACATTTATAAGTACATTCACTTGTTTAAATACAATGAGAACAATGAAGCATGGGCAGTGATTCATAAAAAATCGGAGTTCAATCTTCTCTGTGTGAATTATTGTGTAGCTTCGCGTTGAAGCAAAGCAAACAAACAGACGAAAAGCCAAAATATCGATGAAAAATTAGAATTAGTACTAAAAACACGCGCAAATTGACAAAAAAAAACAACGAAGATATTCATTTTACCCTATTAAAGAACAAGCATATAACAAGTTATTAAATCGGATGTTGTTCCACATCTTTCAGTAAGATATATGTATATAAATTTTTATCGCTTCTAAATCACGTTACGCGAGGTTACACCGAGTTGACTTACGTGATAAGACATTATCTCTTGGTATATTTCTGTTGGATCTATTCAGAAACATATCTGAATATTTTCACGTTTTAAAACGTCTTTCCAGGCTACCATAATAAGTATATTTAAGATCTTGCAGAAAAACGGTCTCTCAAACACAGGATCCAAATAGTTTATTTGTTATTAAAATGTCGTTATTTTAATATGCTAATAAGTAAAATGTTCCTTTTATTTTCACGACATCTGATACCTAAAATATCTTTACTTCAGTTACTTATAGTATAAATAATATATTAAATAATTTAGAAATAAAAACTTTAAAAACAAATCTTGTAACCTACAGACAATTCAACAATATTAGTTTCTTAATATTCCAATACTTTATAATGCCAGCTCCAACTTCCTGTATTGCGGAATTAATGAATCCAGTTAACCATCACTGTAGTTTAAAATATTCGTCCATCAAAATATTCTTGCATCTGTTATTATGAAATTATTGGATGATCAGTTCTTTAAGGTTTAGATGATTTATAATGTCAGTTTTCATGTTCCCGTATTGCGAAATTAATGAATCCATTTAACCATTACTGAAGCTCCGAATATACTGTCCGTCACATTATGTTTGCATATGTAACTTTTAAAGTACTGGATTGGTCTTGAATAAATTTCATACAGCAGTAAAAACAAGTAGAGGATTTAACATATAAATCATATATAACAATGGATGTTCACATTTTTTTAAAAGGTTAAAAGATATTAAAACAAAGATATTACTTTCTCCAATCCAAAACAAAAAAATAGTAACAAAAATTTGTTTGTTTTAGAATTTTACGCAAAGCCAACAAGGGCTTTCTACGCATAGCTGTTCATATTTTGACACTTATAGGATCAAGAGAAAACACCTAATCGATAACACTCACCGCCAATTCTTGAGCTATTATTATGTAATAGGATGGTGGGATTTGACAGTCTCTCTTATGGATCACCTATGACGAAAGTATGAACAACAAATCGCGAACCATGAATCCTCAGGTTCGCTGTTTAAGCAACTTCTGGCGTCTCAATGAAAGAGAAGAAAAAAGTTGTATATATATAAATGATGTAACAACATTTCTTTGACTGATCGATTTAGTCCTTTATTCTATATAAAGCTGTTTATTATGGATTTTAATTTTGAAATTCTGTCAACTTTCCAGTAACCCAAAGGGAAACGTTTTTGTGTTTTTTACGGTTCCTCATATCTAACCTTATATATGGTTGAACAGAAAAAAGTCGACAGTAAAAAAAAATTACGTAATCATGCAAAGATCGCTAACTTACCTCTTATTTTAAATTTATTTGTCTTCTTTTCTTATCTCATACCAATTTATTAAAAATCTGAAGTTAAAAAAAGGTCTTTCAACGGCTACACCCTTTAATTAGTTTTTTGTTTCTACTCAATGCTGCTAAAGTATTTTTTTTTCCTTAGGTGTTTCAAGGGAAGTCAATAGCTTCTAAGATTTAAATTGTTTATAAGTAGAATTTCCTAACCTATACGTTTTAAGTGATAACAGATTAGCATTCCTTTTGTTGTTGATTTATTTTTCTTTAATCTTATCAACCTTTGATAAACAAAGAATTGGTTGTGGTTCAGTAGAGCAGCATAAATTAACATTCTTAGTACTATTCATGTTTAAGACTCGTGGGCGAGGCAGTGTTTCTGAAAACAATGGTAAATTAAAGGAGAATTTTGATGCTGGTGAAATTTCTCATTTATTAGTAGCATTGTCAAACAAATAACGACCCGTCTAACTAACGCAAAGGGTGTAAATATTCACGACGACCGTACGTATGAGTAAAGAATGGAAACGAAAATCAACATTGTTGAAAAAAACTAACAAAGAGTTTTATCATTGTTTTGTATTCAATATATAGAATCCTGCACTATGAATACGTTGACAACTTTTACTACTAGATTGGCTATGTATTTTACTTCTATCAAGTAAAGATGTTTATTGTAGCATATTTTAAACCAATTACTTCGCATTTGCTTTTAGCTCTATTACTTGAGAAAAATGTACTCACCAAAAATTAGTAGATTGAATGTTTATAAGTCACATCCTGTTGCCACAACGTCTTGCTCCGCATTTTGTGGTCTTCGATATGCTATAAGGCATAGATATGGCCTTCTTATTTCATTATCCGAAAATTCTGAAACAAACACAAACTAAAAGTAATTGAAGTTTAAGTTTTTTTTTATCTATACCATATTTATTGCTGTAATCATCAGGTATTGCAATGATCTGTAACAGATATATTTTATGACAGAATTGAAAAGCAAAACAGAAAACAAAGATGTTTACATGAATATGGCATATATATATATATGCACAATAAAGCGAAGTTTTTTTGCGATTTTGTAAGAAGCTCATTTCGTGGCTTCCAGTGGAAGTGACTGTTTCTTCTCTAAATATGAACACATCTCGTTACTTTGAACTAATTAAACAGGAAAATCACGTTGAGGTGAAAGTAATTTATTTTGGTTGAACAAAGTCATTAGATTTTTAAAGATATCTTCACGGGAGTATTTTAATAACATTTCTTTCTTACACTAATCAAGTTTTTAATCACCATATAATCAACTGGATTTTAAGCAGATCATTCTATCTAGTCATCAAGAATGTTTATTCGTCAAAATTGGGAAATCCCCGTTGGGGAAATGATTGATTAACTACGATCTTGTTAAGCCCTTAAATTTTAACTTTATAAATTTATCTGGATTTTCAATAAGTAGTTAAGAGAGGAACTTTAACTGTACTCACCATGAGATTTATTGTATTATTCATTATTCTACCCCTTATGGAATAGAACAGTCTTTTTAATTACCGGATTTCTTTTTTTTTTTTTTTTGAGACAATGGGACACAAACCATTCTATATCCTTGAATTTAAAATTCAGTACATTAATAACTAGTTCCTACCTGGTTCGGCAACTACAAGACCTAATACAATGGGTAATGAAATTATATGGACTATTCAACCTATGAAAAATGAGACCAATAATATCATATTTCTATGGAATTTTCAAAGTATACGGAATGCAATGAAACAATTTTCATGTTCAGAAGAAAATATAATATTAACATTTCTCATAGTCTATCTTAAAACAAAAATAATATCTAGAAATAATTTTCAACCTTAGAAGTATAAGGTTAATCGAACATTCCATCGTTAATCATTTAGAAACCACTTGATTATTCAGAGATAACGCTAATCAGAAATTTCTCACACGTAATCTTTAGTCAGGAAACCATGTTCGACCTTTATAAACAACAAAATTAACGTAAACGTTGCTGCAAATTATCTTTAGTCCTGTATGATTCAAAGATGATGTTCAAATTTATTAACGGTAAAAATTAAGGATAATCTAAGCTATCTTAGATCAAATGTACAAGTTAATTTTCACGGAATGAAAATCTCACAAAACAGAAAATTAAAATCAAAATATTTCTGGAGATTTTGTTCGAGTAAAATTAAGTTTGGTTTGTTATAAATTTCGCGCAAAGCTACACGTGAGTTATCTGCGCTAGCCATCCCTAATTTAGTAATGTAAGACTAGAGGGAATGCAGCTAGTCATCACCACCCACCGCCAACTCTTGGGGTACTCTTTTACCAACGAATAGTGAGATCAATGACCCAATATATTTGATGGAACGGGGATTCGAACCCGCAACTTTGCGGGTCAAACGCCTTAACCACCTGGCCAAATAACTATATGATGTAATGAAGATCAAATTAATGAAACCACTTACATTGTTTAATTCAACAGTTGAAAACAAGAATTGTGAAGTGAGTTAAAACATTAAAAGTCAAACTATGTGTATTATTCTTCATTGTTTAGATAGTGTATCATATATTGTAACTTTTACAATACATTAAAATTGCTTAGTCAGAAACTGCGACAACTGAGCAAATTATAACACCCTTGAAAATGCTTCTATCGAACTACGTAACACCTCGCGATCCATTGTTAGGATTTGTACTTCTTCAAAGTATGAACATTTTGGTAGCAAAATAACCAGATTTCGTGTTAATCAACATCTATTTCATTTATATTATTTGTTCAAGTTACTAAGAAAAAATAAACTAATGGATTATGTTTAACTCAGACTTTATTCGATAAGAGGGCTTTCTGGACAAGTAATATTTCTCACATACAATGCCTGCAGCTCACAACCATAACTTTTTAAAGAAATAATAGCGCTCATGTAACATTTTTCGTTTTTTAAAACCTCACGAGTCTTTCACTTTTCTTTTTCTTAAGAATTTTCGACGATTCTTCTCACGACTGCGGTGGCGCCACATCTCATGTTAATAGTTATGCTACGTTAGCAATTTGTAAATCTGGCTTCACGTAGTAACTATTATACGTATGAAAGAAACATTCTACTGACGAATATCTCATAAACACCAATTAGCACATGGAATTTCCTTATTTTCACACAAAGTATTCCAATGACACGGGAACGTGACCAGGACACGGAATTCCACAATTTCACGGATAGAATATTTCTACAGACTTACTCGCCTACAGCTTGTCAGGGTTAGCCCTAGTCTTTATCAAGGTTAAGCAAAAGCTTTAAATTTAAAGTTACAATTTAGCTATGGTCATTAACAATTGTGCAAATCAAGAACAATGTTATTACTCAGACTGTAGGGCTAAGGCTTGCTGTCCTTCTCTCAATTGTATAACATTATTTAATTCTCTTTTTATATTATTTGAAGCCAATGGCAGTGCCTGTTTCATTCTATCATTTCGAATCTTGGAGTGGTAAGGCGAACTGACGGTTCGATTAGAAGTATATTTAACAGTAGTATAATCTCTTTTGAATCAGTTGATAGTAAACTTAGCAGCAATTTTTCCTTCAAGAAGCCTCCTCTTCTGTTTAATAGGATTACTAAGAAAAAATAAGCAAAACTGTGACGTATACAAATTTCTTTGTTTTGTTTTTGTTTGTTTGTTTGTTTTTTAATTTCGCGCAAAGCTACTTGAGGGCTATCTGCGCTAGCCGTCCCTAATTTAGCAGCTAGTCATCACCATCTACCAACAACTCTTCGGGTACTCTTTTGTAAACAAATAGCGGGATTGACCGTCACATTATAACGCCCCCACGGCATAAATGGCGAGCACATTTGATGCGATGGGGATTCGAACCCGCGACCCTCGGATTACGAGTCGAATGCCTTAACCCACCTGGCCATGCCGGGTCGTATACAAATTTAAGCAAACTGCACGTTACAACAAAAAAGACAAGTAAATTTCTATTGGTCATTAGACATTAAAACAAAGTGTTTGATATATCAGCTGGTGGTGCTAAAAAGAAGAAAAAACGATTTTCAAGCACCACGTAACTATGATACTGTTTATAGTGTAGCAATAACTTTCAGTAAGAAACAAACAGAAAACCTACTAAACTATTGGATGGCATTGCGAAAACATGCTAAACAGGTTAAGACTTTTGAATTAGTTGTAAACTGTTACATGCGTTAGCCTAATCGTAAGTCGATGTTGGCTTAGTTAATGTATGTTTGTCCATATTACCTTAAAACCCTAAAACCTAGTTTTCTCTGTTTTGTAATAAAATATGATAATTTACAAACATCTAGAACCTGATTATAGTCTTAGTTTAGTCGAGTGAAATGTCAACATATCTTATAAGGATTTTATAGAGTGATGAATAAATAAGAGATTTGGAATTTGTTTTATTGTGACATAAACAACTGGTTTATGCTGCTCCTTTAGGACGACGGTACAACAGGTAAAATAAACAAGCTCTAATCCGGTATCTTAAACAGGGAAAGAAAATCTAACGAATGCCACCCACAAAGTAAACAGACTTTTTTTTTTCAATGGTGTAAGTTAGAACTAAATTCAAAGCAAGCGGTGTTTTTCGTTTACACTTTAATAAATTTTCTGATCGCAAAAGATTAGCTTCGAAAACTTGGAATATAAGATATAATACCATTAACTAAAACTTATAATTTTATAATAATCTCGTAATATATTATTGAGCTTACGTCCGAAAACATTGTTAACAGCGAGATACCCAACTGATGAAATAGTGCATTCTAATCATCATAAGAAGTATAGGTTGAACAGTATATTTAAATATCCATGCTCATTACTTGGTTCATACGTTTAGTTCTGATCTATGTGAAGAGCTTTTGACCTAAAGTTAGTATTAATACTACATGCAATGCATTGCTCTTCTTTGTAAGAAACGTCGGAAAACTGATTACATCAAACGTTTTTTAAAAGTACCTGTCTTCGGTGATTAACATTTTATGTTCAGTATAGCAGAATGTGCAGTTCAGTGGCGTATTTAAATAGGAGCTAGATGGGGCTCAGCCCCAGGTCCCATAGTCTTAATGTGGGTCCATTGATAATTTTATTCTGTGTAAAATTACAAAGAATGTAGGGCCCACACAACCTTAAATCCGCCACTTGTAGAGTTTAACAACTAGATGTGCTTAGAAAGCAGGAAACGACAAATGTCCGATAACTTTTAACTTTGAGAACTGCAGAAGAACTGGGTTATTATACGTGATATTTGTATATGTCTTATTTAATCAAATAATACGCATATCTCCCAGACCAGTTTACAAAATAAATGCTTGTTCAAAACTACATGAAGGCTATTTGCATTAGCCATCACTAATTTGAAAGACCCCACCGTCAACTCTTCGTCTACTCTTTTACGAACGAACATTGAGATTGATCGTGACATTATAACTCTGAAATGGCTGAAAGAGTAAGCATGTTTGGCAGGACAGGGATTTTAACCTGCGACCCTCAGATTGCCAGTCAAACACCCTAACCACCTGGCCGTGCCGGACCCTTAGAATACTCGCCAACCGTTCAAGAAGGAAGGAAGTTTGTCATCACCACCCACCACTAACTCTTGGGCTACTCTTTTACCAACGAATACCGAGATTAACCGTCACATTATAACGCCTCCAGGGATAAAAGAGCAAGCATGTTTGAAGTTATGGGGATTCGAAACCGCGACCTTCAGATTACGAGTCGAGTGCCTTAACCACCTCGCCATGCCGGGCCTGTATAGAGTTATCGTTCCTCCAGTATGTTGATCAATGTACAGAGTTATCGTTCCTCCAGTATGTTGATCAATGTACAGAGTTATCGTTCCTCCAGTATGTTGACCAATGTATAGAGTTATCGTTCCTCCAGTATGTTGATCAATGTACAGAGTTATCGTTTCTCCAGTATGTTGATCAATGCAGATCCCGAACTTTAGCCTAAAAACCTTGATATTCAGAATGAGTTGTTATAAACAATGGGCTATCTGTGCTTTCTCCATTTTGAATATTGGACCTCGAATTTTTCAAATATTTATAACTATTTATAAAGAATATATCATCAAATCTTACACCGTGTCCCCAGTGATTTTTCCCCGTCATTTTTGTCTGCGTTTTGATTTATAACGCATACCGAAGTACTTATTCCATCCTTCATAACGGCCCGGCATGGCCAAGCGTATTAAGGCGTGCAACTCGTAATCTGAGTGTCGCGGGTTCGCATCCACGTCACGCCAAACATGCTCACCCTTTCAACCGTGGGGGCGTTATAATGTGACGGTCAATCCCACTATTCGTTGGTAAAAGAGTAGCCCAAGAGTTGGCGGTGGGTGGTGATGATTAGCTGCCTTCCCTCTAGTCTTACACTGCTATATTAGGGACGGCTAGCACAGATAGCCTTTGGGTAGCTTTGTGCGAAATTCAATAAACAAACAAACAATCTTTCATAATGCACAACATAACAAACACATACTTCCGACTTCTTCGAGTTTAAGAGATAATGCTGTAATTGTTAGGATTGGTATGTCGATATTAATGCGTGCATAACGACAATCGGATAAAATCTCGTAAGTCCTCCTGCACGGTTTCTTTGATAAAGCTCTTGTCATTCGTACGGTCATGAATATTTAGAGTTTGGCCTCTATAACGTCTACCATGCAATGGCAGAATTAGGCATGGATTTTAAAATTTCTTTTTGAGTAAGAAAACTTTTATATTCTGAAAAGAAAAGGAAAATACGCAAAAAGAAACTCAACGAGCCTGTCACAAACCATGACTAAAACGATATATTCAACTATCCCAATGAACGGATCGTTAGACGTACAGAAAAAAAAAAAAAAAAGAAGTGCACGTAAATCAAGGTCAGCTTATTGTGTCGTTCCATGCAAATTCTAATACCGAAACTAAAACCTGCACCGTTGAGGGAATACAAAGTGAGAGTTAACGGGGCTAATCTTGGATTGAGAGGGTCTATTATTTGGGAAATATGTATTTTCTGACAACTTTATGCGGGAACTGGATGAGGGATGGTAGCTATTTATCACTGTTGACAACATTTGTGTCGGAAAGCAGGTGCTATCAAGTCTCAATATAGAGAATTCTCCACACAACGTTACAAAATATATAAAAGAGACACCAAAGACAGTTCTACTGTTACTTTGGGTACAAACGTCATCTCCACAAAGCTGAGAGACCAGTTTAGTTTTTAATTTTCTGCGTATTTTGAACATTTTTATCCACATTTTTTTCTCTCTTAACTTTCTTTTTCGTAGTCAAACCTTTCATTTTTTATTCCCTATTAGTTCAAAATTCTTCGATTTGATTAATCAGTGTTTTCTACCAGTTTTACTGGGTGAGCAACGTATTTCATCGGAATGGAAAGCATCATATGTAATGAAAAAATACTGCGTTTTTTTTAATATTTACAGAAGAGAATTATTATTAGTATTTGCAAAATATATTATTGAGTTTCTGGAGGAATGGAGAAACAAATATCTGATTTGAAATTATCGTGATGATGTTCTACTGTTCCTTAGCGGTATGTCTGAGGACTTATAACGCCACAAATTGGGTGTCGATACATTCATTGAGCATAAAACAGATAGCTTGTGTGTGTGTTTCTTATAGCAAAGCCACATCGGGCTATCTGCTGAGCCCACCGAGGGGAATCGAACCCTTGATGTTAGTGTTGTAAGTCCGTAGACTTAACTTTGTATTAGCGGGCGGCAAAACAGAGAGTCTATTGTGGAGTTTTTAATTAATAATAAACATAATGATGGCAAGAGATTCTGGTGTCAGTATCTCCAACTTGAATTGTCCCTGCCGCTTACGTACACATCGTGAAACTCGCCAGATCAGAGACCCCTAGGGTTTAACTGTTCCTCATTCAATTGTGAATTGCTTACCAGATGATTGACAGCTAATCAGCAGTATGCAACATCATAAACGATTTTCCCGTCTTTAAACTTTGTAATTCGATTTTACAGTCGCTCTTACAATTCACCCAAGTATTCAGCAGCAAAGCAACAAACATTGGGCCTTTTAACCTGCAGCCTGACACATAACTTGGCCACACCCGACACTCAATAGACTTCATTTAACCTTCTTTAAAACGGTAAATAAATTAATGTGGTCTGTTAATGTATAAAAGTATTCAGTTTCATATTTCTCATTGCAATTAGCAGGGAGTAACTCAGTGGCTATCAGGCTCAGACTGTGAATCCTAGGATTCATGGTTTATGTCCCATTACCACAAAATTGGTTCCAAATTTAGATCTCTGGGTGTGTATATAAAATTCATGATAAAATGTCACGCTTCGATTAGAGAGAGTTGGTAGACGATATTGTTAACCTTCTTCCAGCTAGCTTATCGTTTTAAATTGAAGGACTGTTACATGCAAATGTTTTTTGTGTAGCTTAGCGCATAAATCTGGAATAAACAAATACATCCACTTCAGTGATAACTAAATAAAAAAATATGTAATATCACAGTTAAAATAGGAACGTTTGTTTTGGAATGTATGAGACAGAGAAAGGAAAATAATATATACAGTTCTCGGATTTATATATCTTAATCACAGATATATAAAACTCTCCCAAACAAGATCATCCAATGATGGTCTGATAAATATCTAATTCTTCCGCCTTTTCCAAACCTTACGAAAGAAAGGTGTAACATCATAGAAAAAAATTTTGACCTAGATACGTACTGCTTCATACATTTCTAAAATTATAAACATTTCACAACGGTAGATAGTTATCTTAGTTTAAGCCAACACAAAGAAATATTGTAATCTAGGAGACAATGAACATTAAAAACCAGATTTTCTTTCGAAACAAACCTAAAAATTATAGCAGCAGATGTTCAACATGGAAGAGCATGCGTCGTCTATGAAAGCAAAATTTAGAAGAAAGAAAAATGTCATATTATCAACTAGAATTCTCCCTGCAGAGTACTACATAATCTATCAATGTCAGGGTAGACAGTTTATCCCAACCAAAAACTGCCTCGAATGAGAAATCGGCTCCAAACAGAACGAGGACACAGTGCACAGTCGACATCCAAGTCCCACGACCCGTTTAACCCTTTGTACTATCTAGTGAATGGTGATGGATTTTTGGTAATCTAATTTCCTTTTTATCACCTTAACATGAAATACAAAAGAAGCAGCCACAAACCCAGTAATATAAGCAGAACTATGAGATAGGATAAAATGAAAACAGGGGCAGGATAAGAGCGACTAAAAAGGAAAAGTTCGTTATATATCCGCCCCTCTTTGTTTCGTGTCCTTGATTTTAGCAAGCGCTTTGAACTAAGCACTTACTCCTCCCAGTCTGACTAAAAAGTAAAAGGGAGTATAGAAGTTAGGTATATAACACCAGAGGCAGACACCTTCCCGTTCAAAGGATAAATTACTCCATGTCGTTCAAGCTACGCAGACCATTAAATTCAACTGTGTCATTCTTTGAACTATTGTTACGAGAAGGTTAAATATGGCCAAAAAATTCAATTTTTTCTGTCACTTCATCCCTGGTGGTGATGAACACACCATCCACAAAGTTTCACACAATGCTACAAAACTTGCTACTGAATACATTAATAACTAACTGTCCGCTGTTTAGGTGTGAAAAAAAAAAGAAAATTGGAAATCTGATCACGGATTCTTTTACGCACGTGCTTTAGCACCTTAATGTTTTCTACAAGTATCGCTCCGTGTATAGTGTTTTATATAAGAAAGACGTGTGTTGTATAATGTCTTTGCTCATAATAGATTCTCTCTTTTTAAAAATGGCACAAGAATTTTATTAGCATTTTTTTCGTTCAGCTATAATAGATATCTGTGCAGTAAAGAGTAGAAAAAAAGATTTATGAACAAATAGATAGATAGGATGTTGTTTGATGTCGACGCGACCCATTTATTTTATTGCATAAAGGTAAGAATAAATGAAATCACAACAGTCGTGTTTCAATAAAACAGAAAAGATAAAGAGTAAATGTATTTTAGGTTGGTACACATGTATGCGTTCAGCAGCAAATATAACCAATCATCATCTTTAAATGTTGTGTCGTATGTAATTATATAGAACATCAACTAAAGTGGATTTTGTTTGATCGTGGAATGAACAACGTAAGTTATAGAAGTTATTTATACATATGTAATTGAAATAAATGTAACCTCCTTTTCAGGATGAAGCCAGTTTTAAAGTATATTGTACAGGTAACTTTAGAGTTTATAGATTTCTTATCTTTATAAATAACACATCATAAAAACAGCAACAATACACACATATTTCGTAATTACATTTTACGCCCCAGCTCATAAAATAATTTTATACCCCCAAATATTTCTGTGTTCTCAAAGAGTTTTTGCAACAGTTAATTGGTTATCTCAACTTTCTAACTCCATGCATTGCCCCAAACATAATAAGTAAGACTAAGAAAATTAATTATGCCCTACTACCCAATATCGCGTCTGTATTTATCAAATATATTTTATGCCCCATCAACTTATAATATCGTTGGTAAAAGAATCGGAAGTGGGTGGTGATAACTAGTTGTCTTCCCTCTAGTCCTACACTGGTAAATTAGGGACGGCTAGCGCAGATAGCCCTCGTGTAGCTTTGCTCGATATCCAAAAACAAACTCTTTGAAATACAACTTTGAACTTTTATCAAAGTTTCCACTTAACTGTGTAATACTGATAATTTATAAAGAAAGACCAGTGTTTTTTGAAGTACCGTATATCATTTATAACAGGAAAAAATTATAAAATTCTGTGAATAAAACAGTTCGCATTCATGCAATTATTGTTCTTGTATTTCTGTTTTAATTCAAGTAAGTGAGGGTCTTAAATATAATGCATCATATTAAGCTCAAATTTGTCGTATGCTATGATAACCCATCGTGGTTCATTATGCTAAAAATCGAGTTCTGATATTCGAGAAGGTAAAAATCATTGTAGAATTTCGTGCTCAACAACAAAAAAGTATGTTACGAATTTTTGAAGGATTTTATACAAAAATTCAAATACTTAGCCGCCAAAAACTGCTTAAAGTATAAGATCAAACTGTCTGAATTTTTTTTTTTTATTTAGAAACGGTGTGGTAAGTATTCCTCCACTTATAAGTTTGGCGAACTCAGCAATTATATTTAAAGTGAAAGGTAAAGGTGTAGAGCTTCCTACATTTGCTGTGGTGTACTTTTATTTTAATTTCCCTATTGGCATAGTAAACTGTCTTATTTCATCTTAAGATATGTATTACTACCAATAAAACATTGTGAAAATAAAAAATTAATTTTGGACATGGATTTATAAACAGAAAACAAAAATACTCCGAAATTTCGAAACTTGAAAGTAGCTACTACTGTCACCTAGCGGCAAACTAAAAAAAAAAGAAAGTGTATTCTTTACATACTAACACTAGAAGTTTATAATACAATAGAGTGAGAATCAAGAAAGGCAAGACTAGGTTTCGTATCTCTAAGCCTCATATTAAACATACGAATCAATAAAGAAGCAAACAAAATAATAGGGATGGCAAATATATGTATCGATTCCAACTTGTTTATATTAAAATTAGAATTTGTCATATATTTGTTAATATATAAAATAAGTTGTTTCTATTTATAAATGCCTATAATAATTATCACTTCCCTTGAGTCTCATCGTTGTAAATCATAAAATCTGGCTCTGAGCACATTAACTCTTTCACTCGCAGAAGTAAGGCGGGCTGGGGTGGAGGTTATAAAGTGACAGTTAATTTCGCTATTCGTTGTTAAAGAGTAATTCAGGAGCTGACGGTGAGTGTTGTCAGCTGGTTGCCTTCACTCTGGTTGTTAGTTCAAATTAGGTGACATAGTAACTTTACCATAAACAAAAAAATAACAACTAAATAATAAACCCTATCAATGGTATGCCATTGTGACATTTATTATTTTTGGAACTGAGAATTATTAATTATGAATTGTACGATTTATCATGCAAACTTTCTCTTTGATGCAATATATTAGATAATAGCCAGATATTTCAATTATTACGATAAAGCTAAATAATATATTTTAGGTACATATTCATTATATATTATTTTCCGATAAAATCTAGAAGGCGTTTTGTCTGCTTTATCGGATGAAACACAATGGGACTATTTAACGAATACATAGTTTAATGTTTATTTTTATGTAATGTTCATAGCTATGGTTGGATTATGCTCAATAATTTAAAGAAATCAATAGAAATCTACTGCGAAACTTACAATTTGATGAAAGATAAAAACTGAAGTTAAAAGGAATTTCAACCCATTTTCTTACGTGAAATGGAGCTTTCTATTTTTAATTTACATTTTATGTTGTCAAAGTAGTAAATATCAAAGTTTTACTTATTCTTCCAATGACCTCAAAAAATATATAAACAAAAACATTAAATAGAGTGAGACTGGATCTCATACTCTTGTCAGAAACACTGGATGAAATATTCTTCGGCTTCAGCTTTAACTCATTTAGGCTAGCGAAACAAAAACACAAATTAATAATTATTTAAACAGCAGTAACACATGAAAAGCACTTAAGACTGCCAAGAAGATAGATCACTGACAAAAAAAATGTATCATACTAATAAGTCGAATGCTTTCAAAATGTTAATTTTTTCCTTCATTGGAAAGGAATTAAGAATGCATTAACTTATACGTATGTACACACACACACACATACAGAGAGAAAGAAATACGTTTAGATATATGCATATAAGTGGTAGGAAAACCATTCAGCGTTTACTAATTGATACAAGTATATAAAAGTGCATGGGGAAAGTGTTTATAAAAATAACATAGGTGGCGTTGCAAGGTGACCTTGAGGCCCAGTATATTTGGTCTAGAGAATAAAATACTATCCATACCCGTCACATAAGGTATCCAATATTCTTCCGTCCGTTTCAACAAGTGATCCAGTCACATGAATCCAGCAAAACAATGCATACTAATCAGTAAGATCTTACATTGAACTCACACATTAAACTGTAACTACTACTGTAGTCACGTGATAGGCAAGTACGGTTTCAAGGTCATCTTGAAGTGCCGTTTATGATCGTTTTTTTTCGTGACTCCGTTTCACGTATGTTTTTATGCCCATGAACCAACTGGTCTAGCTGCAGGTTATATATTTTTCCTACCATCTATATGTTCATACCTAAATCTATATTGTGCCAGCCCTGTATAAAGTGTTTATTTTGTTTCCTTTATACTTTTATTGGCTATTGTTTAAATATTTCCCATATCAAAGACAAACTTTACAAATATAACATAAAAGTGTGACTTAGGCAGTGCATAAGCCATGTGAAGCCTTTTCCGCAAAATATAACAAGGTCGTATTGTGATCGATGTACGAGCAGGGCATCGTCACTTCAATAACACAAACAAAATCTCAAATAAGTTCAACCTGCATGCACCAACCTGCATAAGTGAGAATACAGTGTGTCTTGAAACAGACAATTTAGATAAGTCTGTACCGCCCTTCTATATTGTAACAATATATGCCAGTCTTGATTAAGTTATGAGTACTTTATTCCTTTACAGTTTCTTTAAAAATTAATCTTGAAATATGTTTTCATCTTTCTTAAAAATATATTAAATTTTATCGATATATTTTAACTTTATATTCGAAAATAAAAATTTCTAACTTATGTTTAGGTTGAAGTGTGTCTAAATACAGAGTGATTATTTGATAATAATTTACCTAAAGTTTTATAAAATTATTACTAGTGAGTAAGTTGCATATTTTAGACGTAAAGGATTTTTAATTGTTATTAATCACACATGGAAAACTTATAAACATTACAAGATGCTAAACAAATATTTTATATGTTTTAGTTACATTTTCAATTTTTATTTTTGTTGCAGTGAGAAAGTTGCATTCTGTATAAACTGATGACAGCGGCACCTAGTATTTTTATATAGCAATTTTATGTTAGGAGGAGTTTGCAAGACCGTTGCTGGACACATGTCTTTTGGATACTCGATACACCTCAACATTAAGTTCACCTGTGAACAGGAAAAAAACAAACCAAATAGCATTTCTTAACCTCAAGATCACTAAAACCGATACACAATTCAAAACAGAAAATCACCCATATTGGATTATACATTACCTGAAACTCAGCACATGAAACATAACAAAAAACTCAACATATTAAGAAACCAAGCAAACGCAGCCACTAAACTATGTTCACCAGATAAAATTAACAATGAAATTAACAAAATATAAAAACGCTTCATTAACATCAACAAATGTCCTCAAAAAACCGAGGAAAAAATTATACAAACACATTGACCAACAACAAACAAACAATAATAAATCCCAAGATACAACAAACTACAAAACCTCACATTGCGGCATACCATTTGTTCCCGATATCAGCGAAAAAATAACCAATATTTGGAAAAAAACTTATAACAAAACACAACATTCCAGCAAACACCAAATTTATTCAAAAACCAGGTACACAACTAAAGTCCATACTATGTAAAAACTACACTGACAAACACAACACCAACATAATTTATAAAATACAACGCCCCCTACAATCCCGTTCCCTTTTATACTCTCGTCCCTAAGGCATGTGTCCGACGAGGGCCACATTCAAACTCTCTCTTTCTTAACCTGAAGATGACCTAGGATGATCGAAACGTTGTTCTCTCCTTATCAATAAAAGTTTTAATACCCATACCAGCCGTTATAAGATAAACGTTCTTGTGTTTCTATCATGATACTTCACTATCAGTGATATAATGAACATTCTTAAAAAGAGCAAATTAATTATATTAATAAAGATTATCTTCATTGTAAGATAAAAATCTACTAAAATACTGGCTAGTTGGGTTTTTAGATAAGCTTGTCAGTTTAATTTGCATAAATTTTTACTTACACTAAAAACAGAAATAGTAATTTCTTTCATTCTATATTAGCTCTAAGATAACTTTTAACACTAGAATTTTCTAATTAAAATGAAATAAACAGATTGTAAATTTTCAATTGCTTAACACTGTGATTTTCATCGATTTAAGGTAATCCTAGCAGCAAAACTTTTAAACATAATACTTTGGTATTAAACTGAGGTTTCAAGTTTATTTATTTTTTTTTAGCTTTTGGTTTGAATTTCGCACAAAGCTACACGAGGGCTATCTGCGCTAGCCGTCCCTAATTTAGCAGTGTAAGACTAGAGGGAAGGCAGCTAGTCATCACCACCCACCAGCAACTCTTGAGCTACTCTTTTACCAACGAATAGCGTGATTGACCGTCACATATAATGCTCCTACGACTGAAAGATTTGGTGTGACAGGGATTCCAACCCTCGACCCTCAAATTACGAGTCGAGCGCCTTAACCACCTGGCCATGCCGAGCCACATTTTCGATAACTCAGAACTAAGTATGATAGCTCATAATGATAAAAATTGTTAAGGTACTCGTAGTGGGCATAACACATAATACCGATATCCCATTGTGGAAATTTGTTTCATAAGGAAACAAACAAGTCTTAAGGAATTTAGATGGAATGTTTCATTTTCATTATTCTAATGACAGTAAGTTTTATTCTATATATTTTAAGTTTTATCATAACTGTTTAAAGGAAAGAAATAAGTGTTTGATTGTTCTTTTTCCTTGTTTACTTCGTTGTTAAATCTCTAACAATCTCATTATATGCTAGTTTCATACCTTACTTTGTGGAAAGTAATAATTGGCTCAATTAACTGGTTAAATACTTGTGTTTTTAAATTCAAAGAAAAAAATCTATAAAAGTGTTGAAATGTACCCTAATTCAGGGTTATTGTTTCATACCTCTCCTCAGACAAGTATCCTATAGACCATGTATACCGTCGAACAGGGTAGGTGGCTAGGGCGCTCGACTCGTAGTTTGAGGTTTACGGATTCGGATCCCTATTGCACCAAACATGCTTGCCATTTCAGCTGTATGGGCGTTATAAAGCCACGGTCAATCCTACTAGTCGTTGGTAAAAGAGTAGCCCAAGAGTTGGCTATATTAGTGATGTTACCCTTGCCTTGAGGACTTGCATGGGTGTTCAAAGAAAAAAAAAATGTCTGTGGGGTGTGGCAAGGTATAAAGGATGGAAGTGAATTAAACTTGCAGAAATATATCAGTAACATTCATGCGAAAAACTGGGAATGAGGCTGGGTGACATGTTCGTTCACAACGTATTTAAAATTACAGTTTTAGTTTAGGCATGATCTGATACAATGAGGCAAGATGTTATGGAAATCAGAGGAAAAATAAGTAAAATTAACGCCAACATACGTTTAATGACCAACTTACATTACCAAAACACTCATTTTAGGCTATGGGCTACGTTACAAAAGATTTTTTTTTTTTTTCGATAAGCGAAAACACGAATCAGAACGATTAAAAGGGTGTATAGAATTTTTATTTTGGACGATAATTCCATTTTTCATTCTTCTAATAATACCGATGATTAACACCTAGACAACGTAGCTTTCATTGTGTTATTCGCTCGGTGATAAAGCTATCTGCAGATACCTCTTTCGCTAAACACAGATAGCTCATTGCGCAGTTTTGCGTTAAAGCAAAGCACCATTTTTATAACATACGAAGTACGTTTTCCATGTCGTATAGGCCCGTCATTGCCAGATGGTTAAGGCGCTCAACTCATAATCTGAGGGTCGCGAGTTCGAATCCCCGTCATACCAAACATTCTTGCCCTTTTAGTCGTGGGGGCGTTATAATATGACGGTCAATCCTACTATTCGTTGGTAAAAGAGTAACCCAAGAGTTGACGGCTGGTGGCGATGACTAGCTGCGTTCCTTCTAGTTTTACACTGCTAAATTTGGAACGGCTAGTGCAGACAGCCATCGTGTAACTTTGCGCAAAATTCATAAAACAAACAAATCATGTTGTATTTTGGACTTAAGCCTAGAGATACGTTCTTTATACGTAAAACTTTCTAGATTTCAGCCTAATTCTCTTTCTCTTCATCTCTCTCTATATAGATAGTTATATAGTTATTTTGATACTTAACCGCATTATTAAAACCAGAAGTTTTGATTATGTAAATAACAACCAGATCTCATAAGCGATTATTGCTGCTATTAATCATTTTCAAATCATATATGAAAATATTGTTTCTATTGGTCGTAGACTTGTAGAACTAGGCGAAGAGGGGGATAAAGTTAAAAATGTAACCAACTATAGCTTATCCTGACAGTCTTGATAAATGCAATGATTATGCTAATACTTACAGAAAGCTATGAAGTACTAGACGGTTAAGGTTACAGCAAAATAACTGACCACAGCGTTAAATCCTTGTTACATGACGGTCTATGTGATAAGCTTAATGCACTAACACGAAGAGGTTGTCAGAATAACATATTTAAAATAATTACTGTCTCTCACGTTTCAGCTAAGAACATTCACTCACAGAGGCATCGATCACTTCAACCTTTTGTCACTACGTTGTAACGTTTTTTTCACTCTCTGTAATTCCTCGCCTCGCAATTAATCTCGAGGCCTTTAACACACACATCGTTTAACTGCTCTACCAACTGAACACAAAATCTAGCCCCTAGAGTCTTTTTCTACTAACTACTTTTTAACAACTTAAGGTACCTCAACTTAAGCGGTATTTAAAAAAAAAAAATTAAACCTGCCCAACCTGTATTCTCTACTTAAACCTTTTCGGTTTAAATAGCAGTTACGCAGCTAAAGATGCTAGAACTGTATTAAAGTTCCCAGGAGTAAACTGACTCTTAACGGTTTAACCACGAAAACAAAGACACTTAGCCTTGGAAAACAGGGACAGTCAGACAACAAAATATGTTTCCTTGCAGAAGACTTTATTAATCAGTTAAAAGTTACTTAATTTATTTTTTGTTTCAGAGCTAAGAATAAAAGGTTGTTCGACCTGATTGATAGGCGAAAAAGTAAAATGTATAAGATTTATTAATCAATGAGTTTAAAGAAACAAGGCTATGACATTTTAAACCTTTAAGGAAAACATTATTTGGTTCAACGACGAAAAGTAGCATGGCATTTCACTGTTCGAGAAAATTCTTTCAACATTTTTGTTATCGAGGTATTGTTATTTCTGTTTATTATAGAACATGAAAACTCTTTGAGTCTATTATAGGAAATGATATCAAATAAAATGAATACTGTTCTTAATTTTGATATAATCTCAACTTTAGAGTCCTGACGAGAGAGCGTTATGGTATATTGTTTGTTCAGGTAAATTATCTTTGTTATTACTGTCGGAAAACGTTTTAGATTTTTATAAATTATTTATTAATTTTAATTAATCAATTAACGTTCGTCATTTAGAATTGTTGATGAAGTGAATTTGGATTCAATGAAATTGATAATTATTACCAGACTAGCTTTGCCCAACCCGTCATTTTTTGAAAGGTTCGAATTTTGTAAAACAAATCGAGGCCGTCTGCCCTTCCTTCGACAAGCTCTGTTCACCAGATTTCGCCCTTCATCATAAAATAAAAACAATTACACATTGAAAAAATAAAAACATTTTTTAAGTACACTCTTTAAAAAATCCAATAAGAACGGTGGAAGCTTAAATTAAAAATGATTCATAGTATGAACGTTACACACATATAAAATCACAACTGGTTATATACATATATATCAGATTTTAATTAGAGGAAAGGTAATATGCCAAAGTTTATGATGTTTTAATAAATGTACGAATTTTTTTTTTACTTTTCAGTTTATTATCACATTATGACTGTATCAGAAATCCTTCGATATTTTACACGTACCAGAACGTTCTAATTACGTCATATAACCTTACTATTACAGTTTAAAAGCCAAAAAAAGACGAAATACTTAAGCCTAACGTTTATGATAAAAATTCTATCTTAAAATTAAACCTAAAAATTAATTTCAAGGATCAACGTTAGTTGAGACTAATGGCAATATGTTCGGGAGAAAGAAAGAAAAGGATGTTTTAATTTTTAAAAAGTAATAATAAAACTGGAAAACGTCATAAAAATCTAATAAAATACACAAATTATGGTCATTATTCCCTAACTTAGGTGTTTTAAAAAACCTGCCAAGAACTTCGCAATTTCTATGCGAACGTTTTAAGTATTATGTACATATTTGTATTTGTTTGTTTGGAATTAAGCACAAAGCTACACAATGGACTATCCGTGTTCTGCCCATTACGGGTATTAACACCCGATTTTTAGCACTGTGAGTCCGCAGACATACCGGTATCATTGGGAAGCGTGTACATATTTAAGGCAACAATATCAGGTCATAGTTTTGTCACTAAGCGACACGGGTCAACCTGGCGTTTTCAAAAAACAATTAACTTTTATATACTGAGAGGCATTAAACAATCTTAATACGCTAGGTTAAACATAAGTTACTGCTCAACCTGTACAAAACAACTCATTTTATTACTTGTTGCGTTTTTAATGCCGCTCAGTATATACATTATAAATGTATTTAAAATTTAAACTTGTGCTGTTATGGAAATATCAACATAGGTTTCTCTTTACTCATTGAAAGTTTATGATTATGATTGTTTTTCTTTCTTTAATTTTTTATATTTGCGATAATCATGTTTCTCAGTATAGAAAGCAAAGGAAAAATATTACACATTTCTATTTTGTAGCACTTGACTGTACATTCATGTCTGAGTTGTGGTTTATTTTATAGCAATGATTAGATTCTGAAAACAGTCAGAAATTCATCTAATGTATGCAATTATAATTTATAATTTCAACAGCTATCTTTTATAGTCTGTTTGTTTTTTCCTTGCTTAACTATTCATAACGTTTTTTAACCCTAAGCACTTGCTTTGGCCAAATATACGATCATCAAAATTTATTATTTGAATAAATCATAAATTGACACGTCTAAATAAAATCTTTACTTTGTAAGACAGTAAAGATTGTGTTAGAATACAGTTAGACTCAGAAATAACCGGTAAAAGTAGTTATACAATGGTTGTTATCACACACGTTCAACTTACATCACGATGACAAAAATACTTGAATGGTTTTCTTAATGCGTTTCTGACATTCATGGATTGGATGTTTATCGAGTGTCTTATAGAAGCTGGGGTTGTTCAGCTGCCTGAGGACTTCTTGTGTATAACGATTATAGAATAAGAATAGCATATGGCTTGAAGTTTGTTTTTGTTTATCTGTTTGTGGATTATCTGCGTTTGTCGCCCCCTAATGTAGAAGTGATAAACTAGAGAGAATGCAGTTCGCCAACACCCCTCACCACAAAATGTGGGTGACTTTACCAATGAAATGTATAATTGTTCGTTACAATATAACTCCATCATGGCTGACAGGATGAGTAAAGTCGGTGGCAGGATTCGAACCCGCAATTCGCAGTAGAGCACCCGCACCATACGGCATACCAGACGTTAAAATATTTTCTAAGTTTAATCTTACACTCGTAAGATTCGCTGTACGATGATATATAATTCTTAAGTAATTAATCATTTTTAATAATTTATATTTTTATTACAAAGAATGCAGATGTATAAAGAGTAAATTACATAAGTTTTTATGTTACTTTGTTATACAATAACTTTTAAGACGTACTTTTACAGGAAAAGTGTTTTAACTGTAAAGGGCATTCCTCACGTTGTTTTTTAACCCTTTGTTTCTCCAACTTGTCTCCCATCCCCTGTAAGTCTAAAAACTCATAACCACTGTGACTACAGCAAAGGTAATATTTTGTGTAGGTATCTGCCCAATAACAACCAAAGAAATAAACGAAAACAAAATTCGACGTGAATATATTTAATGTTGTTTCATGCCATATATGTTAAAAATTTCACAATCTTTTATAAGACTTATAGATCAGTAAAATCCTGTAGATGATAAAATATTGGTTGGTTACAAAATTTATCACTGTTGGCTGTATTTATTTGTTTGATACCTTGGTGATATAACGGTAAAATTAAAGCATAACCTTAATTGGTACAGAATTCGAATATCGAGATGTTTGTTTGTTTTGAATTTCGCGCAAAGCTACTTGAGGGCTATCTGAGCTAGCCGTCCCTAATTAAGCAGTGTAAGACGAGAGGGAAGGCAACTAGTCACCACCACCCACCGCCAACTCTTGGCCAACTCCAACGAATAGTGGGATTGACCGTCACCTTATAACGCTCCCACGGCTGAAAGGACGAGCATATTTGGTGCGACCGGGATTCGAACCCGCGACCTTCGGATTACGAGTCGAACGCTTTAACACGCTTGGCCAGGCCGGGCCCAACATCGAGAGAACTAAAGCTATTTAAAACACCTGGAAGCGGAAAGTTAGATAGGTTATCACAAGCATTTGAAATTCATAACAAAAATTTCACGACGCATTTATCTAAGTGAAGGTTTATCTCTATCGCATCAGTTATTTCGCGATGAAAAAAATGATGTAATCAACTCCTTTATTTAACTATAAACACCGAACTATTGGTCTGTGAATAAATTTTTAATATGATAAACAATTACAAATGTAGCGAATCTTGCGGGAGTGTCGTCTTTCTTGTGAATATGAATGAATTTTTAACGTTTCAAGAATATTGCTAAGTTGTGTGAGAACTTCTGAAACTGATACCTTCCAACTAAAGCAACTTTTAAATCAAATTCTTTCGAAACCAGATATTTAGATCAATGTGTTCCAAGATTACACTTATACGTTGCCACAGCAAAAATATATTATCTTACCTAAATCTTGTTTCAAGGCAAACTACACAGAACCCAGGTTTTAACATTCTAAGTTTGTAAACCTAGTGTTATTCCACTCGGAAGACCTATCTAAAAAGAACTCCAGTTGTAGAGAATTTCTGTATATATATCTTAGCCTGTTACTATTATTTACTTTTACAGTTTTATTGTTTGTTTATTTATTTATTTCAGAGCAAAACTGCATTAGCCATGACTGCAACTGAGAACCAAAATTCTGCTAAACAACATAGTCCATAGACTTACTACTATCCCACCAGGAGACTTCCAGTCTTAAGTTAAAATAGTATTGCACAAAGGAAGATTTGATTGTGTAACCGAAAACTAACAAATCGCATTCAGTTGATGAACAACAGCAGTTTCCTTTTCATTGGTGCTTCGAGTGTCTTCTTTGGTTTCTTTTGGAATTAAGCACGAAACTATACAATGGGCTATCTGTGCTCTCTCAATCACGGGTATTGAAACCCAGTTTCTCGCATTGGGAGTCCGCAGACATACCGTTGTGCCACTAGGGGCGCTTCAAGTGTCTACATTAAAAACAAACAAACTGTAAAATATATATTTCTTCATATTTTTGTCTTAAAGTTTTCGGGTAAAAATATAAAAATGGCTACCTGCACTAATTATACCTGACTTTGAGCTGATAGGCTAGAGTAAAAACAGTTAGTCAACACCAGCCACCAGTTCTTTCAGAATAGTGGAATTTTACCAACACTTATCGTGTACCCGTAGACTCAAAATGCTCAACACATTTAGGTTGCTAAGGATTGCGAACTCTTGCATTAACACTCGGTTCCTTCTTTTCCCTTTTAAATATGTGAATGTGTAAATACTATATGGACTACGATCAAATATGTCATATACCAGTCTTCTGTTTGTTTCTGTAAATATATATATATACGTAAATACATGTTTTTATATACTTCAGTACTATTGTTCTTTATACTTACTTATGTGCGTTTAATGTTCTCTTTTTTATTGTGCAGCTACTTAAGATATTTCAATAGCACCTGGTGGTAGAAGTGAAACGATTTTTTTTATTTTTTTTTTGCAAAAGAGATGATTTTATGTTCACTTTGGATGTAATAAACTCTCTAGAAATTATTTATGATCATATTTCATATCAACAAATCACAAGCTCAAGTAAAAAAATGAAAGAATACAATAGCATTATCTTTATCCGTTTTTGAACTTATAATTTGATGTTATGTTTCAAGCAAGTGCCTTAAAACACGTTTATAGCACAGAACAATAAGCTTGATTCACAAGCATTGGATATAAAGTAATAAAACAATAAATTTCGTTAAAAACAGGAAGATATAATTCATTCTTCGTGTAGAGGTCTTTTTATCACTGATGAAAAGCGTTGTTGCACCCACTTCATGACAAAACTTACTTAATAATCATAGTAAAATATGTTCTAAAGCATTATTACACCATTGTATGTCAGTCCTGACATAAGAATTGTCAACTGATGGGATAGCGGTAATTTTATGGCCTTACAATGTTTAAACCCGGGGTTCAATTCCTTACGGTAAAAACAGTAAATAACCGAGTGTGATCTTGCTCTAAAACAAACATAAAAATTCCAATGAAATATATTCTTAAAGATTATTACACACATTTTATGAAACTGAAATAAGAATGATACTCAAATATAATCACACCTGTTGTCTTGGGTAATTTACGTTTATTGAAAATGAATAACTTTCCTTGTGGAATGTGGTTAAACATCGTATTATAATGGAACACTTGCTTGAATGATACTAAAAAAACGTTATTATCATGCAATATGCAACCCCCAGCTTTACGAAATGTTTATTCTGCGTGCATGTAGATTTGCAATAGAAGTCACAATTTTTACATTTCGTCTTCCTTTATTGTCACAGAGAACTTTATTTTTCTCCATTCTCAGGACGCAAATATGACGTCATGAATATATCACACGCAGATATAATGCACTGGCGCCATCTGTGCAATTATAATCGTACCATCTGTTGTACGTCTATGTAAGTACTTAGCACGGTGTGGGTAGAACTTCACCAAAATTGGCAGGGACGCTGGTTAGTTCCATGGTTAAATACGCACAATTTTTGCATTTTGCAGTTTTTACGAGTATTTTTTAAAGGTTTTTTTTTACCACTACTTCAGCCCTATTGATGGATCTTCACCATATTTGGCAGGAAGGTTTGTTGTGTTTATGAGGAGACACATTCAAATTTACAGTTTAACATTTTATATATTGCTGTTTTTATGGGCGTCTTGGTTTGTTTTTCAAATTATATATATAAAAAAATGACTTTTCATGTCCTAAGATAACCTTTCATTAATCATGAATTTACATAACTTCCGTCCAGGGTACGGACACTCCAGCTAAACATTTGTAATTTAAAAAAAAACTCTAACGTAAATATCTTTATGGTACTATTGTCAAATACTGGTACTCTCATTTTATACTAATAATAGATTCCATTCTGTATCATTATTACAACAATGTCATGAGTAACGGCCTGGCATGGTCAAGTGTGTTAAGGCGTTCGACTTGCAGTCCGAGAGTCGCAGGTCCGAATTACGGTCGCACTAAACATGCTCACACCTTCAGCCGTGGGGGCGTTATAATGTTACGGTCAATCCCATTATTCGTTGACAAAAGGGTAGCCCAAGAGTTGGCGGTGGGTAGTGATGAGTAGCTGCCTTCCCTCTAATCTTACACTGCTAAATTAGGGATTTGTTGTTCCATTACAATATCGTTTATATTTTGTCATTTGAAATTCTATAATTAATTTTAGAATCACTTTGTTAACAAGTACTACCTGGCTGGACTAAAGAGACCTGACACTACTTCTAAGAGGTGCTATCTAGCTATGTTGAAGATACTTGACACTGCTTCTAAAAGAAATCAGCTGGTTGAGTTGTAGAGATCTAATACTACTCTTAACAGGTACTATATATCTCAGTTAAATATGCTTGATACTGTTTCTAAAAGGTACTATCTGAATTGGTTGAAACAACCTTGTACTGTTTCTAATAGATACTTTCTAGCTAGCTATCTGCTTTGAATATACTTGGTATTACTTTACACAAATGCTATCTGGCTGTGTTAAGTAGACTTGACTACTTCTAATGTGTACTATCTGGCTGTGTTAAGTAGACTTGACTACTTCTAATGTGTACTATCTAGCTGTGTTAAGTAGACTTGACTACTTCTAATGTGTACTATCTAGCTGTGTTAAGTAGACTTGACTACTTCTAATGTGTACTATCTGGCTGTGTTAAGTACACTTGACTACTTCTAATGTGTACTATCTAGCTGTGTTAAGTACACTTGACTACTTCTAATGTGTACTATCTAGCTGTGTTATGTAGACTTGACTACTTCTAATGTGTACTATCTAGCTGTGTTAAGTAGACTTGGCTACTTCTAATGTGTACTATCTGGCTGTGTTAAGTAGACTTGACTACTTCTTATGTGTACTATCTAGCTGTGTTAAGTAGACTTGGCTACTTCTAATGTGTACTATCTAGCTGTGTTAAGTAGACTTGGCTACTTCTAATGTGTACTATCTAGCTGTGTTAAGTAGACTTGGCTACTTTTAATGTGTACTATCTAGCTGTGTTAAGTAGACTTGACTACTTCTAATGTGTACTATCTAGCTGTGTTAAGTAGACTTGACTACTTCTAATGTGTACTATCTAGCTGTGTTAAGTAGACTTGACTACTTCTAATGTGTACTATCTAGCTGTGTTATGTAGACTTGACTACTTCTAATGTGTACTATCTAGCTGTGTTAAGTAGACTTGGCTACTTCTAATGTGTACTATCTGGCTGTGTTAAGTAGACTTGGCTACTTCTAATGTGTACTATCTAGCTGTGTTAAGTAGACTTGACTACTTCTAATGTGTACTATCTAGCTGTGTTAAGTAGACTTGACTACTTCTTATGTGTACTATCTAGCTGTGTTAAGTAGACTTGGCTACTTCTAATGTGTACTATCTAGCTGTGGTAAGTAGACTTGGCTACTTCTAATGTGTACTATCTAGCTGTGTTAAGTAGACTTGACTACTTCTAATGTGTACTATCTAGCTGTGTTAAGTAGACTTGACTACTTCTAATGTGTACCATCTAGCTGTGTTAAGTAGACTTGACTACTTCTAATGTGTACCATCTAGCTGTGTTAAGTAGACTTGGCTACTTCTAATGTGTACTATCTAGCTGTGTTAAGTAGACTTGGCTACTTCTAATGTGTACCATCTAGCTGTGTTAAGTAGACTTGACTACTTCTAATGTGTACCATCTAGCTGTGTTAAGTAGACTTGGCTACTTCTAATGTGTACTATCTAGCTGTGTTAAGTAGACTTGGCTACTTCTAATGTGTACTATCTAGCTGTGTTAAGTAGACTTGGCTACTTCTAATGTGTACTATCTAGCTGTGTTAAGTAGACTTGACTACTTCTAATGTGTACTATCTAGCTGTGTTAAGTAAACTTGACTACTTCTAATGTGTACTATCTAGCTGTGTTAAGTAGACTTGACTACTTCTAATGTGTACTATCTAGCTGTGTTGAGTAAAATTGACTACTCATAACGTGTGCTATCTGACTGTGTTGAATAGACTTTAATCTAACACGTACTATCTGACTGGATTTATCAAGCCAAATATTACTTCAAACTGCGTTTACAGAAAGGCTATTATTATCTAATGTGACCTAACACAACTTTGCTCCGAAATTGTTTTTAGTCATGTATCCTCAACCGTTTGTTTCTTTTTTTCTTACATGATACACTTATTGTGATATGTAATATAGCTTAGGTAAATCTAATTTACGATAAATGATTATTAAAATGTAAATATATTGATGAAGTAACTCTTCTCAAGTCATAAACGTATCATCTGGACCTGGTCATATCTTACTTATTTAAACAGCTAATATGTTTATTAAAGTGCTAATGTTTAAAGAATTATTTTACTTCTTTATTGTAATGATTATGGCAGAAAAAAGCAAAATATAAAAACAGAAAATTTTTATGAAATTTAATCATAACGGATACACAGTTTAAGGAACAAGAGACAGAATTTTAAGATAATTTTAATACACAAGAACTGATAGGACACATTTTGTATTCCACTTTAAATATCCAAGGCCTTTTCTGAGTCAGTTCTATCTTGCTCAACCGAAGGTGATTGGCTAAAATTTTGTATTCCATATACAGGGGCTTCACTAAATTAATGTTATAAAGTTTCACGGAGATAATTTAGCATATTTAGTGTTCTACTGTAAATTTATAGAGGTTTCAATAAATCAATGTTTTTAAACTTACGCATAGATAACCAGATATATTTAGTGCAGTATTCTAAATGTCCAGCGACATCTTTCAATCAAATTCATACGGAGATAACTGAACATATTTAGTATTTTGCTTTAAATATATAGGGATTTCGCTGAAAATCGATTGTATCAAATTCAACTCATCTAACTGAACAAGTGTTACCTGGTATTAAGTTAGTGGGGTTTTCCTTTGTGTGTATAAGATGCATTTAATGGGTCTTATGGAGTTGATTGGAAGAGTAGCAATAAGGAAGAAAGAAAAGTGTCGATAAGAAATTAGGACATACCATGGAATATTAACTGTGTCTTCATTTTACAAAAGAAAAGGGTACAGCAGCCTTGTAAGTTGTTTGTTCTGATATTCGTTCTTAAACAGGTTATTCTATGTGAAGAAATCTTCAAATAGCTCGATATTTCTTGTATCTAATTTACATCTTTACTAAGTACTAGCAGAAACAAGTTTAATAATTTTTGGGTTCAGTCTAAAACCTGTTGCTTCTGAAGTATTTTCTTTTTTAACTTCATTGATACAGTTAACAATGGTTTGATCGCTGACGTTTTTTTTTTGTTCTTGTTGTTAACCACACATAAATTTGACATATATTCTGACAACAGAGGGCGTTGGTTGGATTTTTGTTTATTGCTTTCAGAAACTATTTTATCCAACTGTCACTCACGGATTTATAGCTTCATTGTAAATGATTTAAGGTAAGAAAAAATATTAAATTTTTATTATCTGGTTGTTGTATCAGTTCATATATGTAATCACTTTTTGTAATGAAATAAAATTACTGATTTTCTTATATATGTGGAATAGACACTTTGGACACACATAAACACGTTACTGGGGTCGATACAGCTTGAGATCTGACCATAAAATAACATTTCATTTTTTAAAACTTTACCTGTGTGAGAATACGAACTTAGTATTATTATTAGAATGCGCCAAACAAGTCAAAGTGAATCCATAAAAACTTGTGTTGCTTTAGTTGGACAAAATGAAGATGTTTTATACTACGTTTGAAGTCTACCTCACTTGACCAAACCTGTGACTTGACCCGAGATATGACAGACAGTATGGAAAATCTAACTTGTAGCAATTAAACATGCTTGAAATGTTCTAGATGTGTTTGTCAATGTGACAGTTCAGGAGTAGTACTTAAGGTAAACCAGGGGTCAAGGTCGGATGAAGGAAGAACTTATTCGAAGATACCTAGGACACAATTTGACGTACCAACTGTATCGAAGGTTAGACAATTGATTACTGTAAAGCCTTACAATGCAGTGCTGTAGTTGAAACAGATGCACAATGTATTACAAAATTGATTACTGTAAAGCCTTACAATGCAGTGCTGTAGTTGAAACAGATGCACAATGTATTACAAAATGATGTCCCGAGTGATTCTGAAATTAAAATGTCATATATGCAATGAATAGTAAACATAAGAAGGATAATATAATGCCCAGTATGGTACCTCTATGGTGTAATCTATATAAATTTCGTAATGTTACATCCTAATTACTATTTTTTTTTCCTTTAGAAATGGTGCCGAACTTCATTCGTCAAGATCTATCGAAATAATCTTAAATCACCGTTTTACGGAATGTTGTCCATCCCAGACTCAGTACTTAAACATAATGGACTGGCTCGTGTGTAAGATGCTAAGTAAACGATATTTTCTTATTTTACTGTTACGTATAATTTTTGCCAGTGACAAAGTAAATAATGGTTGGAATGTTAAAAATAAAATTTGTTTTCCTTCGTTACATTTCACAAACTCTCTAAAAATGGTTCGAACAAAATTATTGTACACTACGAATTAGTGTGTGTATGTGTTTTCTTATAGAAAAGCCACATTGGGCTATCTGCTGAGCCCATCAAGGGGAATCGAACCCCTGGTTTTAGTGTTTAAATCCGTAGACTTACCGCTGTACTAGCGGGGGGTGTTAAGAATTAGATTGAGGAAACTATATTTTTTATTGGTTAGTTTTGAATTTTGTATAAACTTTCTAGTGAGTTATATTCGCTAGTAGTCTCAAATTTTTAAGTGATAGACTAGAGAAAAGACAGCTTGTCAGCACCACCAACCGCCAGCTGTTGAGATACTCTTTACCGACGAAAGAGTGAGCATGTTCAGGGACATAACTTAAACCCGCCACCCTCTGATTATGAGTTGAGTGCCCTAGCCAACAGACCATGTTAGGCCAATCTATTGTATTGGAAAGCACAATTTTTTGCAAAAGGTTCAATAATAAAAACGTTTTAGTAACAGCTGTTGCACACTCTTTGAAACAGTCGCTAAATACTTTTAATCGTCATTGGTGATGTCATTGACCCTACTCAAATGTAGGCTGATTAAGATTCAACTGAATTTTATTCATTCAGAATCATGTGAAACTGATACTTGGTGAGAATATACCACATGTTCTTTGGTTAGATACATTTGAATGCTCAGATGCTACTTTTTATGGATGTATAGTCAAATGAAACTTTTTCACAGTCCATGCTTGTCATTGGATGTGATGAGTCTAGAGTCAAACTGGATAATATGCGTTTGGGTTTAACATTTCATAGTCAAAACTTTTCTGAATACTAAATGTTTAAAAACCTACTTGAACCCACAGGATCTAAATGATTGGAGAGGACAGAATTGTTTTATAATCAAGAAAGATTAATCGGAGTGTAGAATATACATGGTTCTTTAATGGGCAGAGTTTGGATGAATGTGGTTTTACTAGAGTTTCTCTCACTTTTAATTATTATGACTTTAGGTAATTTCCTGTGGTCAAGAACAAACCGAAAAATATTATTAAGTGGTCATTAAACAAATTAAAGTTACACGATCAAGCTTAAACTGGATGTTGATATTATACTAAAACGAATTATGTTAATAATACTCCTCACTGCGTTATTGAAAATATCGTCGTAAAGTGTTTTCTTCACAATCTGCAGCCAGTTTACAAGCTTTCTAACCTCAAAACAGCTAGCGAGACATTAAATAGATTTTAAGAATACACATGTAAAACTGGAGATCAATTCGTAACTAAAGTTGCTCCTCGTGTCTCTCATATCTCTGATGACCAGAATAATATTGACTGTGAAGTAGTGAATATTTTCACGTCAACGTTCAGTTTGCTATTCATCCACTCGCACTGTCTAATTTTAATTCACCGTAACCCCTATATAACACTGAGATAAGACCATCAAAGATGTTTCCGTTGTGAAGAATATTTTCCAAATTTTGATGAAAGAGAAATGTAAAGTTCATATGATGAAACTCATGTAACACAGAAGGACAAACATATTTATTGATTCTGTAAACACAAACAAACCATTTTGAAACGGCCCGGCATGGCCAAGCGTGTTAAGGTGTGCGACTCGTAATCTGAGGGTCGCGGATTCGCATCCCCGTCGCGCCAAATATGCTTACCCTTTCAGCCGTGGGGGGCGTTATAATGTGACGGTCAATCCCACTATTCGTTGGTAAAAGAGTAGCTCAAGAGTTGGCGGTGGGTGGTGATGACTAGCTGCCTTCCCTCTAGTCTTACACTGCTAAATTAGGTCTAGCACAGATAGCCCTCGAGTAGCTTTGTGTGAAATTCAAAACAAGCAAGCAAACAAACCATTTTGAAAAGTCAACTGCTCCACTCTTTTGACACCTTATGCAACTTGATAGGCTTCTTTCATTCGGTGACTCATAGTCTTTCGTGTCTTTGTAGTATTACGGTACTCGGGTAGTCAATAGATACCAAAAGGTTTTGAAAAAAACAAAACAAAACAGAGGCTCATGGAACATTACATTGAAAATAAATTGAACACAAGTCCAGTTTGTTATCAAACAAATGAGGAAGTAAAATCATGTCTGATTTCTCAGGTAAATTCATAATCATGTTTATCCAGTTCACATAAAAAAACATAATAAAACACTTCAAATGAATGTAGTCAACACAAAGTCAAAAACAACAATTTTAATTTGGTATCAAACCATGTATATTCTTTACCTGTGTTACTCAGATAGGAACCATGCCGTATTTATCTCTTAGTGTGATCATTATCCAACATATAACGTCTTAATATTCCAAGCTGAAAATTGTGCTTTTGCATATAGCGCATTCTTGCACATAATTAAATGAACGCAGTCTGGTTAATGTGTACATAACGGAAAGCATACCTGTGATAACGTACACATATATCTCTATTATCACATACTAAACAACGAGTACTTGTAGTAAATTATATCACCATCCATTCCGTGGTTAAACTTGCTTTTATGGAAACCGATACTAGAACAAGTCACGCTCTTCACGAGCTAGACTTTAGGCTCATTCTAAGAGTTATGTGTTAGTCCAATTCGAACATTGTCACAAAACTAAAAGTAATCATAAACAGAAATCACAGGAACATTCTATCTTGCTTTAAACATCAAAGTTTGATTTTTTAAATTGAAACAAGAGGAATTCCCTAGTATTCACAGCTTTAATTAGACCTCAAATCAGTCAATAGACGGGACCGTGAGCTAAAAGTTTGTATTTAAAACCAAAACTAGTCAGTGCCATTCTATAAGCCGCAATTCTGAGGCTAGACATGCACGAAAATCCAACATAATAAAAACAATAGGAACAACAATAAAAGTCACAATATAGCAATCAGGTGGACATTTTGATCTCATTGGATGCCTTATTGCCCACGTTAACCCGAGTTGATACATCGAACCATCAGCAGTTAAGAAGACACTACACTAGAATAAAGTTTAAATCTATCATTAGAGGAAAAGTTCGTGTACATACAGAATCGACACTTTCGTGTGTTCTTTCCAGTTCAAGTTTCAACACTTTCCCTTCAGAAAATCTGCTACAATTAAGCTACAAATATCGATAGATTATCACAAGATATTTATCGATATTAAATATTATTTGGTGGCTGAGATTTGAAAATGAGAAAAACGTTGCTACACTCTTCATTTTTCAGCCATCCAATTGAACTAACTGTATAGTGACTGAATGGATATCACAAGAGGTTCTGACCACACTTTTCCACAAGCTACCACTCGGTAATTCATAAATAAAAATATTCACTTCATTTGAGCCCGCAATATTTCAACGAACTGATTGTTTTTATTGTTAATTAAATAATTAATCCCAACTATGGCAACTGAAAAGTCGTTGTCAGCAGAAGGGAACCTGTCAATCTATGGAGAGTGGGTTTTCCTCTGGACAGCATACATAGTACAATATCTAAAGATATTTGTTATATAATATCCATTTGTTATGAGAAATATGAAAAATTTCCTATTTTAACCTCTAAAAAAGCAGGTTTTGGTTCTTATCTTCAAGAAGATTTGTACCGCTATTTCACATCAAGATGTTCCACGTGCAAAGTTCAAAATCCATTCAGGGAATTTTAACTGTCATACAATCAACTCAAAAGTAAAACCAGATACAGCTACGTTGTCTGATACAAAGTAGGATATCTAACTACATAACAACATATCATCCATGCATAAGCAGAAAACAGTCCGCTCGTTGAAGCTGAGAAGAAGTAAATCAGTTTGAAGATAAGAAAAAGATAAACAAGATTTCATTTCAGCCCACAGTGCAACATACTTAGTGAATCCTCGTTACCGAGAGAAGAGAGTGAACCCCAATGTTTTTGACCCATTATTTGGCTTTATGGTATGCACGAGCAAGTTCAAAGCTGATAATGATCAGCGTAATGTTCATAAATTAATAAACATTTTTTAAAGGGACAGAAAGGAGTTTATTAGCCTATCAAGAAAGTCCCTTCCAACTCCTTACTATAACTACACTTACTACTCATGTAGTCCTCCAATCTCTTCTTAAACACAGTTAAATTTTCTGCCTCTATCATCCTTGATATCCTAGTCATCATCCTGCCAATCACCCTGTCTCAAAAGTAATCATACCAAAATTCTAATTTACGATCACTTGTACCATTGTTTTCACTGTTAAACACAAAACGTTTCGTGGGTTTATATTATAAGTACCATTCATAATTCCCTCTGACTTTTCTCCTCTACAGAGAAAACAAGTTTAAAAATTTTAGTCTTTCTCATAGAACAATACCACCAGTCCAGGTATCATTTTAGCGGCTGTTCTCTGAATTTTCTCCAACAATTCAATGTCCTTCTTCAAAAAAGGAACCCAAAATTGTACACAGTACTCTAAATGAGGCCTTACAAGTGATTTATACAGTGAAACAATAATATTCTTTGTTTTACATTCAGTTATATTCAGTATTTTTGTAGGTGCTACCCAAAATTTTATTAGCCGTATTGCTAGCTAAAATACACTGTTTAGATGGATTAAGTGTTTTACGATCACAACACCAAGATATTTTTCCACAACTACTGAATGCAATATAGTCCCATTTAAACTGTAACAATAATTTCAGTTGTGAAAACCTATATGCATTACTTTACATTTTAAATAGTTAAACATCATCTAACAAGTATTGGCTCAATGCATCAACTTATCTAAATCTTCCTGTAAGTTTGCAGCATCTTTGATACAGTTAGCCAACCCAAAAAATTTTAATTTCGTCTGAAAACTTTAGAATTATGTTAGTCAGTCCAGAGTCAGTATTATTCATATAAATCACGAAGAGCAGAGGACCCAGCATAACACCCTGAAACTCACCGTTTAACAGCCTGGCATGGCCGGGTGGGTAGGGCGCTCGACTTGTAATCCGAGGGACATGGGTTCGAGTCCCCCTCACACCAAGCATGTTCGCCCTTTCAGCCGTGGCATTGTTATAGTGTTACGATCAATTCCACTATTTGTTGGTAAAAGAGCAACCCAAGAATTGGCGGTGGGTAGTGATGACTAGTTGCCTTTCCTCCAGCCTTATACTGTTAAATGAGGGACGGCTAGCACAGACATACCTCGTGAAGCTTTGCGCGAAATTCAAATGAAACAAATAATAAACAATCAGGCTTTACACATGAAATATGAAAGCTGTAAGTTATGAAAGATAATTCAAAATTGAGTGTCTTCAAGTTTATTACTTATACAAACAAATATATAAACATAAGTAAATTAATCATGTGTACTTCTCCATGAACCATTAAAGAGGTAATGCAAAGTTGATATGTATTAAGTTGACAACAAGTTGACAAACTTACAAACTTAGATATTTGACGGAGCTTCAAAAGATAAAGAAAGGCGAATTACTGAATCTATAAATCAATTAAAGATGGAAAATAAAAGTTATTCATCAGATATTTCTGAGAGTCAGTGATGTTATCTAAACAACACTTTAAACATTTAAACTAATACGAAATCTGATATTTTTATTGTCCTTGCTTTAAAAAAAAATAAGTTTTTCTTTGAGACTGAAAGCGAACAAAAATGTTTTTGAAAATTTGAGTTAAAATTAAAAAATACTTCTCTTATCTTTAGTATTTTGTCCCATGTTTCTAAAAGTAAGTCAAACAAACATTTTACCTTTAAATTGAATGAAGAAACTTACTTTTATCAACTTGTAGATATTTTAGAGGTTTTCAATAAGATTTGATGTCGATTTTGTCATTACCACACTTAAGCTGACACATCGGGTTTGCTATACGAATTTCCTAAAACTAATGGTCACAAATAAGTTCCATGGTTCACTCAATAATTTTAACTGGTATTAGCTATGTTAAAAATAATTAATTATACTTGTCATAGGACATTATATTAGGCTTATTATAGTCAATACTTCAATGTTACAATAATCCCTTACGGATTTTCAAGATTGTTTGTTTGTTTGTTTTTGAATTTCGCACAAAGCTACTCGAGGGCTATCTGTGCTAACCGTCCCTAATTTAGTAGTGTAAGACTAGAAGGAAGGCAGCTAGTCATCACCACCAACCGCCAACTCTTGGGCTTCTCTTTCACCAACGAATAGTGGGATTAATCGTCACATTATAACGCCTCAACGGCTGAAAGGGCGAGCATGTTTGGTGCGACGGGGATGCGAATCCGCGATCCTCGGATTACGAGTCGCACGCCTTAACGCGCTTGGCCATACCAGGCCCGGATTTTCCAGAATTGGGATAGTGTGTAATAATTTATTGTAATCATACTATAACTGTCATATCCCTAGCCGACGATACTTTTGGTTAATCCAGAGTTCTTCAAGCCAGTTTCGATAGAATGAACATAGTAACAGTCGAAATATTATTAATTTATTAGGCCATTTATTAAAAGAATAAGTATTCTAATTATTAAAAATCCGTAAGGGTCTGTAATAAAAAATGTAGTGTTGAGCATAATAGGGTCAACATACTGTCGTATGACAAGCATAATTGATTATTTTCAATAAAATTAATACCAGCTATTACAAAGCTACATCTTACAATTTGTTTATCTATAATTAACCCCCAGAGACACGGCAGACTTTTGGCGGACTTACAACGCTAGAAACCGAGTTTCAACAGCTGTGGTGAAAAAACACAAATAACTTATTGTGTAGCTTGCGCTTACCTACAAATAAACAAACGACACAAAACATAGTTCTATTTATTACTAAATTATTCAATTGTCAGAAACATCATTCACATCATTCTTAAGTAGTGACAGACTTCAACAAAAGATGGCAGCAGAGAATAGTCCACTGATGGTAATCGTGCCAGTGCAGCAATAATTTTAATCAAATTTATATCTGTGATGGAAGAAGTTTTTTTTTGTTTTGTTTTTTGGCCTTGGCAATTTCAGATACATATTTCTGATAGTGAAACAACAGTACACTTTTACAAGACATTATTTTGAAAATATCTTTTAATCAAAACAACTATTCATCCTAATTACACTTGACTGACCAGTATGTTAAACAAATTTCAGTTATAAAACGTAATCTTTTATCAGAAAGAACTAAACCCACTTAAAGACGTGCTGGAACGTCTATATAGTTTCAGCGTCTGTCACTACAGACAAACAGCAAAACCATTTTTGTTTGTTGTTTTTTGGAATTTCGCACAAAGCTACTCGAGGGCTATCTATGCTAGCCGTCCCTAATTTAGCAGTGTAAGACTAGAGGGAAGGCATCACCACCCACCGCCAACTCTTGGGCTACTCTTTTACCAACGAATAGTGGGATTGACCGTCACATTATACACCCCCACGGTTGGGAGGGCGAGCATGTTTAGTGCGACGCGGGCGCGAACCCGCGACCCTCGGATTACGAGTTGCACGCCTTACGCGCTCGGCCATGCCAGGCCAGCGAAACCATACTTGTAAAATAAGGTTTCAGTGTGTACTGCAGTTCGCGGCCATATTGACATTAAGTTAAATTTTACTTAAAGTCGTTATCAAGCAACAAAAATCGTGAGTAAATTCGTGTTTAGAAAACAACTACGCACAACACGTCATATTTTTTAAAATAATTGTTTTTTTCTCGTACATACAAAAGCACGTTTTCCCTCCATTCTAAAAGGTGCCCTGCCTATGTAAACTTAAAATGGATAATGACTAGGTAGGTGGTCAAAGAACAGCTATCTACCTTTATTAGTGAAGGCATATGGGCTTGGAAGTAATACGTATCATGATTCGTTGGTATTCGAAACAAAAGTTATTCCTCATAAAACACAGTATCGGGAATGTTTTCACATACCAATGAAGTCTAGAGGCGGACAATCTAAGGAAAGCATGTAATTAATATTCCCGCTACAGCTAGTTATGAGAAGATGAATGGTTCATATGACCTAAAACATGATATCACGATGGTAGTAGAATTAATTCAAACAACAGTCTCTCCCATTTTTACTCAACTTGTGTATTACTCAAGTCCCCTATTTTAAAGAAGAGTGAAAGGACTATAAGTCTTCCTCATGCAACGGTTGCAGTGAAAATGGACCACATATGTATTCTACATTATTAAATATTCAAAGTGAAAAATTAATGGTATTTAAGAGATAAATCAACACAATAGCGCTGATAACCTTAACTGCCATCTACAGGGAATAATACAAACTATTATTTTAATTCAAAGATCGGCATAAGTGTTCCTTTCATCGACATTTATACATTTAATTTTTAACTATTTTTATCGAAATTTTGTCTAAGACTTTAAAATATGAATAGTAGTTCTGTTACGTTTTGTTACTTTTGGTTCTAGTGTTATTTATTTCGCTCAAAGTTCGTATGTTTGTTTAATCAACAACAGTTTGATAACCTCTATGACTTTTCAATTATAATTCATGGATACGCTTGTATTTGTAATAAAACGTTTCAGGGCTTTACGGAGCAACAAGCTACTGAAAAGTTCAAATCCTTTTGTAAGAGACAAACAGACGAGTGACTGAAAAGAACACAGATTATTCCATGAGAACAAACTAGACAAAGAATACAAAACGAACAGAGTGAAACATAATACATGGCTTTAAGGAACTAATCTAAATCAATTTTCAATCTTATCAATAAACTTTATTTATTTTTAACGCTAACTTATTAGTGAAACGGTAACTGTAGTATTATCAATTGATGCTCAAATAATGTTTTGTTTGGAATTTCATGCAAAGCTACTCGAGGGCTCTAGCCGTCCCTAATTTAGCAATGTAAGACTAGAGGAAAGGCAGCTACTCATCACCCCCCAACTTTTGGGCTACTCTTTTACCAACGAATAGTGGGATTGATCGTAACATTATAACGCCTCCACGTCTGAAAGGGCATGTTTGGTATGACCAGGATTCGAACCCGCGATCCTCAGATTACGAGTCGAGTGCCTAAACCACCTGGCCATGCCGTCATATAACGCATACCTGTGTAATATTTAAAAAAGGTCAGCAGCTTCCATTTAAGACAAGATCACAAGATTTAAAAGGTTTAAGTCCTCCAAGTTTGAAACGTGTTTTCAAACACAATAATAAATTCTAATTGATATAATGATAGTAATAATAATAAAAATAAATCCACCACCTACTGCTTCAATAATAACTCAAATGCAAGCAAATATATTCTTGTGCACAAACAGTTTCATGTTTCTGAAACTTAAGGATGGGCTGCAGCTTATAAGCCACTTGTTACAGTTGTGAAACAGCATAAGGAACTTTAAGGTGTCTTAATTGTCTGATTTTAGGGTGAACAGCAATGGAAAAATCTTCAAGTCGAGTGACAAACTTTACTAGTCACTGTATGCTTTGAATCGACTAGTTTGATTTCATTGCATGCTTAAACAACCGAAAGGATATTTTGGATGTGAATATCTTGTTCCAATTTTGAAGATTGGTCATGATTGTATTACAATGAAGGCCTGAATTTCGACCAATATAACAGAATAAAAAAGAGTTGTGTAAGTTGTGTTTCATTGTAATATTATGTATTTTGATGGGAATCTGTAAGTATGGACTAAGTCTTTTCACCTTGACTATATAACTAGCGTACGCCGTATTCAGTAAAGGTTTAAACAAATGAATCCCAGTACCTGCTCTTTCAGCCTGTAACACTGACTTGAATCCAAATGAAATTGGATTCTTTGCAATTTTATCTGTGGGTCAGTTAATATAAATTCCAATTCTTATGGTTGCTTGCAAGAGGAATGAAGGTCTATTTTCGACAATACAATAACAGGATTCCGTCTATGATAAACATGTAAATTGGATCACTTTGTGTTAAAGTGTGGCTTTGGTATACTGAAGTAAAACTGGACATGATATGTAAGCTATCAGTTATGTAAAACAGATGATTCAATAGGAAATGTAATATGAAATCTAAATAAGTATGGCTGGACCAAATTATAACATACCTACTGTTAAATAAGTATAGCTGAACCAAATCATAACATACCTACTGTTAACTAAATATGGCCGAACCAAATCATAACATACCTACTGTTAAATAAGTATGGCTGAACCAAATCATAACATACCTACTGGCCATTCTCTACTCTCCTTAGGTTTAATGTTAATGCCGTTTGATATATTGGAATTATATTTATAGCTCCTGACGGCACCAGGTGCTCTGGCTACTTACCTGAGACATAAATAAAGATATTTACGATCGACATCAAATTTGTAACTGTAAACAAAGAGAAAAACTTATTAATACACATAGTATATGCATATATATGTATATGTCTTCCAATGACTCAATGTAAGCCAGCAGGCTTACGGTATTAAAAAATTGGGTTTCGATACCTTGGTACAGAGAGTATAGATAGCTGGCAATTGTTCAGTTTTGTGTTCAACAACAATCAACTAGCTTTATATCTCACCAACAACCAAGCAACTTGTGTTCGTATTTAACGTTATGCAATTTACATGGTTTAAGAGCATGGTTTAAAATTTGTACAACAAATATGTATTAGAGAAATAATTTTGAAACTGGAAGCAGAGTAGATCTAAGTTGTTTTTAATTATTTTCAAAGTTTTATTTATTACACATGTTTTAACCCCGAGTATTGTTAATGTTTACTTGTTATGACTTAAACTGGAGAAAACATATCACCAAAAGACTCATTCTAATGATTCAAGATCTAAATATAACGTTCGTTTATTTCTGTGTAATGCAGAAAAAAAATACACACTGAAACAAGTTTATTATAAGTTTAGATTTAACTTTATTTAAATCTTAAACTTTGACTTTTACTAACATTTGATCTGTTACTAACATTTGTTAGCAATGAGAGAAAGTCGTATTTCATTACAGTGTAGAATTAAGTTTTATAAGGCACACGTGTAGATATACATACAAGAAATCTGACTTGAACTTTTGTCCAGACATGAAATAGTCACTACACTGAATACACAGCTTTGCATACTTTAAATAGAAAACTATGTTATATGAGATTTAAGATTGAGTAATACCGCCACAAGAATACAATATAATGTTTATATAGGTGTATTCTATAAACGTTTATCTATCGTTTGAACCGATATACAAGAAAAATATTTTTTTAATCTTTACCATACCATTCAGGTAGTAAGCAAGTTTTAGTATTTATTTCAAGTACAATAGACTTTTACTCATAAAAAATACTCTTAAACCTCCAACGAACAACCTAAAATTCAGAAAAAAAAAGATTTTACCTTATAACACTATTACGATTTTAAAATCTTAGTTTGATACTTCTGTATATATACATATATATATATACGTATTTTTTAGGTTCATACTATAACACCGTCTGGAGTTTGAATGTATTTACTACACTGTACAGATCACCTTATCGTTTTATATAACACCAGTTATATTTTATACTTTCCGGATTTTCGTAGGAAGACAAAACAAGAATAAAAAATATTAGTTTCATTTAATTAATAATAACTCTAGCTTTCACGTGAATTTTAAATTTCACAACAATTGTAAATGTACGAGTTGTTGAAGCAGTCCTTTATAAATTTTGTGAAACAACGTAAAGATTTATTTAAAACATATGAAAGATTTATTCAGATTTTATACAAGTTACAATAAGGTACCTTCACAATAATGAAAGAAAACTGTCTATACTAGCAGAAGACTTCTTATGTTTCGTCATCGTACAGTGATTGGCTTCAGTGGTCTAACTGACGTTCCTTGATGCATTATTGATTCATCAACTGAACTATCCTAACTCCATTTCCGAAGTCCTGTACTCGGATTCCTGCTAACAATATTCTTAGTGCAGTGGAGAGCAGGTTTGTTTTAGTCATCGTGGATGTTGAGAAAAATGAAATAGTTTGGCTATAAATCATCAACGATTCGTAAGTGCTTTTTGAGGTTGGATAGGACCATTCTTGGGCTTTAGATGCTACTATTCTTTTGAATGTTGAACATTATATCTCACCTATTTGGTAGTATCATGTTGCATTACTTTAAAGAATATATATGTCCTTGTCTTTACCTTCTTCATCTAGCAAGCTGAAAAAGGTTAAGGTACTAGAAAGCGGTGGGAAATAAATATTTTATATTTTGGACTAGGACAGTAGCTTAGCGATAATGTTTATGGAAACAGACACGTTTAAAAATTCACTGTGCAGAAATTAGTATGGAATTAATAATTAGCATGTCTGCCTAGAATATACACGCCACTTCAATAAGAGTTAATAAACAAATCCCTGTCCAGGACTTGACTCTAATGTTAATAAACAATATATCATAAATATGAATATTATTTCCAATAATGGAACCAAGAAAAGCGTAATTCCAAAAAATATATTTCAATGTGAATAACAATATTGAGTGATAAACAGTAATAATTCACTAACTCTATTGTTCAATAACCATCCCGTGCTTTCTCTCTTGGTGAAGCTTCTGGCAGAGTATTTATTCACTGAGTAGGTCACGAGAGTACATCTCATGTGACTATAAATTTACATAATTTTTTGCTACATTAATAGTACCTTACGTCATCGCTAGGGAATCTAGTGTCAGTTTCATCATACATCCATACATATTTATTCAAAATACAAATTATAAGCTAAAGGACGGGTTAGAATTTACGCGAAACTAAAAAGTTATAGATAAACTAATCTACAGAATGAAATAATAAGTAAACGATAAACACAGCCATAATTATAAATAAAAAATTGAATTTGCTATCTTACATTCCTTCCCTTTTGAAATACCAAATGGTGATGATATTAAACTCATCGTATAAAACATTCCAGTTCTTGTATCATTTCTTTTAACCTCCTCTTTATATTGTCATCATAAATCCTTTACAGTTTAAATACAGATACCTTAAAAGAAAAATACAATTAATGTTTTAGAATCTTCAGCTAAATCTTCTATAGTTTCTAGTTTTTGTTTAACACTTTGAAAACCTCTGCAATAATTAACTCTGTGACGTGATCGTATCGTTCATGTTCTTTGAGGAGGATACAGAAGCAAGCCATCAGCAGAAGACATTGGATGAGAAGTGGACACACCTGCAGAAGCCCTTTTTTTTCTTGTGTAAAATCTTCTGAAGTTGACGATTTCTTTTTGCTGCAACTACTTAGTACAATTACTATATTTTTACTATCAAGAGAACTGTTACTAGGGAAATATTTATATGAATATTTTTATATTATAAATATGAAACAGCCATATAACCGCACCTGATTTAGAATATTAAATTCATACATTAATGGAGCCACACGTTTCATAATTTCTAAAGACATATTCCGCCTCGAAGCAAATTTTCCAGTAAAATGGTTTATTGTAGAAGATAAAGAACGTGTCCTTAATAGCAATACATTATTTACTTTGAATGTGTCCAAGTGTCTCTTACGCTTATAGGCTTGTCACTGTCGCTTCTGAACCTTTCAACGTTGAATATTGCCTTCTGTATGATATTGTTGTTTTTTCTGCTCGTTCATCTACGGTTTTAGATGTTATTTATTTCTTCGTCAACATGTACCAAGGGAGAAAAATCTCATATCCCAAGTGAAGTTTGGCTGGCGTGTAACCTGTAGGATCGTGAATAGAAGTTTTAACAATTAGAGAAAATTCAGATAAATGTTACACAATAAAATTATTATATCACCCAGACCGAAACAACTTTATCCAGATTGTTGTATGATAAAATTTAGAATCAGTGCAAAACAGTGCGCGTCGTCTAGAAACGTCCCATATAACAAACACTGATTATTTATTTTTAATAGTTACTTCATCAAATGAAATATTTTCAAAGCAATCGTGCAATGCAAAGCTTCTTGGCTAGACATCTGGGAAAAAGAAACGTCTTCTTGTCAAATCTGTTATTGTTTGAAGTACGACATTAGACAAACATTTATAAGAATTAATGTGATTAATTACAGTTTGCTGCTCTATATTTTAAAGAAATATTTACAGTAAAATGATGTGCAAAATTTTTCAGAAAGAAATGTTGGTTTATCAACATTCGTTTACACTTATGTACAAAAAAACATTGAAATAAGGAAAATAAACAATTTTTTTGATCCAGTTATTGTTTTGAATTAGGCACAAAGCTACACGATGGGCTCTCTGTGCTCTGCCCACCACGGGTACCGAAACCCCGATTTTAGCGTTGTATGTCCGCAGACATACCGCTGAGCCACTGGGGGGCTTTTTTATCTAATTAAACAGGTAATGAAAACAAAATTGAAATGTATCTATGTTGGAGAGCAAGTTTGTATAAGGCAATATTTAAAACAGTATTAGTAGCGTGAGTAATATACATATATATATATTATTTCAAATGTGATATGAAATGAAAAATGTCACTTTCATTCTTTTTTTTAATAAACTGTATCACATGATGTGTAATCCCATCGGTAAGAAACACTCACGTGACAAATGACCTCTTAATTAAGACAACATACATAATTATCTTATTCCAGAGTATTTACTTCTGTTTTCAAATTATTGCTTAAATAATCAAACAATTCTATTGCCCATGTTTTATTTCAATTTGATATCCAATTTATTATTTATATGTATCTTATAGTAGCATAATAACAATGTCAATAGTACAGTGCCCATAGAAAATATATTATTAAAATAAAGTAAACAAATACCATACATAAAAAACGATGCAATCGTAAAGTTTGTTTGTTTTTTTACCAGCGAAAACAACCAAATAAAATATTTTTCTTTGTAAATCCTAATCACACATCAGTTACTAATGGTTTGTTTCCTAAATAAAAATATTATTGTTAGGGAATTGCATTACAAGTGCACTTCTTTAAATAATAACATAAAGAAAACTAGATCCCAATATTTACTAGCTAAATTGCCTCCCAGTAACTCATCGGCAAGTCTTAAGGCTTATAACGATAAAAACCAAGTTTAGATACATGTGGTGGGCACAATACAAAAAGCTCATTACGAAATTTTGCGCATAGCAACAATATAACCAAATTCATACACATGATGAAAACATAATAAAAGTATTACATTACAATAACACTACTATAGATCAGAAATGCCATAGAATCACTGATATTTAATTAGCTATAAAAAGTCACATACAGAACGGAGCAACGTTTGTAGAAAATAACTCAATCATTGATAAGGCGAGAGCCTTTCCCTTGGCTTGAGTGCAGTGAGAGATAACAGCCTTCACTTCCGACGTCTGGATGGTGGCGTTGTTGATAAGAGCAACAGTTATTTTATGTAAGAGAGATATAAAGGAATGTCTTGACATTTCAGTATACTGTCTGTTTCGCGGTCGTTATAACTTTCAACGTTCTAAACGTTTTAAAAGTTCGGTTTTCAAATGGTAGTTGAGTGTTTTAACTCACGTTTCTGCTTTTCCGGTTACGTCTTGTGGTTAAATAACTAGTTTCTAACTTAGCCACTGATTCATCAACAACATGATTATATGATCTTCTTTCTTTAAATAGAAAACAATGATCCTTTTCAGGTCTATGGTTTTTCCAATTAATATTAAGACTGTCTAGACGTAACATCAAAGCAATCAGCTTTAAAACATCTTCAAGATTAACCATTACTAAAACGAAATCAACCAAACTGCTTCCCCCAAGACAGCTGTAAAAATAAATGTGTTTTATCGTGAGCACACTATAGAAAATAAATTACAAAAAAACCACCAAAGATTTCGGTTTATAAAAATTTTAAAATCATTATTATTCGAAAACGGTCTTATATTATCATGCACATTCAGTTTCTATTAAAAACAAATATTGTTTTTTTCCAGTCACATCCAAACGGCTGCTTCTATTGAATATTTTTAAAACGCACATTCTTTCATTCTGCAGAAATGTACATTTGTTCTTGGTCTTAGGATTAAAGCTATTTTTAACTTTGGCAGTAATACATTTTTTCTTTTCGAAACAACTTAAATTCTGTCTTTAGTCAACTAAAACAAATTTTACTTTGCTATACACCTTAAAAAATAAATCTTATCTTCACTAATGAAAATATTTCACGCATTTCCAGTTGTTTGGTAGCTAAAATTATGACTAGTTGCTATGGTCCTTTTTAGTGCCCACCACTATAACATTCAATAATTTTTTCGGTTGTTCCCCCTCCAAGCCCTCTGCGATTGTTTCTCTGGAATTAAAAACTACATCTTTTAATTACTTTTGTACGTGTCTCTGGGTGAGTGGGGAGGGGTCATGTTGTGTCCTTCTTTTGGTAAATTAAAGAATTATGTTATTTTTAGTAAACGTAATATAAATAATAGGGCATTCAATTGTTTGAAATAATATGATATATTTTACCAAAGATCTAAAATCATTTAAAGACCTAAGAAAATTTTTATGATTCAAGGAGATTACTTAAAACAGAAACAAAACAAAAACGTAATGTTTTTGAAAAATTATCCACGATGAAAGTAGATGGTCTTTCAAATCATATTCTAGAATATGACACGTGTAAAGATACTATTGGCCAATGTTAAGTATAACATTTTTACGTATATCGTGATGACGAGAAACTCACTTGAAGTAAAAATGTATTCTCAAAACGACTGGTATGGATATTAAAACTTTAATTAAAGGAAAATACAGAACAACATTTCGACCTTCTTAGGTCATATTCTTTGTTGACCTAAAAAAGTCGAAACGTTATTCTGTACTTTATTTTAATAAAAGTTTAATACCCATACAAACGACCTTGAGAATACATTTTTACGTATAAATTAAACGTCCAATACAACTGTTTTATTTTTCATTTTCACTTAACCAACTTAGCGTGTCTGTTAAAATCACTTATTAACTTTATGCAAATATTTATTAATATACATTAGTTTCAATACAAGCTACTAGATAGCAGCACAATCGCATTGTTTTAATTTTATTGAATTTTTAAAGTTCTTATTTTACTTGGGCAAAATTTATTTCGATTTTTCTTTTACACTGAAATAACTGCGAAACAAGACTAAAGATGTGCTTTGATAGGAGATTTGTGCCGTACATTAAAAGTCACGACATTCGCTGGTAAATGGAAACACTTCTCGATATTTCGAAGACCACATAAACAAAACTTATAACGCTAAAAACCAGGTTTCATTAACCTTTGTGTAGTTTGTGCTTAGCAACAAAATAACAAACTTAAATAAAACAGTCGTAATTGACCGAAAGTCACTCTCAGAAAGATACACAAAATATATTATCCATATAACTATAGTATATTATTCACACAAAATAGTAACAGGAATAAGGGAGGAAAGAGAGTTCGAATATGAAAAGAAGCTAAATAAGCTACTAGTTGTGTGCTATAAGATCACTCTTGAGTGAGAAGTATCTCATAGAAGTAGTTTAACTTAATACCGTCAGGTTTTAATTTCTTCGTAATAAGCGCTTTAATTGGTTAAGCTAATGACGTAGTGTTTCCTTGCCTAAAAGTATCATTATTGTCGAATTGACAGTAGTTTGGAATATAGCTTTTCTTTTGTCTTCTTGCGCAAAGCTACACGAGGGCTATCTGCGCTAACCGTCCCGAATTTAGCAAAGACTAGAGGGAAGGCAGTTAGTCATCACCACCCACCGCCAACTCTTGGGCTACTCTTTTACCAACGAATAGTAGGATTGACCGTCACATTATAACGTCCCCACGACTGAAAGGGCGAGCATGTTTGGTGCAACCGGGATTCGAACCCGCGACCCTCGGATACCTATAAATTTAAGAAATGATCTCAATAGGTGAAGATGTTATTTTGTCATGATAATATTTCTTTTAACAATTGGCTATAAATGCTAGATATATAATGTAAATTAATACTCATAATAAACAGCAGCTTACAGTGTTGTATTATAACTGTAGTACAAAAATCGTCACGCTTAATTTTTGTTGTAGAATTATATCATAACCTATAAAATTGTACATATTCAGCAATAAGAACTTTCATCTTAAAATTAATGATTGGTTTATTAAGTTATTGAATTGCAGTGCTATAACCTGAAAGTTCGGATAATTGCTTCGGATAAATAGTTGTAAAAAGGAAAGAATGAAATACAGCTAATTGTTACAGAAACGAAGTAAACACTTTTAACTATCCAGTGGCTCAGCGCTAAAACTGAGGGCTTACACACTAAAGATCAAATTTTGATACCAGAGGTGTGCACAGAACAAACAGTCCTTTGTGGAGCTTTCCACTTTAGCACAAATAAAATAATAATAATAAAAACTAATTTCAAGTTATTTTATAGCTCATTACAACTAAACATAAAATCAAGAAATGAAACATTGCTTTAGTTTCACTTCAAGTACAAGGAGAAATAACAATTTGATATTCATGATGTACAAGAACATTTTATAAATTAGGTTACCGTATTTAAATAATTGTATTTTCGTTCAAAAGTGGTATCAACTTAACACTTCATGGTTTTTCTATAGAGTATATAATATGTTTCGTGTACTAGATTACTGACATCTTAAGATACTCTGTAAAGGCAGTAGAACATGGCTTAAGCTAGGACACTAACGACCACTCTTTTTGGTTCTGACAGGAAGATCATATCGAAATTTCAAAAAGAAAGAAATATCTTAACGTATGTAGATAATGGGAAAGCGCGTAGTGAACGCGGTATTCCGGTTAAAGAATCATGTCGTACAGTCTGGTCTAGGTCACTACTCATAGGAGGATCGTGGGCCTAGTTCGAAACGATGTGGATGTAGTTGTACAAAACAGTTATTGGAGTCTTCGTTCAAAAATATAAATGCATACTATCAGAGACCCGCAAACAGTGGCGGATTGGGAGCCTAAAACTGCCTGAGCAAATACTCAAAAATCAGGATGATATATATATATAAAGCAAGGTAGGCTAGTCTTTATCACTGGAACAATTTAACCAGGTTATCACCCCACTGATCCGGACGTCACCGGAATTTTGCATAGTGCCCTGACACCCCTATCCGCCCCTACCCACAAAATTGTGTTCATGTTAGTATCTTTATTGCAACAGTACTTCAGCTATTTTTAAATATGAAATTTCTAGAATAATACAAACTAATCATAACCTCAGCCACTAAACTCTATCACTCTACTTTCTTAGGCCTGGCATTAGTTAATCCTTCATTAGGTGTCGCTTATATTCGATTAAAGAGCTAAATTAACACTGTAATTAAACTTCCTTTTTTGGTTTAGATTAGTTAGGCTTAAACTTATTGTACTTAAGCCTATCACTAGATAAACTTATAGTGTTATTCTACCATATAACACTATACGTTTTTTTTAAAAAACGTTCATAAACATCTGAGATTTTGTACAAAATATCTACTAAAGCATATTTATATCCGTCTTTAGGTTACATTCATGCATATTTAGAAAGTACGATACGCGAGCATTTTCAGGACAGACGAAACTGATTGTTATTATAATACAAATATACGTATTTACAACATTTACAATCGAGAAAAAAAAAACAATAAACTGGATGTACATTGAAACGAAATAATTGCAAATAAAGAATAAATGGCTGAACTAAACCTTGTTGTGAAGCTGGTATAAAAGAAACTTTAGAAAACAAGTATCCTTGTCGGCTGACAACTTGTTCAAACGCTATACGCTGTAGCACAACACAAAGTAAACTTGCTAACTGGTGTGTTCATGATATCTAGTTCCAAACTAAGTTAAAACAATTAAAAGCCTAACCAACAAAGCAATTGCGCTTTAAAACTTAATCTCACAATAAAATAATCTCTTCTTTCGTTTGCTTCGATTTTTAAGACGGGCAAAATAAAATAAAAAACTGCAAACTCCCTATACCACTCACCCAGGTAATGAAATACGAGAGCTAGACACCATACAGACCATGACCTCAGTTCTTGCTGTCCAAATGTCAATGACCAACGTCTTCGTTTTGTAATAAATGCAAAACAATAATTTTATATAGTTGGTACATATCCAAGTTTCATGATGAAACTAGTGTTAGGTTTATTTTTAATATGATTTTCACCTAATATTCATTCGGTTTTTAAAGACTTTCTCCCTATAGGACAGCGGTGATTTTATGGACTTGCAAAGCTAAAACCCTTGGTTCGATTCTCTACCGTGAATACATCAGAGAGCCCAGTGTGGCTTCGCTTTAAATAACAAACAAACAAGCAATCACATATTAAAATTTCAAACACTCAACCAATTGTGTGTGTAATAAGTTGGTTCAAAGAAGCAATCTAGTAAGAAACGATTGCAATGTAGGAGGCTTGCAAATAACTCGCCACAGATGTATGTGAACTCTAAAAAATTATATATGCTAGGTGGGAGCACTGAGACAGGTGCTCAAAATTATTACACAACAAATAAAAGTGAAGAACGTGAGTCGTGTCTTGAGTTAATACGAACAATTTTAATAGATAAATATTTTGGCCCACACACAGGATTTTGTGGCGTTTTTTAGTTAAGTATGTAATTTAATGACGTACTAAGTTTCGTACAAAATCTAAATAGTGCAATCAAATAAACTTTTTACAAGGTCATCTGTCAGTTAACTCGTCCATTTGTTTAGAACAAAATATATTATACTAAAACTTCTTAATGAAAAGTCTATATCAAAAACTTTTTTTAAATATAAATTCAAAATGGCTATAAAAGGTTAAACTTGTAGAATAAAATGACATAAATGGTCAACATAATACAAGCCTAAAATGCTGAAAATCAGAGTCACGTATAAAACTATAAAAACAGTGTTAAAAACGTATAAATAATCACTGGTTATTTTTAAGATATAAAAATACAGATCGAGGTTTAATTCAAGAATAAACGATCTTTAAAGGTTCCAAAAATATTACAAACTAAATAAGTAGCTCACTCTTGAAACGAACACGAACGTCATGGAAACAAAGTAAACAAGAAGGAGATAACTGGTAACAACGTGTGATAACATGGAGAAGCAGTTTAGTTTGTTTGTTTGTTTTTTAATTTCACGCAAAGCTACGCGAGGGCTATCTGCACTAGCAGTCCCTAATTTAGCAGTGCAAGACTAGAGGGAGGACAGCTAGTCATCACCACTCTCCGCCAACTCTTGGGTCACTCTGTTATCAACGAATAGTGGGATTGACCCGTCACATTATAACACCCCCACGGCTAAAAAGGCGAGCATATCTGGTGTGATGGGGATTCAAACCCGTGACCCTCGGGTTACGAATCGGGTGCTTTAACCACCTGGCCATGCCGGGCCAGTAGTAGTAGGTGAATGGTGTTAGTTTGTGGGATTATACACTGAAAATGTATTACAAGTTTTGTCAGAAAATTAGTTGGAATGGTAACGTATATTTAAATAAGTAACACATATTTATCGTAGTTTGTGTGTGTAATAAGTTGGTTCAAAGAAGCAATCCAGTAAGAAACGATTGCAATGTAGGAGACTTGCATGCAGCTAGGTCATTATAAATTATTTGAATTAAGAATTTTCAGTTAGTGTTTTACTTATTTATCAAAAAATTCCAATAATACAAAAATAAACTAAATAAGGCAGTCTCACAGTTTCAGAACAAAAAAAAAAATCAAATACTGCCGTGCATTTAAAGTATAGGGTCATAGCACAGTAGCGTGCCAAAACTTTTACGAAGAAAAGAATCAACTTGCACTCAAGATTGATTTGTTTGCAAAAAATAGAATACTCCGTCTTCCATGTTGCTATTTACAAAGAACAGGGTAATCATACTCAGAATAGGGTAATAAAAACGTGTTTAAATAAGGAATGGGCCCGGCATGGCCAGGTGGTTAAGGCACTCGGCAAACCAAAATAAGGAGTGCAAAAACAGATTTGTTGGAAATTATGAGAACAAAAGAAATCTATGATAAGTATTGAAATATTAGTTTTGAGAAGATATTTTTTGTTTCGATAAGCTATTTTTAATTTTATATTTTTTGAACTGCACAAACTAAATCTGCCTGCTTCTTAACACAAACTAAATCTGCCTGCTTCTTAACTATTAGAATGTTTTAAAATATGTATTGTTAATTAAAACTTTCAAAGTGTTCTGAACACATTTATTGAGAACACACTATTGTTTCCCAACTATATTCTCATTGTTGTTGTATTGAACATGGATCACCGAACTTATTGTTCCTTTACACGTTGATATGTCACTGCAACTTATGATAGTTTTACGTTATCGTCATATTAGGTCAGACCAAGGGCACGGGAACTAGGGGTGCTGGGGTGCACCCCCGGTTTGAAGTTTAGGATAAATGTGTGTGTACCTGCTTGTAATGTTGGGAGAAGTGTGTACTTAGTTTTCAAGATCTACATTTTAAAAACTGTTCTAGCGTCAATGAATCAGACAGCATCTGAATTCTGTAAAATAATGAAAAGATCTGATGAAAGATTAGATTGAAAATTAGTTTTATTTATAATGTTCTACAAATTATTTCAAATTATTTTAGCACTAAATCTGTTAAAACATGTAAAGGGAAGCAAAATATCAAAACAATTAAAAATAATATGATAATAAAAACACAGATGACATGAAATTCAAGTCTTCAAATTGTTTCCAAGGTGATGTGTATCTATAAAAGTTACACTATTCAAATTTTCACGGAGAGGAGAGGTTTTGAAATTTTTTTTATTACAAGTTATTTTAATTCACCAAAAGATTCGGTAATGCTATCTCTGTACCAGTTCTGAAAGCGACTTTCATCAAAAGCTACTATCCCTCAGTGGCTTTTTATTCTCGTTTAATCTTGCGACAAGGCTTAGAAGAGATATACGAAGGCTGATCAGGGAATACACTACTATACACACCATTAGCAATAACAGGGATCTTTGTTGGAACAATAAATACACTAGCGCCATCTCTAACCTTAAACAACGTCTTCTCTTACGATAAATTATTCACTAAAGTGTTTGATGTAAACACAAACAGAGTCGCTTGGTGTGAAGCGTTTCTTGTGCGTGGTGTTCAACAATTTCCGAATAAGCTGTTGCGAAGAAAGTTCCTGAAATGTGACAGAATTTCTATTCCGGGACGCTATAGTCTCATAGTATCTGCAAGTAGCATGTTTCAGGGGTGTTTCACAGAGGGGTCCAGGCATAAAAATTAATTCTACGATCCTGGGGTTAAAAGCGAAACCAACATCTTTTGGACAACCACAGTGTAGTTAATTATACTGAACAGTCAGATGTCAAAGTTAATACTATTCCACACTGTGACAATTAGCCAAACGCCATACCGTAAAATCATGGTCTGCCAAGGACAAACCCTTCATATTTTCTTTACATTGGCACAACAACATACTCTTCAGAATGCTTTGGGTGTTGTTCACACCCAGACAGTCGTAACCAGTTCGATACAGTATGATTTAATGCATAAATTCGAAGATCCAAAGGATAGTATATCTAAACCTTATTTTTACAACATATTGTAAAATATATATTACAAGACGAGTTACACTTATATCGTTGTAACGTTCAAATAAAGTTCAGTTTACTATTGATAATATTTAGTTTACCCGCACATTCATGTGTTTGTAAGAAAAAAAGAAAGAAAGATGCACCTCGGAAAGGAAGTATCTGCACAAATATTCTGTCGATACCCATCTGTATCTTTATTAATATTATTTACACTAGAAATAATTTTATATTTTTTGTTTATTTGTTTAGAATTAAGCACAAACCTACAAAACGGGCTATTTGTGCTCTGCCCACCACCGGTATCGAAACTCATTTTCTAGAGATGTATTTTCTAGCTTAAGTTACCATTCCATAATGAAGACCCTCATTCACTGAAATAAGAATATTTTGGCAACTTTTGGTTCGATACGTTTTAACTATAAGCTTATTAAATGAGCATTATTAACGTCATTTGTTCGGTTATTTTTACTGGTTTACTTACAGATTTGTCCCCCTGTAGGGCGGCGGCAATTTTCTTGACTTGCAAAGCTGAAGAACTATATTCATCTAGTGTAGTTTCTTATCGAATTAGAAATTTCCGTCTTATCATACTGAATCATAGAGGTTCGCGTGTGTTTTTCTTACAGCAAAGCCACATTAGGCTATCTATTCAGTCCACCAAAGGGAATCGAACCCCGATTTTAGTGTTGTAAATCCGTAGATTTACTGCTGTACTAGCGTGAAACTACAGTGGAACCCTTCTAAGCGGCCACCCCTCAGATTCGGTCACCCCTTGAAAGCGGTCATTCAATCAAAGTCCCTTTTTTGTTCACATAATTCCTAATTATGTACAGTTGGAACCCCTCTAATCAGGCCAGTTTATCTCAGTCCTGAAGGTGGCTGCTTTAGAGGGGTTCCACTGTAAATCATAGAGAAGCAAGAAGCTGGAAATACGAATAGAAACACCAATGAAACAACCCGTTCACTCTCGCAAGTCGCATCCACGTTGGCCCGGCATGGCCGAGTGGTTAAGGCACTCGACTCATACTCTGAGGCCCGCGGGTTCAAATCCCAGTCACATCAAACATGCTCGCCCTTTCAGCCGTGGGAGCGTTATCATGTGACAGTCAATCCCACTATTCGTTGGTAAGAGAAAAGTCCAAGAGTTGGCAGTGGGTGGTGATGATGAGCTGCCTTTCCTCTAGTTTTACGCTGCTAAATTAGGGATGGCTAGCGCAGATAGCCCTTGTGTAGCTTTGCGCGAAATTCAAAACAAACGAATGTACATAAAGCTTCTATTACTTCTTCGTTGGCTGTATTCCTTGGTCTAGAGTGCATCACGTGATTTATTTATGATATGATTTGTAGAGGTAGAAAATGAACCTTCCAACCCATAAATAACGATTCTAATTGCAGTACTTAAGTAGCTGCCATGAACTTTAAACTGAACAAAAAAATATGAAAGGTGTATTGTGAAAAAAATGAATTTGTTTTGTATTCGATCTTTGGTAAGCACGAAATATGCTGAAGTATGTCTTTTATGTCAAAGATGTATCTTTGTTTAGTGAATCTTATATAATTATAGGGAAGAAACCCCTATTTTAATCAGAGACTTAATTCCCCTCGGTGGACACAGTAGATAACCTAATCCGGTTTTACTCTTAAAAATGAAGCAAGGACTACAAATTAACTCCAAAATATATTCCAGGTTTGTTTTGAACACAAAATCTATATTTAAAACATAATTAATAACTTCACGTTAAAACAATAATTTAGTAAAGTATGATGTAATCGAGACTTTAATTAAATAAGTAAGTGTTAAACTGCATTGTATTCATCCTTTAGTTTCAACTGATCTTCCAAGTTGTATGTTGCTCAACAATATAAACGTAGAAATGTAGAACTTTTACCTTTATGTGAAAATTTCAACAGTATAATACAAAAACATAATTGTAATTTGTGTCTAAATAATAGTACAGTTTGAATTTTGTTAACATTACAATAATGAAACATTTTATTTGAAATAATCAAGGTCCGCAGTCCAATGCAGACGTTGTTATTATTATTTACATTATTCGTAATACTTTTAAGCCTTTAAAGAACAATAAATATAAATCTAATTTTTAAAACTAAACATCTACATTCCAGTGTCTAAAATAAATATTTGTGCAACTGGCCTATTTCGTCGTTTTACTGAAGGATACAAATAAAGAATATGGTTACTATACGCAAAAACAGTGCAGAGTTTTTAGAATAAAACTACACGTAGTACGCTAGTGCTGCTCTGTTCAGAGAAAACGACTTGTTAAGGCATTTCTTTCTCAATATTTGGAAACCAGTGAATTTCTAATTATTTGGATCTGCGAACCTCAAAATTAATAGTTCCGAAACTAAATTTTGAGCTCTCACATTCAAATTTAAAAACTAAAACAAAATGGCCATCGATTTTTTTTACATTCATTCATAAATGTTAAGCTAATTGGAATTATATAATGATCTTTTTTTTTTTAGATATTAACACCCAGTAACGCATTAAAAGCTTAAATTAAAAACTGTCCGATAGTACGTTTTAGATTCTTTGGATAAGATCATGATCGTTTTTAACGGTAACCATAACAATATAATCCTTTCTATATTTCTTCACAAATTATGATATTCACAATGTTGTACACCTCTTGCTGACACATGATTTAAGAAACAACAGTAGATGTGTGCCAAGAGCAGACACCATAATGGTAACAGTTGGCGTTCAGACAATGTTTGTGTCTGCTTTCTTATAACACGGGCAACAGTGTTTGTGCTAGCTAGTTCTGATGGCGTGTAAACGAACTGACGACACCTTTTAGGCCTGGCATGGCCAAGCGCGTAAGGCGTGCGACTCGTAATCCGAGGGTCGCGGGTTTGCGCCCGCGTCGCGCTAAACATGCTCGCCCTCCCAGCCGTGGGGGTATATAATGTGACGGTCAATCCCACTATTCGTTGGTAAAAGAGTAGCCCAAGAGTTGGCGGTGGGTGGTGATGACTAGCTGCCTTCCCTCTAATCTTACACTACTAAATTAGGGACGGCTAGCACAGATAGCCCTCGAGTAGCTTTGTGCGAAATTCCAAAACAAACAAACAAACAAACTTATAACACGCCCCCTCCCAGTGGCACTGCGGACTGACAACGCTAGAAATCGATTTTTGATCCCCGTGGTGGGCAGATCACAGATAACCCATTGTGTAGCTTTATGCGTAACTTCAAGAAAACAAACAAACGAATCTCCATGACAACCTTCAAGTGCTACAGTATTGATGTCAGGATCACAGTTTGGTTGTAAAAAAACCAGGATGACAACGAACAAAAATTACAACATATTATCTATGTATATATATATATATATATATATATAATTCCATTACTTTCTATAAATAACATATAAAATCTATCAGATGTCATAAAACAATCCAACATCATTATTATATTCCATTTCAGTTAGTATCAAGCGTCATATATTAAGTTTTAAAAACTAACCTAGACCTTACCAAGAAGACCAATTAGATATGATCATACAATTTAAAACTTAATTCCAAATAATTCTTAAAAAATGCCTAAATTGTGACAAAAAAAGTCTTAGTTTATCATTCTACTCCATTCATATAATAAATTATAAAGATATACAGAAGCCATTAAATTCTTATGGCCGCCATTTGAAAAAAGAAAAGAAAAAGGCCTTTTCCTTGTTCAGAAAACCAGAAAAGCATTATTAGACAGTTTTCGCTTAAGCTTTAGTGGCTTCTTTGCTGTGAAAAACATATGAAAAGAAAGAAGTCTTGGATCATGATTTTATTCCAATTAGTTCATCATTTATGAAAGATTATGGAAAACAATTAACACTCATTTTTTTTCCAGTTTGAAGGTTCAAAATTAATTTATCAGCATTTTTGGATTCAGCATGTCCGAACTATTAGAAAGCTACTGGTTTTCAAATTTAAACAAGAAATATCTTAACAACTTTTCCACGATCTCTTTCCTGAAAATGGAGTCAGATTGTATAGCTTCACATGTGCTGTTATAGTGTTCGAATATGTTCATTAACATTCTCAAAAGCACCAATTCAACTTTTTTACTGCATTGTTTTTAGTGTTTATTGCAGAGTGTCTCTTTACATGTACATGTTGCTACTAGAATATACAGAGTATGCACACTTTATTTTCCAATACCTTCCACAGATATATTTGTCTTATGTTACGTAATGCGACCCAAATTTTCTATAAGGTATTTTATATGTTTTGTATGTAATCTTATTATCGCATATCTTTCACAGGATAGGATGATTTCATAGAAGTTTTGAAATAAATATTTGGTTTTCTTCAACATTCACTTACTTATCTATGCAGTTATTCGTGACAAATCAAAATAATATCGAATAAAAAAACAGGATCAACTATGCAAGTGTTTTTCTTGTTATTATCTCACAAACGTCAAAGCATTCAATGTTGGAGAAGCCCCAAGACTTAGGCTAAGCGAGGTTTGGATATCGGATGCCCGTGAAGTATGTGTTTCTTGAATAGATTATGTAACAAAGAGCAGTAGGCCTCAGAATGTTGCACAAGGAATTTTGAATGCTACAGAAATACGTTACAAAACAAAAATTGTATTACGTCATTAAATAATTCTTTTGAGTGAATTTGAAACAAAGACCGCAAATAATAAAATTAAGTAAGTCCGTGCTGGATTTTTTCTTAGTTATGGTGTTAAGAACAAAGCTACATAATAAGCTATCTGCCTTCTGTCCACCACAAAGATTCAAATCCCGGATTTTAGCTCTCCAGTACGTCAGCTTTGTCTTAGTCTTACGTAAGCCCTCTTGACTGGTTTCCTGTACTGATAATAAATCATATGTAGTATGATATGATAACTTTCTAAAAGATTTTGGGGTTGTTATTGTAATTTTTGTTTACTAAATTTAACTTATTAAGTTGGAAAAATGGCCCGCCATGGCCAGATGGTTAAGGCGTTGGACGCGTAATCTGAGGGTTGCGGATTCGAATCCCCGTCACACCAAACATGCTGGCCCTTTCAGTCGTGAGGGCGTTATAATGTGATGATCAATCCCACTATTCGTTGGTAAAAGAATAGCCCAAGAGTTGGCGGTGGGTGGTGATGACTAGCTGCCTTCCCTCTAGTCTTACACTGTTAAATCAGGGAGGGCTAGGACAGATAGCACTCGTGTAGCTTTTCGCGAAATTCAGAACAAACAAACAAAAAACTTGGAAGATATAGATGAGTGATGAAAACCAAGAAAATACTTTTAAGTTTCAGAACTCGCAACAACAAACAAGTTTTATTGTACACACATTGTACACCTTATGCAATAATTTCTGGCCTTGTATCCATTAGTTTAATAGGAAATATTTGGCACAATATTGCAGTAAAGACGAATTACTACAAATACTTGAGTCTGAGCCAAGGAATTGTAAATGAAAGAAGAGCTTGAATAGATAAAAATGACTATGAAGGAAACTAAAACTGAAATCAGAAGTAAACAAGATATTACGTGTACGTGAACATAAAACAAATAAGCAATACACGTATAATACTGCATCCGAAAAGTTTTAATCTTTTATCATTAAAACTTAGTAAGGTTTAATAAAGCGTTTTATTTCCATGAGAATTCAGAACAGAAACAGACTAACAAAACTCGTGTAGAAGGAAGGATTATTTACAATGTAGGAACTAACCAGAAAATAAGTATGTATTAGAAATATTAAGGTGTGAATCATCTGTTTGTAGTTAAGCACAAAGTTGCACAATGGGCTATCTGTGCTCCGCACACAACGAGTATCGAAACTCAGTAAGATGTGCATGCTAGCCAGAGATGAAAATGTTTTAATGTTGATGCTATGTCAAAGATGAAAATATTAATGTGTGGTTTCTTAAGTAATCAATTGTAGACATATAAAAATAAATAATTTCTCAAACTACGTATTTTTGACGTGTTAGGGTTAATAGGTGTTTTTCATCTAGTCTTGAGCGATTTTGAAATTGGAAGTCTAATTATATTGTAATACATATCTACCATAAATGTAAGATCCAAACAAATTGTATGTATATATATATATATATAAACTCACAGCAGAAAGACAATAACGACATTGATTAACATACACATAAAATGATATTTAGCTTAGAAACCTAGACTATTTATAGAAAGTATTAGATTACACTCGGCACAAAATTCTGTCATTTAACGCTGTATCCTTTTAGTTGTCAAAACCACGGTATCAATTAAAATAAAATTCTGAATAAATCCTATGATAATGTGTGAGGTAAACTAAAATAAAAATTATCACCTGAGTTCTGCAAGGACTTTGGAATGGTTTCTGAGAACACAGAATTTTTATATATAAATTAGATAGAGAAGCCAGTCTTTAGAATTCTAACCAAATCTATTATAAATTCATTTTATAACTTGTCAAGATAGTTAGGTTGATATAAAATTATTACATATTTTAGAAAATAAAGTTTGTTTTATTGTGATTATTTGGCCATCGGTGTTTAGGTCAAATATTCAAAATTTGAACAAACGATTGTGAGTTTTGTTCTTATCAACGCACTGCTTATCAGTTATCAAGGCCTAACAGGATCTTGCGTTTAGACGACATAACTCGCAATTCTGCCTGTTACATTTTCGTCCTTTCAGTCGTGTGGGATAATGTTATAGTCCATTCGTTGATAAAGAGTAGTCCAAGAGTTATGGGTAGATTACATTGACTAGTTACTTTCCTTCTAGTCTGTCCGTTCACAGTTATGGGCGACTAGCGCAAATATCACTTGAGTAGTTTCGAGCAAAATTAAAAAACAAACAAATCAACTATCATATGTAATTATTCTCTGTAACTCATTCAGAATGGCTCCAACCCTATATTTACATTTATAGTATAAAAAAACTGAAGAAAATTATCTCTACACTTCGCCAAAATATTACACATAAACACAGAATTAGGATACCAGTGCTAAATCAGTTCGTTTTGTCAGTTTAAGTTTGCTACTTTGATTTTGCGTCAATCTATGTTCAAAACCGTTCAAATTCTATTAAAAATCGAAGATTTAAATCCCTGTTTTTTAGCTTTGGGACATGAACTCACTTGAGTATAGATAGATGTTAGTTATGCATTTGGTTTTATATGCACAAGTTGGTATAAACACATCATTCAGATACAGCGCTCTTTCAGAATATTTCCTATTACTTGAGGTATCGAAGTTGACTGAGTCGCTCTTGCGACGATATCCTGAGAGAACTAACGACTTACTTTTCATACCAAGACCTTTGACTCCAAATGAATATTTCGTTTTTATTATTACTTTTTGCAATGAACAAAACAATAACTGTGGTGTTTACTTCTTATAATTAACGTATGTCTTCAAAGGTTTTACTTATAAAGCGCTCTAATCATTATAGATGGTAATCATAACATTAGAATTCTGGCTATTCCAACATCTCAGATAACGTCTTGTGAGCTAATGACAGTGTATCCGTTGCCTTGATTTTTGGCCTCAAATGAATAGTTCCTTTGTTTGTTTATTTCAACCAGTTATACACAAGTAACTTGCCCCCCGCTAGTACAGCGGTTTGTCTCCGGATTTACAACCCTAAAATCAGGGCTTCGATTCTCCTCGGTGGGCTGAGCAGATAGCCCTTTGTGGCTTTGCTATACGAAAAACACACACACACACACACGTAACTTATATGACCGTTACTCTTATTCGTTTGGTCACTGTTATCAAGCATAACTAATCTGTCCACTAAACGGAGATACAGAAATGGATATTATTCAATCAAATGAAGGTTCCACAATCAAAATATTTAAATGCTTGCTTGTTGTTCAGAAAAAAGCTACAGAAATGACTATCTGTGCTATCCCTTCCCCGCAAATGTCGAAACCAGAATTTTTGACATTGTAAGCCTTCAGTCTTACCGTTAATTTACTGGTGAACGATTTAATTACACAGTTTTTATTTTTGTATGTATAATATATGCCGAATAATCATGAAAGAATAGCGCCGCCTTTAGAAAAAGTAGCACTAAAGAATTTTTAACACTATCTAAAGCACAGACTATCCACTCTTGAACTATTCAGTTTCCTTCAAAGACGTGCATGTGTGCTCAGTTTAGGTAACACTACATTACGCTGCCTTCGTAATACTGATCTGATAACCACGCAAAAACCGTCGCCCGATCTCAGCCACTTTTAGTTGTTTACTTTATTATCATTAATTGATGTATATTTTTAAATCCTTTTTATTTTAAACACTAGTTACTCAATGTAAATAGCCACCCACCCCCAGTGTCACAGCAGTATATCTGCGGACTTAAAAGCTATAAACCGAGATTCGATACCCGTGGCGGACAGAGCACAGATTGCCCATTGTGTAACTTTGTGCTTAATTCAAAACAACAACAACAATGTCAACAAGTCTATTTTAATACCATCACTCCTATCTCTTTTATACTGCCATAGCTTTGGTACAAGCTGTTCTTCTTCAAATGCTCCACAGTAGTTTAGTGGTTATAATACTAAAGCCGGGTTTCAATACCCAAAGACAGATAGCGTAAGAAGCATAATTAAAAATAAATACAAATACAAGTGCTCAATTCAGTTTCATTTTAGTGTCATCTGTCTTTCTCTCATACTTCAATGTTCACCCTTATTCCAAAATTTCACCTTCTATCCTTCAGTCTTCTAGTTTACCACTGTGATCTCTGTTCTGTCTTTTGAAGTTCTCTCAACTAGCGTGCTCTTTCATTAATAGCATCAATCAGAGACCATACCAGGTTCCCTGGGGGCTACATCTTTCCAGTTAAATAGTTCAATCTTGCATTACTAGTAAGTGGTATGCTGCTGAGGCTTGTTATAACAGAAGCTTTCTAGTTTCTAATGGCTTTACCCACGTTCATGCTGCCAAAACCTGTTTATAATCGTATTATTGGGTTTAGAAAGTCTGCCAAGTGTGTGATCCTGTGGTGATTTTTATTGTCACTAGAAAATAACTGTGTCTTTGTATGTCTCTCCTTCTGTTTTGAATGAACTGAATCGTCCAGTTTTGGGCATTGACTATTCAAACATTAAATTTCCATATTTTTATGAATATCCCCTGCCCATTCAGTTACATCTTTACTGATGGAGCTATCATTAGTGCCAGTCTCTGTATATATAGCTATTCCATTACTTAAACTGTCTTAACTAATCAGTACTTTCTCTCCATATCCCGCTGCCAGTCTTTGTTTACTTAACTTTTCGTCATCTGCAGGAAACCTCTGGATACTTTTGACGTTTTCCAGTGCCCACATCTCACCTACGTCTTTTTTGGTCCAACAACAGCTGACCAACAACTTGATCAATTTCATTTTTTATATTACTGCTTTCTTTGCTCTCTCTCTTGATATAATGGATAGGATATGGTTTCAGTTCCTGTGAGTGGCGTTGTGCTGGGTAGAATCTTTCGTATGACAGTAATTCTGCTCAAATCAAATAAAAGTCATAAAGTGTAATAAGGTGTTGGTTTGACTGCCCCTACTGCTGCTCTTGTGTCGGAAGTATGCATCCTCTGTAACTTGGTCATTGCTGACTTTGTTACAGACACACCCAAGAGGATTCCTTGCTCCATTCTTGTCATGACTACTGATCTTATCAGATTAATGAAACTACTTTACTACACTTTTGGGACTGTAATACACTCAAGAAGAGTCAGACTCTCCAGTTAGTTCTCTCTCAATACTCAGTATATTCAGGTACTTTCATTATTCATCCCACAGCAACACATAGAGAAAAAGACTGAGTTCTTATGTAGAACTCTTCTGTCTACATCTGTCAGTGTAAAGATAGAAGTGTCTATGTGACATCCGTAGCCAACATCCAACAGGCTTGGGTAGACTGTTTATAATCTATAGTCAACTGGCAGAAACTTTTATTACCCGTGGTGAGCAAAACACTGATAGTTATCAAGAAGCAAACAAATTCCAACCAATAAAGTTCTTTGGAGTTATGATTTACACCTTACGCTTTGGAGATAACATTTATATCGTTAAATTGTGTCATTTTGATCTGAATAATTTCTCTGGAGTAACTGAAAATGTTTCAGGAATACAGCTGGACTCACTAACAGTTCTATTATGACTTCCATTTCACATTGTATTGAATTACCATTAGTCATAATAACAACCTCTAATCAAAACGTCCAGAGGTATTACGGTGGATTGCAACTCAATTTTAGAAGTCTGCGTTAATCAGTCGAATCGGAGACGTTATAACAGGATTTCATTTGCAGGTATTCGCTTTTAAAGTTTATCCTAAAGATACACAATCTGGTAATTTCATTGACCGGTGATAACAAATGAAATAATTGTCCTTTTGGACAACAGGGGACAAAATGTTTCATTAGAGACTGGAAAAGATTTTTATCCACCAGGGTGAAAGCGCAATATCCTAGGCCTGACACAACCGGCAACATTGACTGGGTGTTGCCTGCATGTTATTCCCTCATCTTAAACAATATAAAGATCTAGATCATGCCATTAAAATGCTCGTGTTACTTCACCATGTGCCGGAGTTTTCATTGTTTGTACAACGTAATAGATTCTACTGTTTAGTGTTGTGTTCACCACCCCCTATTGTGATGTACGACTCATCAAAATACATCAATCGTTTCCGGTGATTTTTAAACCAGAATTTTTTTGGGTCTAAACACCAATAAAGCTGTTTTTCCAATCGGAACTAAGATACATATAAATAAGTGGCTTGGAGGATAATTTACTGTCAGATTATTATTTTACAAATATGCTTTGCGTAGTTGTTGTTGTTTTTTTTAGTTAAGCACAAAACTACATAATGGGCTGTCTGTGCTTTGCCCAGCATGGGTATCGAAACCCGGTTTTAAGCGTTGTAAGTCTGCAGACATACCGCTGAGCCACTAGAAGCACTTTGCGTAGTACAGAAATCTATAATCGAATCAAGATTACTGAAAAGGAACTCGATTTAGTTAGTCACAACCTGAGGTCACGCAAGTAGCAATTTGAGATCACAGTTTGTTTTTAATAATAGCGAATTGCCACTCTCGATAGGATAATCTTTTAGACCAATCATGCTATAAAACTACATTTCCAACTTTATAATGCTAAAACTATCATTTGACAGATTACAATGATCAGTCAAATAAAAGAAGTATTCTACTAATGAGGTTGATGGACTAAGAACTTATTGTATTTCTAGATTTGACTTTATGACTATTTTATTTTTGTTTGTTTGTTCTTATGCATAAATCTACACACCACGGGTATCGAAACCCGGTTTTTAGCTGTATAAGTCCGCAGATATACCACTGTGCTACTGAAGGGCAACTTCTTTTTATTTTCACATAACCTTTACTAATTTTGACGTTTCCATCTCCATTCGATTTTGAAAATGATGATGATAAATGTTAACAGAGTATTCAGAGATAAAAACTGGGCAAAGCGTAAAACTGTGTATTTACAAGGTTTTTCTCTTCAATATGTCCTGTTCTAGAATTTAAAATATGCTTGCCTGGAACGGTGTAGTGTTACTTTTCTGCACTGAAGTAAATCTTACGTAGTAAAGAGACGAAAGCAATTGAGTTGCTCTCTAAAAGATGTCGCATGTCTGATCCATGGTGGAGTCTTCTGGAAGGACTGACCAGAGATAATAAAACCAATGATAGAGTTTCAAGGCAAAAGAAATTCAAGATGGAAATATAATAGAAAATAAACGGTTTCAGTAGCATATAATGAACCACTCTTAATGTAATTTTAATGTGTCGAAAATGTTTCCAGTGCAAGTGTTCAGATATTAATGACTTAGATGTCTCCCTTACTCTTTATCATGAGGACTTCTTGGTATTACCAGTTCATTCCTTTCTGTTAAAGACTTTAGCTACTTAAAAAGAAGATCAGATGTTCTGTTATTTTTACTCACTTCTATTTCACTTCAGGGAAATAAAGTAATTAAATTAATGCAACCTGAAACATTAATTTCCACTAATCACATGTACCTCTTCACTCTTAACTGTAGAATTGGGAGGGAAGAAAACAAAGCCAAAAAAAAATTCTGATTTGTAAACCAGAGTGACACATCTTCAGACCAAGCCAAACAAATAGTCACTAATAACTATTTCACTCACTCTTTCACCATTGTTGTTATAAAAGGCGTGGCACATGGTCATCACTACTTTATAAATGTAATGATTATAATATCTTAGCAAGTCTTGTCTAATAGCAATAGTCCATGGACGACTATCACTTCGCATCATGTAATTTACTTTGAAACTCTAAATAAACATTCTATGTATTGATATTTGCATTCCTGCTCATAAAACCACTAAATGTAGAGTTTCTTGTTTATATTATGTTATCTTGGCATACTATAACACATTTTTTACCATGCAAACCTATTTATGATGACCTTTAAAACAATCTCTTTAGTATAAAAACAAAGCTTAAATTGTCAACTGGCTGAATCTTCATTAGGACATAAAGAAGACTATCTTTCAACAAATAATCTTTATTTGTAAGCAAGTCTACACTTTTCTTAGTCGGAAACCTTACTAAACAAACAATGGGCTATCTCTGCTTTGACTAACACAAGTATCTAAACTCGATTTTAAGTGTTAGAATATTTCAGAATCACTGACGAGCTACCGTTGGCTTAAAATCAAACTAAAGGAAAGCACTGAACACCTTATTTAATACCAAACTGAAAGCATTTCATTAAATTTTACTTCAAACAGCGTCGTAGAACAATGCTGTCCTAAGCCTCAATTCATATATTACTTTGGATTTGGTAAGTAACATTCATTTAATAATGTTATAGACACTCAGTGGCCTAGCGTAAGCCTGAAAGGTTTATAACGCTAAAATTTAGGTTTCGAGATACGTTGTAAGCACGATACAGATAACCTATTATAAGACTTTATGTTTAATAAAAACAAACTACTCTTATAATGTGAACTTCTCCTTATTGAGTATATATTTAATGTTAGAAATAGTTTAAATGTTCTTTAATATATATATTTTTTTCCAATTCGGCGAAAAAATAATTTTAAATAGAACCGAAAATGGAAATGTCAACCTATGTAACACTTATACGCGAGCGGCCTAAAGGAAAAGACAGAGACTTCCTAAAATTCAGGAACAGCCATTCCTCATTTTGAACTAGTAGTCAGAGAGAGGGCAACCATCCACCAGTAACCTCCGCTACAAGGGGTGCGTTCTGGTTGTTTTAATCAAGTAAAAAAATTGGTTATCATGTTTATAATAAACTTATAATTTAATATGTTCAACAGCATCATGCCTCAAACTAAGGGTCCTTGGATTCGCAACCCCACATGCTTAACTGCTAGGTGACGCCAGATGTTGTAAATAGAAAAGAATGACTAAGCAGCGAACGTACAAATCACTGCTAATGCAAATAAAACTTATAGAAACGATTAGAACAGTTAAAGCTTATTAGCTGACTTACCAGTTCAACGTATGGGGTTGACATAGCTGTCCCAAGGGTATGAAGTAGGAGAGTCAAAATCCATACGATGTTTCTCCTAAAACATATTCGTGGGGGGTCTAAGGGTACATGCCATGTTTAGTAGCAAACACTGCAGTTGTTTGCCAGTTGTAAACAGACACACTTAGTGACAGCTTCTTTCCAAATGATGACTTATATTTCATAGTTCATGATATTCTTAATTTAGTAATTTTAATGAAAGTATGTACAACGATGGATAAAAAACAAAATCCAGTTAGTCGAACTTGATAATTTAGATCTAAATGTTATATCCGTTGAATGCCTTTAATCACGGAAGCTACAATCTTTATCTTAAATTTTGTGGTATTATTACGATTTTATATTAAACTCTAAAATACAATGATCTATTATATAGATACATATATATATATGGCACTAAAGCCTATGTGTCTGCCTGTTTGTCCGTTATCTAACTATTCTTGGGTCGTTAAATCAATCTGAACCAAACTTCGTGAGATGAAAGTTTTCAACAAGGAGTATTTGACGGAGGGTTTATAAACCCTCCATCCCAATATTTGTGTTATTGGGCATTTATTATCTTTGACGCAAATTAACATTAAGTACATTCATAGATGACGCCATGTTTTATCACCAAAAAAAAACTATTTATTTTTTATGGCACAACATAAACACAGTGTTGGTATAGGAGAGACAAATGTCTTATATATCTTATAGAATTTGCTAGCACACTCTGTGGAGTAATGTAATGAAAAAACTTGTCGCCACTATTGCAGTAACGCATAAACTCACTGATGTTTTTTACTCCTACAGCCGCTACAAAGCTGATATGAAGAGCTGTTTTTTGAGTTATACCTACTTCCTACTTTGACCAATGACCTTTCAATTTGGCCCATAAGCTACTTCTGTGGCCAATTATTATTAAATAATTAATCACGTAAAATACTACGGAAGGACATCAAGAGCTGGGTGTTAAAAGCAGGTAACAAAAGCACATATTATTCCACTACGTTTCTCTCTACCTCTTACTACAAAATCATTCTGACCATCGTACAGTGTATATTATGTTTGAAGTATATACGTATTGTGTTCTTAAAGCTTATACAAAACCTTTGGGTGGGGTAATAATGAATTCTGTAATAACATGTAATGTTCTAAATAAATTGTGTGAAAGCTAAAATTTTTGTTGTATTTATCATAGCGTCCACATATATTTAAGTTCATAATGTGGACAAAATGAAAGGTATCGCATCTCGTGAAAAGTAAAATAGAACTAGGATCTCTTGTTTCCTATGATAAGCGTGTATAGTTCTGATCTGAAAACAAGTAAGAAACTGCACGTGAAAGAACAAGCTTTCTCTCAGTGACGTATTCAAATATTTGTCTGGATTCTTCATGCGGACTATTTTTTCTAAACTTTCTATTGGTTCAATCACAAATTCAATAATTATCGTTATTCTAGTCTCTACGTTTCTTTCGTTGCTGTCCCCAGTTAAAGAAAGCTGGAGCAGGCTGGAGTATAGATTTAAATAAAGAGCAGAGAAACAGTAAATTAATATATGAAAATCGTCCGTGTTGAATAAGTTACATTTACTAAATTTTCAAAGGTACAAAATGTTTAATCAGTGTGAACTACTTTTAAAAACACATATCTTAACCTACGGTAAATTATACGCTCAAATCTGTTTAGCTTAATTAAAAGAAAGACCGCATTTTGATGGTGAATGATCCTTTCTGATAGCATTTGGATGTTTCAAAATATTCTTATGACACATTTTGTTAAGTTTTGGGACAAAAATAACCTTCAAAATAGACCCCATAAGAAAAATTTAAAACACACTTATATATTATATAATTTTAAAAAAACTCATTATTAAAGTGTTTATTAAACTGTACTGTAGTTTTGTAGTCGTTTGAGTGAAAATGGTAATTAATTGATAAAGGTACTTTAAATATTTTTTTTACTTACAGAATTTTGGACAATAAGAGCTAAATACACAACCTTCGCCTGTTTTTACATTATCAAAAATTTAAATCGTAAATGGTTAGGGAATAAAATTTTGTCTGTATAGTTCTACTTAATGTGATTTTGACAAAAATCCAGATTGTCCCTTAACCTTCTTGGTTACAGATTCACTTGTTCGACTTACTTAGAAGCTACAACGGAACGTCTCATTACATTTAATGTCTGCACTCATAGATTCTTAGAATGATATATTTACTGTTTAGTCAGGAGGTTTTACAATTACATCAGAAATCACTTTTATGATTTATAAATAACAGTGATTATTTTTTAGAATTCACACTGCCATCATGGAAAGGGCAAAAGGTTCCATGTTTGGACAATGTTCTAGGCAGCACGTGCACAGGATATTGCGTCATACTGCACTGAAGCAACTGGAAACGTTAAGAGCTGCTTTTTTGCTTTGCAAAAGACAATTTTTCTCATTGCTATGACTTGTGAAGCAAAACGCAATCTGACATTCGCGAATAAAATTTCAAAATAGCACAGATACAAATACTGAAATATAAAGATTTTTTTATTTTCCTTAGCGCACTGCAAAAGAGTAAGAGGTTTGCTATTGTATTTATTTTACAATAAGGTACATTTAATCATATTTTATACACATGAGTTAAAAAATTAAACAGCTAGCTACCCCATTTATCAGGAAATCTCAGCTTTATTGCAGGTTCAAGCATGCCCCCTCTCCCCCAAGAAAATAACATCAAAATGGTACTAGTTATTTTTCTCTTGAAATTATCAATTCTTTCCACGATAACAATAAATTAATAGAATGGTTATCTTATCATAACATAATCTTCAATGTCTGCACTCATGAATTCTTAGAATGATATATTTACTGTTTAGTCAGGAGGTTTTACAATTACATCAGAAATCACTTTTATGATTTATAAATAACAGTGATTATTTTTTAGAATTTAGCGCTATTGCAAAATGGCGTCTTCATAACGGTCACCACAAAAGCCGATTAAATATTTTTAATACAGTGTTTTTCTCGAATATACCCCGCTAGTACGGTGGTAAGTCTACGGATTTACAAGCTAAAAGCTTCGATTCCCTAGGTGGGCTCGGCAGAGAGCCCGATGTGGCTTTGCTATAAGAAAAAACACACATTTATTTCAAAACTTTTTAATTAATGGTTAAAAAAAAGTGATTTCTCAAACTGGTGGTTTTGTTATGCTTTTCAATTATTGCTTTCTACAAATTATGGGAAAGTGTGCTTGATTGGTTGACCTGTAAATATGAACATTTTTGGTAACTTGTTTAATTTTTCATGGTAATCCAATACACGATTAGGAGCTGTCTGTTTCTAACATCCTGTAACATGTATTTGAATGTATTTGCTGTAGCATGTGTTGAATTAAAATAGGTTTTTATAAAAACACATTTCTGGATCAGAGTTTGATGACCTACACCTAAGTGTTAAGTAAAGTATAACGTTCAGCTTTCAGAAGGTGATCTTTTTATATGAACTGAGTAACAAAGCTGCTGGAAATGTGAAATGTTGCAAAGTTGAGTGATTCTGCTTAGACGGGCGTTAAGAGGCATATTACCGGTAAAGTTCTCTGACCATGCACGCGCACTTCCGTACCTAGGGTTTCCCTGGGCCAGTGGCGCTATTGTCAACTTTTCTTGTTAGCAAAAAGAAAGTAATCGAACCCGTAGGCAAAAGTGAGTGCGCGGTTGTTGTACCTAGTTTCTTCGGACATGAGTAATCTCCATTCGAGCTCGTATCTTCGGAGCCGACAACAAACATAGTATTCGATATCACACGAGTGTGGATGTCGTAAAACTAAGTTGTAAAAAAAACCCTAACCGACTTAAACGTAAAGATCAGTTTAGCTATATTCTACAAGAACTATGTATACATTCGACGAAAATACTAGAAGTAGCAGCGAACATCAGTTACATTTCCTTCTGTACTCCCATTTCTCTTGACACCCCTTCCTCTTATTCAAACTAACTGTGTTATTCACAAGTAGTTAATAGTTTTGTCTTTCTTCTTGTACGTAAAACCCAGGGACCATCAGCATTAAAACGTCCGACACAATATTTCGCTGGCGTTTCGAATTGTTTAAGACAGCGATCCGGGACAATGTTTTGTATCTCCACATAGTGTAAGTTGAAGACGATAAATATATTGTAAAAATAAGTGTTTTTTATCTTACCTATTACGTGCAACCAATTGAATATGAGTAAAACCTCTACATGTGTTTAAGAATTCAGCATATATGAACCAAAGTTTACATTCGTTTGTTCAGAAACGTCGGTATCCGATGACGAGGTTCAGTAAAGTAGTCGATAGCTTTCTCCCCTATCCCCAGCTTCCTCCCCTATCCCTTTCCTTAGTCTTGTTAGTAGAGTAAGGTCGGAGGTTGCTAAAGATAACATTATCAGCATGCGTCAGTTAGTCGACCTTTCTCCCGGGCCCCTGCAGGAGCGACGGATATATAGAGTTGACATCCGTCCGGCCGTTCCCGCCACTTCCTTTGCATACCGGCAGTGACTGCAGCAACGCCACCTGAAACCTTTATCTTGACAATACTTCTGCTTTGAAGCATCTTTCTTGCACAGTATTATTTTACCCTAACGTGCTCGGCTAACAAACGTTGTTGTGGAGACGCTTGTCACTGCTGTTCGTTTGTTAGTGAAAGTATCATCGCGTAAACTGACGATGTCGGCAGCAACGGTGCCGTGGGGTATGGAAGCGAGGGTCATCAGTGGCGTCACTACGGCAAAGGACATACAAATACACGCCACTGACCCTAAACGCCAATCGTCCTTGTTGAGCATGAGGGAAAGTTTGCAAAGTTTTCACGGCGCTAAGAACAAGCGCGATGCCCCGGGAGTCTCACCTGTCAATATCAGAAAACAGCAACCTAGAAAAGAACGAAATCACGTGAACGATGAATTCAGTTCGAGCAACGTAGTCTACAATTCAAGTGAAAGCTGCTCTGCCTCTAACGACATAAATCCTGCCACTAACGGGATGAAGACGAAAAGAACTTCCCCAAAGCCTCCCGCTGAGCGGTTCGGGTCAAAGTCAGATACGACAAACGATTGTTACCCAGATATGTCAGCTTATAGAGATTACCTAAAACCTCGTTACCAAAATGGAGACGTAGTTTTGGAAGTTGAATGTGGTGGGAACAATGGTCAGCTATATCTATCCAAGCTGTGCCAAGGCTCTAAAGGACCGTGTATTTGGTTCCGGGATATGTGGCTTACACCGAACGAATTCCAATACGTTAGTGGACGAGAGACAGCTAAGGACTGGAAACGCAGCATAAGACATGATGGAAAAAGTATGAAACTGTTGTTGTCCAAGGGCATCTTAGCCGTCCATCCACCGACTTGTGATTGTAAAGGATGCCGGATTAGTTCGCCGGTGGTGAGTGTTTTTATATATGTTATAACTCTTTTGTTGTTATTAATTTGTAAAAAAAAAATAATACACTTTTGGATTGGTTGAAAACAAATTTAATAAAAATTACTTGTGTACGGAAGCAGGTTATGCTAATACAATAGCAAATTGGCAAACAACGATTCATTATTTTATGTAGAGAACACACCACGTGAGAACATACCACGTGTTTCAACAGAACATTATTATGTCTTTTTGTTCGTTTATTAATTCACTAACTTCTGTGCTTGACTAACAACCCATTAGATATGTTACAAAGCTCAGCTAGAAACTCATCCAAGTTGAATACCCAAGGAAACACATTCTTTATTTCTACAAACTGTGATAATAAATAGAAATGCGCTTAATGACTACTCAATGTATGTTTTTCTTAGGAACTGTTTTCAAAAAAAAAAAGTAAGTAAGTTGTTCATTCAATTGTTCAATTGGAATTCAATGGAAGTTACCAGCTTGCCAAATTTGTACTAAACTTTATATTGTGTACTAGTGATTGCTATATTGACTCGCCCCCGTCATTTTTTCAGAAAATACTAAATATATGTGAGATGAAAAAAAAAAATTACTGACCAGGTTGTTAGGTGTCGCGGAGACAAAAACGTAAATATATATACACTTACATTAGAAACGATGTTAATTTGTTAACACGTGGAAATTTTGTTGATTTACAGAATTAGTTCATACATACATAGCATTGAACCAGTTCACAGATGTAGTTAGCAACCACTACATACGAGCGCGCGTGTTTAGATACCACTTCATACTAGCAGTTAACTTCGTTAACTTCCAAGGGAGGGAAAAAATAAGCGCATATAAATCAAATTCAATGTTATTTTGTTATAGAATCATTTTGTTTCTTCAGGTTAATTGTTTAGACAAGCTGTATACTAGCAGACTTAGCTCCGTTTTCCACATGTATTTTTGCATGCATGACCAAACACATTTTAAAGTATTATTCATTATAATTCAGTAACTTTTTGTAAAATCAAAATATCATAAACATAATTACATAAAAAGCATAATTTTTTTTATAAAAACAACTAAGTATTGTTAAACATAGCGCCTCACGCCGGTACAGCGGTAAGTCTACGGATTTACAAGGCTAAAATCAGGTTTCGAATCCCCTCGGTGGGCTCAGCAGATAGCCCGATGTGGCTTTGCTATAAGAAAACACACACACATTAAACATAGTTACAGTATGAAAAAAACATTGTTATGGTAAATATTCATGATACTTTTGATAGGTGCACGTGAACCGTTTGCTGTAACAAGAATTTTGTTTTAGAATTTCGCGCAAAGCTACACAAGGGCTATCTGCGCTATCGGTCCCTAATTTAGGAGTGTAAGACCAGAGAGAAGGCAGCTCGTCATCACCACCCACCGCCAACTCTTGAGCTACTCTTTTACCAACGAATAGTGGGATTGACTGTCACATTATAACGCCCCCACAGCTGAAAGGGTGAGCATGTTTGGTGAGATGGGGATTCGAACTCACGACCTTCAGATTTCGAGTTGAACCCCTAAACCTACCTTGCCATACCGAGAGAATAACAATAATTAAACTTCTGGGTAGATTTTAGGACGGAAAACTTGGCAAGTACATTACTATACAGCTCGTTAAATGACCCCTGACCTGGCGTTTGGTCAATGGTTCTTCAATGTAAAAAAATTAGTTATGTATTCTGACAGTGATGATAATAACGGTGACGAAACAAACTTTTTCACTTGTTTGTGTGTTGAATAAAGAATGATGAAATATGTTAACATGCTATAATATTTTATCAATATGCATGTGTAAGATGTCATTAGAACTGATGATCTTATTGCAGATTTAGTACCAGTACCAGTAGACATCCATGTTTAGTAACGGGTTAATTATTTCACAACCATTGACCATTGTTTTGGACTTGAAAGATACTAATACATGAGAATAATACGCAACCATTGTTTTGAAATTACAAGATACTAATACATCAGTATAACACAAAACCGTTGTTTTGGACTTGGGAGATACTAATACATCAGAATAATACACAACCATTGTTTTGGGCTTAGGAGATATTAATACATCAGAATAATATAGTTGCGCCTTGTTCTACCAAAGAGAACCTCAAACGATGAAATATTATAAAGAGTTTTTAGAGTACAAATATAAAAATGTCATGTTCGGAAATTGCATATTTCATCACAATATCAGAGTAATCGTACGAATAATATAAATTATGTTAAACTGTATTATAAGCCATTATATTAGCTTCATTTTGATACCAGTTTTATTAAGGTATCACGTATGCTGACAGAGTTATTACAGTTTTCATAATTTTTTATGCGGCGTTCTCCAGCATATCGTATTTTTTTACTTAGGGTACTTATTAATATCCATTCATAATACGTGTTAAAGCGAGTTACATTTTTCACAGCCATCCATCCAATACTTCTAACATACCAATGCATTAAAAAAATATATGGTTGTGTTTTGTTCTGCAGTAACCAGAACAGGCCCTACGCAACAGCAGTGATATGGTCTTTAATGATAATTGACTCGTTACGCCAAACCTCAGAACATCGTTATATCCTGTGGTAACCCATAAACTCGTGTATGGTACGCTCCAAGACGTGTCACAGTTTTCCAGGGGCTCTTATGGAATAACTAATAATCGCCGAATCCAGAACATTCGCAAGAAAATCCATGATATTCAGATATAAAGTAACGCAGACAACCATCGTGTAGCTTTGCGCGACATCCAAAAGCAAAAAACAGAAATAAAATAACCGATAAAAATAGGCGAAAACCTCATGATACCATAGAGCATGGTTTATCGGGTCAATTCTATGGTTAAACTTGGTGATCGGGCAAGTTACATAGTACAGAGAAATCTGTTGTTGTTTTCTGTCATTTTGGTGTACCTTTGTGCTAGGTTTATTTCATGACAACCCTATTACTAGAGTAAAGACAGTCATCGGCTCACAAAGAGCTTTTTGTGATGGCTGAACTGTGAATAGTATAAAGGTTAAATCATGTAAATATATCTAACGCGCAATCCTAATATTTCCGTTTCTGTATAATATGAGGGCATGACTTCTGCAAAATGAATTAAATAAAAAAAAATCTTTAAAAATTGTTTTTTTTCTTTCCATTTTTTTAGACTCCTTTAAAATAAGTTTTCGGTTCAGATTTGGACGATAATTTTCCAACAGTTCGTATACTTTGATCTATTCTTGTTTGGCAAAGCTCCAAAATTCACATCTATAACTATGGCACGGTTTTCAAAAGATTAAATTTATTTGAAAGAAGAAATAAGCAAAATTATGTAAAATACTGAAGTTGAAATTGATTTTTTTTCAAGAATGTTATACAATGACTTAGAGGATCTAAATAGTCTGTAAAGACTGGATTGTACTAGAAAAAATACCATAGAGTGAGTGAAGAGTGATACACATATGACCATTGTGACTGAAAGATTAACATAACAATATAAATCCAGTAAGACTGAACTGTGCTACACATATGACCATAGTGACTGAAAGATTAACATAACAATATAAATCTAGAAAGACTGAACTGTACTACACATATTACCATAGTGACTGAAAGATTAACATAACAATATAAATCTAGAAAGACTGAACTGTGCTACACATATTACTGTAGTGACTGAAAGATTAACATAACAATATAAATCTAGAAAGACTGAACTGTGCTACACATATTACTGTAGTGACTGAAAGATTAACATAACAATATAAATCTAGAAAGACTGAACTGTGCTACACATATTACTGTAGTGACTGAAAGATTAACATAACAATATAAATCTAGAAAGACTGAACTGTGCTACACATATTACTGTAGTGACTGAAAGATTAACATAACAATATAAATCTAGAAAGACTGAACTGTGCTACACATATTACTGTAGTGACTGAAAGATTAACATAACAATATAAATCTAGAAAGACTGAACTGTGTTACACATATCACCATAGTGACTGAAAGATTAACATAACAATATAAATCTAGAAAGACTGAACTGTGCTACACATATTACTGTAGTGACTGAAAGATTAACATAACAATATAAATCTAGAAAGACTGAACTGTGCTACACATATTACTGTAGTGACTGAAAGATTAACATAACAATATAAATCTAGAAAGACTGAACTGTGCTACACATATTACTGTAGTGACTGAAAGATTAACATAACAATATAAATCTAGAAAGACTGAACTGTGCTACACATATTACTGTAGTGACTGAAAGATTAACATAACAATATAAATCTAGAAAGACTGAACTGTGCTACACATATTACTGTAGTGACTGAAAGATTAACATAACAATATAAATCTAGAAAGACTGAACTGTGCTACACATATGACCATAGTGACTGAAAGATTAACATAACAATATAAATCTAGAAAGACTGAACTGTGCTACACATATTACTGTAGTGACTGAAAGATTAACATAACAATATAAATCTAGAAAGACTGAACTGTGCTACACATATGACCATAGTGACTGAAAGATTAACATAACAATATAAATCTAGAAAGACTGAACTGTGCTACACATATTACTGTAGTGACTGAAAGATTAACATAACAATATAAATCTAGAAAGACTGAACTGTGCTACACATATGACCATAGTGACTGAAAGATTAACATAACAATATAAATCTAGAAAGACTGAACTCTGCTACACATATTACTGTAGTGACTGAAAGATTAACATAACAATATAAATCTAGAAAGACTGAACTGTGCTACACATATTACTCTGATGACTGAAAGATTAACATAACAATATAAATCCAGAAAGACTGAACTGTGCTACACATATTACTGTAGTGACTGAAAGATTAACATAACAATATAAATCTAGAAAGACTGAACTGTGCTACACATATGACCATAGTGACTGAAAGATTAACATAACAATATAAATCTAGAAAGACTGAACTGTGCTACACATATTACTGTAGTGACTGAAAGATTAACATAACAATATAAATCTAGAAAGACTGAACTGTGCTACACATATTACTGTAGTGACTGAAAGATTAACATAACAATATAAATCTAGAAAGACTGAACTGTGCTACACATATTACTGTAGTGACTGAAAGATTAACATAACAATATAAATCTAGAAAGACTGAACTGTGCTACACATATTACTGTAGTGACTGAAAGATTAACATAACAATATAAATCTAGAAAGACTGAACTGTGCTACACATATTACCATGTAGTGACTGAAAGATTAACATAACAATATAAATCTAGAAAGACTGAACTGTGCTACACATATTACTGTAGTGACTGAAAGATTAACATAACAATATAAATCTAGAAAGACTGAACTGTGCTACACATATTACCATAGTGACTGAAAGATTAACATAACAATATAAATCTAGAAAGACTGAACTGTGCTACACATATTACTGTAGTGACTGAAAGATTAACATAACAATATAAATCTAGAAAGACTGAACTGTGCTACACATATAACCATAGTGACTGAAAGATTAACATAACAATATAAATCTAGAAAGACTGAACTGTGCTACACATATTACCATAGTGACTGAAAGATTAACATAACAATATAAATCTAGAAAGACTGAACTGTGCTACACATATTACTGTAGTGACTGAAAGATTAACATAACAATATAAATCTAGAAAGACTGAACTGTGCTACATTTATTACCATAGTGACTGAAAGATTAACATAACAATATAAATCTAGAAAGACTGAACTGTGCTACACATATTACTGTAGTGACTGAAAGATTAACATAACAATATAAATCTAGAAAGACTGAACTGTGCTACACATATTACTGTAGTGACTGAAAGATTAACATAACAATATAAATCTAGAAAGACTGAACTGTGCTACACATATGACCATAGTGACTGAAAGATTAACATAACAATATAAATCTAGAAAGACTGAACTGTGCTACACATATGACCATAGTGACTGAAAGATTAACATAACAATATAAATCTAGAAAGACTGAACTGTGCTACACATATTACTGTAGTGACTGAAAGATTAACATAACAATATAAATCTAGAAAGACTGAACTGTGCTACACATATTACCATAGTGACTGAAAGATTAACATAACAATATAAATCTAGAAAGACTGAACTGTGCTACACATATTACTGTAGTGACTGAAAGATTAACATAACAATATAAATCTAGAAAGACTGAACTGTGCTACACATATTACTGTAGTGACTGAAAGATTAACATAACAATATAAATCTAGAAAGACTGAACTGTGCTACACATATGACCATAGTGACTGAAAGATTAACATAACAATATAAATCTAGAAAGACTGAACTGTGCTACACATATTACTGTAGTGACTGAAAGATTAACATAACAATATAAATCTAGAAAGACTGAACTGTGCTACACATATTACCATAGTGACTGAAAGATTAACATAACAATATAAATCTAGAAAGACTGAACTGTGCTACACATATTACTGTAGTGACTGAAAGATTAACATAACAATATAAATCTAGAAAGACTGAACTGTGCTACACATATGACCATAGTGACTGAAAGATTAACATAACAATATAAATCTAGAAAGACTGAACTGTGCTACACATATTACTGTAGTGACTGAAAGATTAACATAACAATATAAATCTAGAAAGACTGAACTGTGCTACACATATTACTGTAGTGACTGAAAGATTAACATAACAATATAAATCTAGAAAGACTGAACTGTGCTACACATATTACCATAGTGACTGAAAGATTAACATAACAATATAAATCTAGAAAGACTGAACTGTGCTACACATATTACTGTAGTGACTGAAAGATTAACATAACAATATAAATCTAGAAAGACTGAACTGTGCTACACATATTACCATAGTGACTGAAAGATTAACATAACAATATAAATCTAGAAAGACTGAACTGTGCTACACATATTACTGTAGTGACTGAAAGATTAACATAACAATATAAATCTAGAAAGACTGAACTGTGCTACACATATGACCATAGTGACTGAAAGATTAACATAACAATATAAATCTAGAAAGACTGAACTGTGCTACACATATTACTGTAGTGACTGAAAGATTAACATAACAATATAAATCTAGAAAGACTGAACTGTGCTACACATATTACTGTAGTGACTGAAAGATTAACATAACAATATAAATCTAGAAAGACTGAACTGTGCTACACATATGACCATAGTGACTGAAAGATTAACATAACAATATAAATCTAGAAAGACTGAACTGTGCTACACATATTACTGTAGTGACTGAAAGATTAACATAACAATATAAATCTAGAAAGACTGAACTGTGCTACACATATGACCATAGTGACTGAAAGATTAACATAACAATATAAATCTAGAAAGACTGAACTGTGCTACACATATTACTGTAGTGACTGAAAGATTAACATAACAATATAAATCTAGAAAGACTGAACTGTGCTACACATATTACCATAGTGACTGAAAGATTAACATAACAATATAAATCTAGAAAGACTGAACTGTGCTACACATATTACCATAGTGACTGAAAGATTAACATAACAATATAAATCTAGAAAGACTGAACTGTGCTACACATATTACTGTAGTGACTGAAAGATTAACATAACAATATAAATCTAGAAAGACTGAACTGTGCTACACATATGACCATAGTGACTGAAAGATTAACATAACAATATAAATCTAGAAAGACTGAACTGTGCTACACATATTACTGTAGTGACTGAAAGATTAACATAACAATATAAATCTAGAAAGACTGAACTGTGCTACACATATTACCATAGTGACTGAAAGATTAACATAACAATATAAATCTAGAAAGACTGAACTGTGCTACACATATTACTGTAGTGACTGAAAGATTAACATAACAATATAAATCTAGAAAGACTGAACTGTGCTACACATATTACTGTAGTGACTGAAAGATTAACATAACAATATAAATCTAGAAAGACTGAACTGTGCTACACATATTACCATAGTGACTGAAAGATTAACATAACAATATAAATCTAGAAAGACTGAACTGTGCTACACATATTACTGTAGTGACTGAAAGATTAACATAACAATATAAATCTAGAAAGACTGAACTGTGCTACACATATTACTGTAGTGACTGAAAGATTAACATAACAATATAAATCTAGAAAGACTGAACTGTGCTACACATATTACTGTAGTGACTGAAAGATTAACATAACAATATAAATCTAGAAAGACTGAACTGTGCTACACATATTACTGTAGTGACTGAAAGATTAACATAACAATATAAATCTAGAAAGACTGAACTGTGCTACACATATTACTGTAGTGACTGAAAGATTAACATAACAATATAAATCTAGAAAGACTGAACTGTGCTACACATATTACCATAGTGACTGAAAGATTAACATAACAATATAAATCTAGAAAGACTGAACTGTGCTACACATATTACTGTAGTGACTGAAAGATTAACATAACAATATAAATCTAGAAAGACTGAACTGTGCTACACATATTACCATAGTGACTGAAAGATTAACATAACAATATAAATCTAGAAAGACTGAACTGTGCTACACATATGACCATAGTGACTGAAAGATTAACATAACAATATAAATCTAGAAAGACTGAACTGTGCTACACATATTACTGTAGTGACTGAAAGATTAACATAACAATATAAATCTAGAAAGACTGAACTGTGCTACACATATGACCATAGTGACTGAAAGATTAACATAACAATATAAATCTAGAAAGACTGAACTGTGCTACACATATTACTGTAGTGACTGAAAGATTAACATAACAATATAAATCTAGAAAGACTGAACTGTGCTACACATATTACTGTAGTGACTGAAAGATTAACATAACAATATAAATCTAGAAAGACTGAACTGTGCTACACATATTACTGTAGTGACTGAAAGATTAACATAACAATATAAATCTAGAAAGACTGAACTGTGCTACACATATTACTGTAGTGACTGAAAGATTAACATAACAATATAAATCTAGAAAGACTGAACTGTGCTACACATATTACCATAGTGACTGAAAGATTAACATAACAATATAAATCTAGAAAGACTGAACTGTGCTACACATATTACTGTAGTGACTGAAAGATTAACATAACAATATAAATCTAGAAAGACTGAACTGTGCTACACATATTACCATAGTGACTGAAAGATTAACATAACAATATAAATCTAGAAAGACTGAACTGTGCTACACATATTACCATAGTGACTGAAAGATTAACATAACAATATAAATCTAGAAAGACTGAACTGTGCTACACATATTACTGTAGTGACTGAAAGATTAACATAACAATATAAATCTAGAAAGACTGAACTGTGCTACACATATTACTGTAGTGACTGAAAGATTAACATAACAATATAAATCTAGAAAGACTGAACTGTGCTACACATATTACTGTAGTGACTGAAAGATTAACATAACAATATAAATCTAGAAAGACTGAACTGTGCTACACATATGACCATAGTGACTGAAAGATTAACATAACAATATAAATCTAGAAAGACTGAACTGTGCTACACATATTACTGTAGTGACTGAAAGATTAACATAACAATATAAATCTAGAAAGACTGAACTGTGCTACACATATTACTGTAGTGACTGAAAGATTAACATAACAATATAAATCTAGAAAGACTGAACTGTGCTACACATATGACCATAGTGACTGAAAGATTAACATAACAATATAAATCTAGAAAGACTGAACTGTGCTACACATATTACTGTAGTGACTGAAAGATTAACATAACAATATAAATCTAGAAAGACTGAACTGTGCTACACATATGACCATAGTGACTGAAAGATTAACATAACAATATAAATCTAGAAAGACTGAACTGTGCTACACATATTACTGTAGTGACTGAAAGATTAACATAACAATATAAATCTAGAAAGACTGAACTGTGCTACACATATTACTGTAGTGACTGAAAGATTAACATAACAATATAAATCTAGAAAGACTGAACTGTGCTACACATATTACTGTAGTGACTGAAAGATTAACATAACAATATAAATCTAGAAAGACTGAACTGTGCTACACATATTACTGTAGTGACTGAAAGATTAACATAACAATATAAATCTAGAAAGACTGAACTGTGCTACACATATGACCATAGTGACTGAAAGATTAACATAACAATATAAATCTAGAAAGACTGAACTGTGCTACACATATTACTGTAGTGACTGAAAGATTAACATAACAATATAAATCTAGAAAGACTGAACTGTGCTACACATATTACTGTAGTGACTGAAAGATTAACATAACAATATAAATCTAGAAAGACTGAACTGTGCTACACATATTACTGTAGTGACTGAAAGATTAACATAACAATATAAATCTAGAAAGACTGAACTGTGCTACACATATTACTGTAGTGACTGAAAGATTAACATAACAATATAAATCTAGAAAGACTGAACTGTGCTACACATATGACCATAGTGACTGAAAGATTAACATAACAATATAAATCTAGAAAGACTGAACTGTGCTACACATATGACCATAGTGACTGAAAGATTAACATAACAATATAAATCTAGAAAGACTGAACTGTGCTACACATATTACTGTAGTGACTGAAAGATTAACATAACAATATAAATCTAGAAAGACTGAACTGTGCTACACATATTACCATAGTGACTGAAAGATTAACATAACAATATAAATCTAGAAAGACTGAACTGTGCTACACATATTACTGTAGTGACTGAAAGATTAACATAACAATATAAATCTAGAAAGACTGAACTGTGCTACACATATTACTGTAGTGACTGAAAGATTAACATAACAATATAAATCTAGAAAGACTGAACTGTGCTACACATATTACTGTAGTGACTGAAAGATTAACATAACAATATAAATCTAGAAAGACTGAACTGTGCTACACATATTACTGTAGTGACTGAAAGATTAACATAACAATATAAATCTAGAAAGACTGAACTGTGCTACACATATTACCATAGTGACTGAAAGATTAACATAACAATATAAATCTAGAAAGACTGAACTGTGCTACACATATTACTGTAGTGACTGAAAGATTAACATAACAATATAAATCTAGAAAGACTGAACTGTGCTACACATATTACCATAGTGACTGAAAGATTAACATAACAATATAAATCTAGAAAGACTGAACTGTGCTACACATATTACTGTAGTGACTGAAAGATTAACATAACAATATAAATCTAGAAAGACTGAACTGTGCTACACATATTACTGTAGTGACTGAAAGATTAACATAACAATATAAATCTAGAAAGACTGAACTGTGCTACACATATTACCATAGTGACTGAAAGATTAACATAACAATATAAATCTAGAAAGACTGAACTGTGCTACACATATTACTGTAGTGACTGAAAGATTAACATAACAATATAAATCTAGAAAGACTGAACTGTGCTACACATATTACTGTAGTGACTGAAAGATTAACATAACAATATAAATCTAGAAAGACTGAACTGTGCTACACATATTACTGTAGTGACTGAAAGATTAACATAACAATATAAATCTAGAAAGACTGAACTGTGCTACACATATTACTGTAGTGACTGAAAGATTAACATAACAATATAAATCTAGAAAGACTGAACTGTGCTACACATATTACCATAGTGACTGAAAGATTAACATAACAATATAAATCTAGAAAGACTGAACTGTGCTACACATATTACTGTAGTGACTGAAAGATTAACATAACAATATAAATCTAGAAAGACTGAACTGTGCTACACATATTACTGTAGTGACTGAAAGATTAACATAACAATATAAATCTAGAAAGACTGAACTGTGCTACACATATTACTGTAGTGACTGAAAGATTAACATAACAATATAAATCTAGAAAGACTGAACTGTGCTACACATATTACTGTAGTGACTGAAAGATTAACATAACAATATAAATCTAGAAAGACTGAACTGTGCTACACATATTACTGTAGTGACTGAAAGATTAACATAACAATATAAATCTAGAAAGACTGAACTGTGCTACACATATTACTGTAGTGACTGAAAGATTAACATAACAATATAAATCTAGAAAGACTGAACTGTGCTACACATATGACCATAGTGACTGAAAGATTAACATAACAATATAAATCTAGAAAGACTGAACTGTGCTACACATATTACTGTAGTGACTGAAAGATTAACATAACAATATAAATCTAGAAAGACTGAACTGTGCTACACATATTACTGTAGTGACTGAAAGATTAACATAACAATATAAATCTAGAAAGACTGAACTGTGCTACACATATTACTGTAGTGACTGAAAGATTAACATAACAATATAAATCTAGAAAGACTGAACTGTGCTACACATATTACTGTAGTGACTGAAAGATTAACATAACAATATAAATCTAGAAAGACTGAACTGTGCTACACATATTACTGTAGTGACTGAAAGATTAACATAACAATATAAATCTAGAAAGACTGAACTGTGCTACACATATTACTGTAGTGACTGAAAGATTAACATAACAATATAAATCTAGAAAGACTGAACTGTGCTACACATATTACTGTAGTGACTGAAAGATTAACATAACAATATAAATCTAGAAAGACTGAACTGTGCTACACATATTACTGTAGTGACTGAAAGATTAACATAACAATATAAATCTAGAAAGACTGAACTGTGCTACACATATTACTGTAGTGACTGAAAGATTAACATAACAATATAAATCTAGAAAGACTGAACTGTGCTACACATATTACTGTAGTGACTGAAAGATTAACATAACAATATAAATCTAGAAAGACTGAACTGTGCTACACATATTACTGTAGTGACTGAAAGATTAACATAACAATATAAATCTAGAAAGACTGAACTGTGCTACACATATTACTGTAGTGACTGAAAGATTAACATAACAATATAAATCTAGAAAGACTGAACTGTGCTACACATATTACTGTAGTGACTGAAAGATTAACATAACAATATAAATCTAGAAAGACTGAACTGTGCTACACATATTACCATAGTGACTGAAAGATTAACATAACAATATAAATCTAGAAAGACTGAACTGTGCTACACATATTACTGTAGTGACTGAAAGATTAACATAACAATATAAATCTAGAAAGACTGAACTGTGCTACACATATTACTGTAGTGACTGAAAGATTAACATAACAATATAAATCTAGAAAGACTGAACTGTGCTACACATATTACTGTAGTGACTGAAAGATTAACATAACAATATAAATCTAGAAAGACTGAACTGTGCTACACATATTACCATAGTGACTGAAAGATTAACATAACAATATAAATCTAGAAAGACTGAACTGTGCTACACATATTACTGTAGTGACTGAAAGATTAACATAACAATATAAATCTAGAAAGACTGAACTGTGCTACACATATTACTGTAGTGACTGAAAGATTAACATAACAATATAAATCTAGAAAGACTGAACTGTGCTACACATATTACTGTAGTGACTGAAAGATTAACATAACAATATAAATCTAGAAAGACTGAACTGTGCTACACATATTACTGTAGTGACTGAAAGATTAACATAACAATATAAATCTAGAAAGACTGAACTGTGCTACAGTGACTGAAAGATATAACAACTAGAAAGACTAGTGACTGAAAGATTAACATAACAATATAAATCTAGAAAGACTGAACTGTGCTACACATATTACTGTAGTGACTGAAAGATTAACATAACAATATAAATCTAGAAAGACTGAACTGTGCTACACATATTACTGTAGTGACTGAAAGATTAACATAACAATATAAATCTAGAAAGACTGAACTGTGCTACACATATTACTGTAGTGACTGAAAGATTAACATAACAATATAAATCTAGAAAGACTGAACTGTGCTACACATATTACTGTAGTGACTGAAAGATTAACATAACAATATAAATCTAGAAAGACTGAACTGTGCTACACATATTACTGTAGTGACTGAAAGATTAACATAACAATATAAATCTAGAAAGACTGAACTGTGCTACACATATTACTGTAGTGACTGAAAGATTAACATAACAATATAAATCTAGAAAGACTGAACTGTGCTACACATATTACTGTAGTGACTGAAAGATTAACATAACAATATAAATCTAGAAAGACTGAACTGTGCTACACATATTACTGTAGTGACTGAAAGATTAACATAACAATATAAATCTAGAAAGACTGAACTGTGCTACACATATTACTGTAGTGACTGAAAGATTAACATAACAATATAAATCTAGAAAGACTGAACTGTGCTACACATATTACTGTAGTGACTGAAAGATTAACATAACAATATAAATCTAGAAAGACTGAACTGTGCTACACATATTACTGTAGTGACTGAAAGATTAACATAACAATATAAATCTAGAAAGACTGAACTGTGCTACACATATTACTGTAGTGACTGAAAGATTAACATAACAATATAAATCTAGAAAGACTGAACTGTGCTACACATATTACTGTAGTGACTGAAAGATTAACATAACAATATAAATCTAGAAAGACTGAACTGTGCTACACATATTACTGTAGTGACTGAAAGATTAACATAACAATATAAATCTAGAAAGACTGAACTGTGCTACACATATTACCATAGTGACTGAAAGATTAACATAACAATATAAATCTAGAAAGACTGAACTGTGCTACACATATTACTGTAGTGACTGAAAGATTAACATAACAATATAAATCTAGAAAGACTGAACTGTGCTACACATATTACTGTAGTGACTGAAAGATTAACATAACAATATAAATCTAGAAAGACTGAACTGTGCTACACATATTACTGTAGTGACTGAAAGATTAACATAACAATATAAATCTAGAAAGACTGAACTGTGCTACACATATTACCATAGTGACTGAAAGATTAACATAACAATATAAATCTAGAAAGACTGAACTGTGCTACACATATTACTGTAGTGACTGAAAGATTAACATAACAATATAAATCTAGAAAGACTGAACTGTGCTACACATATTACTGTAGTGACTGAAAGATTAACATAACAATATAAATCTAGAAAGACTGAACTGTGCTACACATATTACTGTAGTGACTGAAAGATTAACATAACAATATAAATCTAGAAAGACTGAACTGTGCTACACATATTACTGTAGTGACTGAAAGATTAACATAACAATATAAATCTAGAAAGACTGAACTGTGCTACACATATTACTGTAGTGACTGAAAGATTAACATAACAATATAAATCTAGAAAGACTGAACTGTGCTACACATATTACCATAGTGACTGAAAGATTAACATAACAATATAAATCTAGAAAGACTGAACTGTGCTACACATATTACTGTAGTGACTGAAAGATTAACATAACAATATAAATCTAGAAAGACTGAACTGTGCTACACATATTACTGTAGTGACTGAAAGATTAACATAACAATATAAATCTAGAAAGACTGAACTGTGCTACACATATTACTGTAGTGACTGAAAGATTAACATAACAATATAAATCTAGAAAGACTGAACTGTGCTACACATATTACCATAGTGACTGAAAGATTAACATAACAATATAAATCTAGAAAGACTGAACTGTGCTACACATATTACTGTAGTGACTGAAAGATTAACATAACAATATAAATCTAGAAAGACTGAACTGTGCTACACATATTACTGTAGTGACTGAAAGATTAACATAACAATATAAATCTAGAAAGACTGAACTGTGCTACACATATTACCATAGTGACTGAAAGATTAACATAACAATATAAATCTAGAAAGACTGAACTGTGCTACACATATTACTGTAGTGACTGAAAGATTAACATAACAATATAAATCTAGAAAGACTGAACTGTGCTACACATATTACTGTAGTGACTGAAAGATTAACATAACAATATAAATCTAGAAAGACTGAACTGTGCTACACATATTACTGTAGTGACTGAAAGATTAACATAACAATATAAATCTAGAAAGACTGAACTGTGCTACACATATTACTGTAGTGACTGAAAGATTAACATAACAATATAAATCTAGAAAGACTGAACTGTGCTACACATATTACCATAGTGACTGAAAGATTAACATAACAATATAAATCTAGAAAGACTGAACTGTGCTACACATATTACTGTAGTGACTGAAAGATTAACATAACAATATAAATCTAGAAAGACTGAACTGTGCTACACATATTACTGTAGTGACTGAAAGATTAACATAACAATATAAATCTAGAAAGACTGAACTGTGCTACACATATTACCATAGTGACTGAAAGATTAACATAACAATATAAATCTAGAAAGACTGAACTGTGCTACACATATTACTGTAGTGACTGAAAGATTAACATAACAATATAAATCTAGAAAGACTGAACTGTGCTACACATATTACTGTAGTGACTGAAAGATTAACATAACAATATAAATCTAGAAAGACTGAACTGTGCTACACATATTACCATAGTGACTGAAAGATTAACATAACAATATAAATCTAGAAAGACTGAACTGTGCTACACATATTACTGTAGTGACTGAAAGATTAACATAACAATATAAATCTAGAAAGACTGAACTGTGCTACACATATTACTGTAGTGACTGAAAGATTAACATAACAATATAAATCTAGAAAGACTGAACTGTGCTACACATATTACTGTAGTGACTGAAAGATTAACATAACAATATAAATCTAGAAAGACTGAACTGTGCTACACATATTACTGTAGTGACTGAAAGATTAACATAACAATATAAATCTAGAAAGACTGAACTGTGCTACACATATTACTGTAGTGACTGAAAGATTAACATAACAATATAAATCTAGAAAGACTGAACTGTGCTACACATATTACCATAGTGACTGAAAGATTAACATAACAATATAAATCTAGAAAGACTGAACTGTGCTACACATATTACTGTAGTGACTGAAAGATTAACATAACAATATAAATCTAGAAAGACTGAACTGTGCTACACATATTACCATAGTGACTGAAAGATTAACATAACAATATAAATCTAGAAAGACTGAACTGTGCTACACATATTACTGTAGTGACTGAAAGATTAACATAACAATATAAATCTAGAAAGACTGAACTGTGCTACACATATTACTGTAGTGACTGAAAGATTAACATAACAATATAAATCTAGAAAGACTGAACTGTGCTACACATATTACTGTAGTGACTGAAAGATTAACATAACAATATAAATCTAGAAAGACTGAACTGTGCTACACATATTACTGTAGTGACTGAAAGATTAACATAACAATATAAATCTAGAAAGACTGAACTGTGCTACACATATTACCATAGTGACTGAAAGATTAACATAACAATATAAATCTAGAAAGACTGAACTGTGCTACACATATTACTGTAGTGACTGAAAGATTAACATAACAATATAAATCTAGAAAGACTGAACTGTGCTACACATATTACTGTAGTGACTGAAAGATTAACATAACAATATAAATCTAGAAAGACTGAACTGTGCTACACATATTACTGTAGTGACTGAAAGATTAACATAACAATATAAATCTAGAAAGACTGAACTGTGCTACACATATTACTGTAGTGACTGAAAGATTAACATAACAATATAAATCTAGAAAGACTGAACTGTGCTACACATATTACTGTAGTGACTGAAAGATTAACATAACAATATAAATCTAGAAAGACTGAACTGTGCTACACATATTACCATAGTGACTGAAAGATTAACATAACAATATAAATCTAGAAAGACTGAACTGTGCTACACATATTACTGTAGTGACTGAAAGATTAACATAACAATATAAATCTAGAAAGACTGAACTGTGCTACACATATTACCATAGTGACTGAAAGATTAACATAACAATATAAATCTAGAAAGACTGAACTGTGCTACACATATTACTGTAGTGACTGAAAGATTAACATAACAATATAAATCTAGAAAGACTGAACTGTGCTACACATATTACTGTAGTGACTGAAAGATTAACATAACAATATAAATCTAGAAAGACTGAACTGTGCTACACATATTACTGTAGTGACTGAAAGATTAACATAACAATATAAATCTAGAAAGACTGAACTGTGCTACACATATTACTGTAGTGACTGAAAGATTAACATAACAATATAAATCTAGAAAGACTGAACTGTGCTACACATATTACTGTAGTGACTGAAAGATTAACATAACAATATAAATCTAGAAAGACTGAACTGTGCTACACATATTACTGTAGTGACTGAAAGATTAACATAACAATATAAATCTAGAAAGACTGAACTGTGCTACACATATTACTGTAGTGACTGAAAGATTAACATAACAATATAAATCTAGAAAGACTGAACTGTGCTACACATATTACCATAGTGACTGAAAGATTAACATAACAATATAAATCTAGAAAGACTGAACTGTGCTACACATATTACCATAGTGACTGAAAGATTAACATAACAATATAAATCTAGAAAGACTGAACTGTGCTACACATATTACTGTAGTGACTGAAAGATTAACATAACAATATAAATCTAGAAAGACTGAACTGTGCTACACATATTACCATAGTGACTGAAAGATTAACATAACAATATAAATCTAGAAAGACTGAACTGTGCTACACATATTACTGTAGTGACTGAAAGATTAACATAACAATATAAATCTAGAAAGACTGAACTGTGCTACACATATTACTGTAGTGACTGAAAGATTAACATAACAATATAAATCTAGAAAGACTGAACTGTGCTACACATATTACTGTAGTGACTGAAAGATTAACATAACAATATAAATCTAGAAAGACTGAACTGTGCTACACATATTACTGTAGTGACTGAAAGATTAACATAACAATATAAATCTAGAAAGACTGAACTGTGCTACACATATTACTGTAGTGACTGAAAGATTAACATAACAATATAAATCTAGAAAGACTGAACTGTGCTACACATATTACTGTAGTGACTGAAAGATTAACATAACAATATAAATCTAGAAAGACTGAACTGTGCTACACATATTACCATAGTGACTGAAAGATTAACATAACAATATAAATCTAGAAAGACTGAACTGTGCTACACATATTACTGTAGTGACTGAAAGATTAACATAACAATATAAATCTAGAAAGACTGAACTGTGCTACACATATTACTGTAGTGACTGAAAGATTAACATAACAATATAAATCTAGAAAGACTGAACTGTGCTACACATATTACTGTAGTGACTGAAAGATTAACATAACAATATAAATCTAGAAAGACTGAACTGTGCTACACATATTACTGTAGTGACTGAAAGATTAACATAACAATATAAATCTAGAAAGACTGAACTGTGCTACACATATTACTGTAGTGACTGAAAGATTAACATAACAATATAAATCTAGAAAGACTGAACTGTGCTACACATATTACTGTAGTGACTGAAAGATTAACATAACAATATAAATCTAGAAAGACTGAACTGTGCTACACATATTACTGTAGTGACTGAAAGATTAACATAACAATATAAATCTAGAAAGACTGAACTGTGCTACACATATTACTGTAGTGACTGAAAGATTAACATAACAATATAAATCTAGAAAGACTGAACTGTGCTACACATATTACTGTAGTGACTGAAAGATTAACATAACAATATAAATCTAGAAAGACTGAACTGTGCTACACATATTACCATAGTGACTGAAAGATTAACATAACAATATAAATCTAGAAAGACTGAACTGTGCTACACATATTACTGTAGTGACTGAAAGATTAACATAACAATATAAATCTAGAAAGACTGAACTGTGCTACACATATTACTGTAGTGACTGAAAGATTAACATAACAATATAAATCTAGAAAGACTGAACTGTGCTACACATATTACTGTAGTGACTGAAAGATTAACATAACAATATAAATCTAGAAAGACTGAACTGTGCTACACATATTACTGTAGTGACTGAAAGATTAACATAACAATATAAATCTAGAAAGACTGAACTGTGCTACACATATTACCATAGTGACTGAAAGATTAACATAACAATATAAATCTAGAAAGACTGAACTGTGCTACACATATTACTGTAGTGACTGAAAGATTAACATAACAATATAAATCTAGAAAGACTGAACTGTGCTACACATATTACTGTAGTGACTGAAAGATTAACATAACAATATAAATCTAGAAAGACTGAACTGTGCTACACATATTACTGTAGTGACTGAAAGATTAACATAACAATATAAATCTAGAAAGACTGAACTGTGCTACACATATTACTGTAGTGACTGAAAGATTAACATAACAATATAAATCTAGAAAGACTGAACTGTGCTACACATATTACCATAGTGACTGAAAGATTAACATAACAATATAAATCTAGAAAGACTGAACTGTGCTACACATATTACCATAGTGACTGAAAGATTAACATAACAATATAAATCTAGAAAGACTGAACTGTGCTACACATATTACTGTAGTGACTGAAAGATTAACATAACAATATAAATCTAGAAAGACTGAACTGTGCTACACATATTACTGTAGTGACTGAAAGATTAACATAACAATATAAATCTAGAAAGACTGAACTGTGCTACACATATTACCATAGTGACTGAAAGATTAACATAACAATATAAATCTAGAAAGACTGAACTGTGCTACACATATTACTGTAGTGACTGAAAGATTAACATAACAATATAAATCTAGAAAGACTGAACTGTGCTACACATATTACTGTAGTGACTGAAAGATTAACATAACAATATAAATCTAGAAAGACTGAACTGTGCTACACATATTACCATAGTGACTGAAAGATTAACATAACAATATAAATCTAGAAAGACTGAACTGTGCTACACATATTACTGTAGTGACTGAAAGATTAACATAACAATATAAATCTAGAAAGACTGAACTGTGCTACACATATTACTGTAGTGACTGAAAGATTAACATAACAATATAAATCTAGAAAGACTGAACTGTGCTACACATATTACTGTAGTGACTGAAAGATTAACATAACAATATAAATCTAGAAAGACTGAACTGTGCTACACATATTACTGTAGTGACTGAAAGATTAACATAACAATATAAATCTAGAAAGACTGAACTGTGCTACACATATTACTGTAGTGACTGAAAGATTAACATAACAATATAAATCTAGAAAGACTGAACTGTGCTACACATATTACCATAGTGACTGAAAGATTAACATAACAATATAAATCTAGAAAGACTGAACTGTGCTACACATATTACTGTAGTGACTGAAAGATTAACATAACAATATAAATCTAGAAAGACTGAACTGTGCTACACATATTACTGTAGTGACTGAAAGATTAACATAACAATATAAATCTAGAAAGACTGAACTGTGCTACACATATTACTGTAGTGACTGAAAGATTAACATAACAATATAAATCTAGAAAGACTGAACTGTGCTACACATATTACTGTAGTGACTGAAAGATTAACATAACAATATAAATCTAGAAAGACTGAACTGTGCTACACATATTACTGTAGTGACTGAAAGATTAACATAACAATATAAATCTAGAAAGACTGAACTGTGCTACACATATTACTGTAGTGACTGAAAGATTAACATAACAATATAAATCTAGAAAGACTGAACTGTGCTACACATATTACTGTAGTGACTGAAAGATTAACATAACAATATAAATCTAGAAAGACTGAACTGTGCTACACATATTACTGTAGTGACTGAAAGATTAACATAACAATATAAATCTAGAAAGACTGAACTGTGCTACACATATTACTGTAGTGACTGAAAGATTAACATAACAATATAAATCTAGAAAGACTGAACTGTGCTACACATATTACTGTAGTGACTGAAAGATTAACATAACAATATAAATCTAGAAAGACTGAACTGTGCTACACATATGACCATAGTGACTGAAAGATTAACATAACAATATAAATCTAGAAAGACTGAACTGTGCTACACATATTACTGTAGTGACTGAAAGATTAACATAACAATATAAATCTAGAAAGACTGAACTGTGCTACACATATTACTGTAGTGACTGAAAGATTAACATAACAATATAAATCTAGAAAGACTGAACTGTGCTACACATATTACTGTAGTGACTGAAAGATTAACATAACAATATAAATCTAGAAAGACTGAACTGTGCTACACATATTACCATAGTGACTGAAAGATTAACATAACAATATAAATCTAGAAAGACTGAACTGTGCTACACATATGACCATAGTGACTGAAAGATTAACATAACAATATAAATCTAGAAAGACTGAACTGTGCTACACATATTACTGTAGTGACTGAAAGATTAACATAACAATATAAATCTAGAAAGACTGAACTGTGCTACACATATTACTGTAGTGACTGAAAGATTAACATAACAATATAAATCTAGAAAGACTGAACTGTGCTACACATATGACCATAGTGACTGAAAGATTAACATAACAATATAAATCTAGAAAGACTGAACTGTGCTACACATATTACTGTAGTGACTGAAAGATTAACATAACAATATAAATCTAGAAAGACTGAACTGTGCTACACATATTACTGTAGTGACTGAAAGATTAACATAACAATATAAATCTAGAAAGACTGAACTGTGCTACACATATTACTGTAGTGACTGAAAGATTAACATAACAATATAAATCTAGAAAGACTGAACTGTGCTACACATATTACTGTAGTGACTGAAAGATTAACATAACAATATAAATCTAGAAAGACTGAACTGTGCTACACATATTACTGTAGTGACTGAAAGATTAACATAACAATATAAATCTAGAAAGACTGAACTGTGCTACACATATTACCATAGTGACTGAAAGATTAACATAACAATATAAATCTAGAAAGACTGAACTGTGCTACACATATTACTGTAGTGACTGAAAGATTAACATAACAATATAAATCTAGAAAGACTGAACTGTGCTACACATATTACTGTAGTGACTGAAAGATTAACATAACAATATAAATCTAGAAAGACTGAACTGTGCTACACATATTACTGTAGTGACTGAAAGATTAACATAACAATATAAATCTAGAAAGACTGAACTGTGCTACACATATTACCATAGTGACTGAAAGATTAACATAACAATATAAATCTAGAAAGACTGAACTGTGCTACACATATTACTGTAGTGACTGAAAGATTAACATAACAATATAAATCTAGAAAGACTGAACTGTGCTACACATATTACTGTAGTGACTGAAAGATTAACATAACAATATAAATCTAGAAAGACTGAACTGTGCTACACATATTACTGTAGTGACTGAAAGATTAACATAACAATATAAATCTAGAAAGACTGAACTGTGCTACACATATTACTGTAGTGACTGAAAGATTAACATAACAATATAAATCTAGAAAGACTGAACTGTGCTACACATATTACTGTAGTGACTGAAAGATTAACATAACAATATAAATCTAGAAAGACTGAACTGTGCTACACATATTACCATAGTGACTGAAAGATTAACATAACAATATAAATCTAGAAAGACTGAACTGTGCTACACATATTACTGTAGTGACTGAAAGATTAACATAACAATATAAATCTAGAAAGACTGAACTGTGCTACACATATTACTGTAGTGACTGAAAGATTAACATAACAATATAAATCTAGAAAGACTGAACTGTGCTACACATATTACTGTAGTGACTGAAAGATTAACATAACAATATAAATCTAGAAAGACTGAACTGTGCTACACATATTACCATAGTGACTGAAAGATTAACATAACAATATAAATCTAGAAAGACTGAACTGTGCTACACATATTACTGTAGTGACTGAAAGATTAACATAACAATATAAATCTAGAAAGACTGAACTGTGCTACACATATTACCATAGTGACTGAAAGATTAACATAACAATATAAATCTAGAAAGACTGAACTGTGCTACACATATTACTGTAGTGACTGAAAGATTAACATAACAATATAAATCTAGAAAGACTGAACTGTGCTACACATATTACTGTAGTGACTGAAAGATTAACATAACAATATAAATCTAGAAAGACTGAACTGTGCTACACATATTACTGTAGTGACTGAAAGATTAACATAACAATATAAATCTAGAAAGACTGAACTGTGCTACACATATTACTGTAGTGACTGAAAGATTAACATAACAATATAAATCTAGAAAGACTGAACTGTGCTACACATATTACTGTAGTGACTGAAAGATTAACATAACAATATAAATCTAGAAAGACTGAACTGTGCTACACATATTACTGTAGTGACTGAAAGATTAACATAACAATATAAATCTAGAAAGACTGAACTGTGCTACACATATTACCATAGTGACTGAAAGATTAACATAACAATATAAATCTAGAAAGACTGAACTGTGCTACACATATTACTGTAGTGACTGAAAGATTAACATAACAATATAAATCTAGAAAGACTGAACTGTGCTACACATATTACTGTAGTGACTGAAAGATTAACATAACAATATAAATCTAGAAAGACTGAACTGTGCTACACATATTACCATAGTGACTGAAAGATTAACATAACAATATAAATCTAGAAAGACTGAACTGTGCTACACATATTACTGTAGTGACTGAAAGATTAACATAACAATATAAATCTAGAAAGACTGAACTGTGCTACACATATTACTGTAGTGACTGAAAGATTAACATAACAATATAAATCTAGAAAGACTGAACTGTGCTACACATATTACCATAGTGACTGAAAGATTAACATAACAATATAAATCTAGAAAGACTGAACTGTGCTACACATATTACTGTAGTGACTGAAAGATTAACATAACAATATAAATCTAGAAAGACTGAACTGTGCTACACATATTACCATAGTGACTGAAAGATTAACATAACAATATAAATCTAGAAAGACTGAACTGTGCTACACATATTACTGTAGTGACTGAAAGATTAACATAACAATATAAATCTAGAAAGACTGAACTGTGCTACACATATTACTGTAGTGACTGAAAGATTAACATAACAATATAAATCTAGAAAGACTGAACTGTGCTACACATATTACTGTAGTGACTGAAAGATTAACATAACAATATAAATCTAGAAAGACTGAACTGTGCTACACATATTACTGTAGTGACTGAAAGATTAACATAACAATATAAATCTAGAAAGACTGAACTGTGCTACACATATTACTGTAGTGACTGAAAGATTAACATAACAATATAAATCTAGAAAGACTGAACTGTGCTACACATATTACTGTAGTGACTGAAAGATTAACATAACAATATAAATCTAGAAAGACTGAACTGTGCTACACATATTACTGTAGTGACTGAAAGATTAACATAACAATATAAATCTAGAAAGACTGAACTGTGCTACACATATTACCATAGTGACTGAAAGATTAACATAACAATATAAATCTAGAAAGACTGAACTGTGCTACACATATTACTGTAGTGACTGAAAGATTAACATAACAATATAAATCTAGAAAGACTGAACTGTGCTACACATATTACTGTAGTGACTGAAAGATTAACATAACAATATAAATCTAGAAAGACTGAACTGTGCTACACATATTACTGTAGTGACTGAAAGATTAACATAACAATATAAATCTAGAAAGACTGAACTGTGCTACACATATTACCATAGTGACTGAAAGATTAACATAACAATATAAATCTAGAAAGACTGAACTGTGCTACACATATTACCATAGTGACTGAAAGATTAACATAACAATATAAATCTAGAAAGACTGAACTGTGCTACACATATTACTGTAGTGACTGAAAGATTAACATAACAATATAAATCTAGAAAGACTGAACTGTGCTACACATATTACTGTAGTGACTGAAAGATTAACATAACAATATAAATCTAGAAAGACTGAACTGTGCTACACATATTACTGTAGTGACTGAAAGATTAACATAACAATATAAATCTAGAAAGACTGAACTGTGCTACACATATTACCATAGTGACTGAAAGATTAACATAACAATATAAATCTAGAAAGACTGAACTGTGCTACACATATTACTGTAGTGACTGAAAGATTAACATAACAATATAAATCTAGAAAGACTGAACTGTGCTACACATATTACTGTAGTGACTGAAAGATTAACATAACAATATAAATCTAGAAAGACTGAACTGTGCTACACATATTACTGTAGTGACTGAAAGATTAACATAACAATATAAATCTAGAAAGACTGAACTGTGCTACACATATTACTGTAGTGACTGAAAGATTAACATAACAATATAAATCTAGAAAGACTGAACTGTGCTACACATATGACCATAGTGACTGAAAGATTAACATAACAATATAAATCTAGAAAGACTGAACTGTGCTACACATATTACTGTAGTGACTGAAAGATTAACATAACAATATAAATCTAGAAAGACTGAACTGTGCTACACATATTACTGTAGTGACTGAAAGATTAACATAACAATATAAATCTAGAAAGACTGAACTGTGCTACACATATTACCATAGTGACTGAAAGATTAACATAACAATATAAATCTAGAAAGACTGAACTGTGCTACACATATTACTGTAGTGACTGAAAGATTAACATAACAATATAAATCTAGAAAGACTGAACTGTGCTACACATATTACTGTAGTGACTGAAAGATTAACATAACAATATAAATCTAGAAAGACTGAACTGTGCTACACATATTACTATTACCATAGTGACTGAAAGATTAACATAACAATATAAATCTAGAAAGACTGAACTGTGCTACACATATTACTGTAGTGACTGAAAGATTAACATAACAATATAAATCTAGAAAGACTGAACTGTGCTACACATATTACTGTAGTGACTGAAAGATTAACATAACAATATAAATCTAGAAAGACTGAACTGTGCTACACATATTACTGTAGTGACTGAAAGATTAACATAACAATATAAATCTAGAAAGACTGAACTGTGCTACACATATTACCATAGTGACTGAAAGATTAACATAACAATATAAATCTAGAAAGACTGAACTGTGCTACACATATTACTGTAGTGACTGAAAGATTAACATAACAATATAAATCTAGAAAGACTGAACTGTGCTACACATATTACCATAGTGACTGAAAGATTAACATAACAATATAAATCTAGAAAGACTGAACTGTGCTACACATATTACTGTAGTGACTGAAAGATTAACATAACAATATAAATCTAGAAAGACTGAACTGTGCTACACATATTACTGTAGTGACTGAAAGATTAACATAACAATATAAATCTAGAAAGACTGAACTGTGCTACACATATTACTGTAGTGACTGAAAGATTAACATAACAATATAAATCTAGAAAGACTGAACTGTGCTACACATATTACTGTAGTGACTGAAAGATTAACATAACAATATAAATCTAGAAAGACTGAACTGTGCTACACATATTACTGTAGTGACTGAAAGATTAACATAACAATATAAATCTAGAAAGACTGAACTGTGCTACACATATTACTGTAGTGACTGAAAGATTAACATAACAATATAAATCTAGAAAGACTGAACTGTGCTACACATATTACTGTAGTGACTGAAAGATTAACATAACAATATAAATCTAGAAAGACTGAACTGTGCTACACATATTACTGTAGTGACTGAAAGATTAACATAACAATATAAATCTAGAAAGACTGAACTGTGCTACACATATTACTGTAGTGACTGAAAGATTAACATAACAATATAAATCTAGAAAGACTGAACTGTGCTACACATATTACTGTAGTGACTGAAAGATTAACATAACAATATAAATCTAGAAAGACTGAACTGTGCTACACATATTACTGTAGTGACTGAAAGATTAACATAACAATATAAATCTAGAAAGACTGAACTGTGCTACACATATTACTGTAGTGACTGAAAGATTAACATAACAATATAAATCTAGAAAGACTGAACTGTGCTACACATATTACTGTAGTGACTGAAAGATTAACATAACAATATAAATCTAGAAAGACTGAACTGTGCTACACATATTACTGTAGTGACTGAAAGATTAACATAACAATATAAATCTAGAAAGACTGAACTGTGCTACACATATTACTGTAGTGACTGAAAGATTAACATAACAATATAAATCTAGAAAGACTGAACTGTGCTACACATATTACTGTAGTGACTGAAAGATTAACATAACAATATAAATCTAGAAAGACTGAACTGTGCTACACATATTACTGTAGTGACTGAAAGATTAACATAACAATATAAATCTAGAAAGACTGAACTGTGCTACACATATTACTGTAGTGACTGAAAGATTAACATAACAATATAAATCTAGAAAGACTGAACTGTGCTACACATATTACCATAGTGACTGAAAGATTAACATAACAATATAAATCTAGAAAGACTGAACTGTGCTACACATATTACTGTAGTGACTGAAAGATTAACATAACAATATAAATCTAGAAAGACTGAACTGTGCTACACATATTACTGTAGTGACTGAAAGATTAACATAACAATATAAATCTAGAAAGACTGAACTGTGCTACACATATTACCATAGTGACTGAAAGATTAACATAACAATATAAATCTAGAAAGACTGAACTGTGCTACACATATTACTGTAGTGACTGAAAGATTAACATAACAATATAAATCTAGAAAGACTGAACTGTGCTACACATATTACTGTAGTGACTGAAAGATTAACATAACAATATAAATCTAGAAAGACTGAACTGTGCTACACATATTACTGTAGTGACTGAAAGATTAACATAACAATATAAATCTAGAAAGACTGAACTGTGCTACACATATTACTGTAGTGACTGAAAGATTAACATAACAATATAAATCTAGAAAGACTGAACTGTGCTACACATATTACTGTAGTGACTGAAAGATTAACATAACAATATAAATCTAGAAAGACTGAACTGTGCTACACATATTACTGTAGTGACTGAAAGATTAACATAACAATATAAATCTAGAAAGACTGAACTGTGCTACACATATTACTGTAGTGACTGAAAGATTAACATAACAATATAAATCTAGAAAGACTGAACTGTGCTACACATATTACTGTAGTGACTGAAAGATTAACATAACAATATAAATCTAGAAAGACTGAACTGTGCTACACATATTACTGTAGTGACTGAAAGATTAACATAACAATATAAATCTAGAAAGACTGAACTGTGCTACACATATTACCATAGTGACTGAAAGATTAACATAACAATATAAATCTAGAAAGACTGAACTGTGCTACACATATTACTGTAGTGACTGAAAGATTAACATAACAATATAAATCTAGAAAGACTGAACTGTGCTACACATATTACTGTAGTGACTGAAAGATTAACATAACAATATAAATCTAGAAAGACTGAACTGTGCTACACATATTACTGTAGTGACTGAAAGATTAACATAACAATATAAATCTAGAAAGACTGAACTGTGCTACACATATTACTGTAGTGACTGAAAGATTAACATAACAATATAAATCTAGAAAGACTGAACTGTGCTACACATATTACTGTAGTGACTGAAAGATTAACATAACAATATAAATCTAGAAAGACTGAACTGTGCTACACATATTACCATAGTGACTGAAAGATTAACATAACAATATAAATCTAGAAAGACTGAACTGTGCTACACATATTACCATAGTGACTGAAAGATTAACATAACAATATAAATCTAGAAAGACTGAACTGTGCTACACATATTACTGTAGTGACTGAAAGATTAACATAACAATATAAATCTAGAAAGACTGAACTGTGCTACACATATTACCATAGTGACTGAAAGATTAACATAACAATATAAATCTAGAAAGACTGAACTGTGCTACACATATTACTGTAGTGACTGAAAGATTAACATAACAATATAAATCTAGAAAGACTGAACTGTGCTACACATATTACTGTAGTGACTGAAAGATTAACATAACAATATAAATCTAGAAAGACTGAACTGTGCTACACATATTACTGTAGTGACTGAAAGATTAACATAACAATATAAATCTAGAAAGACTGAACTGTGCTACACATATTACTGTAGTGACTGAAAGATTAACATAACAATATAAATCTAGAAAGACTGAACTGTGCTACACATATTACTGTAGTGACTGAAAGATTAACATAACAATATAAATCTAGAAAGACTGAACTGTGCTACACATATTACTGTAGTGACTGAAAGATTAACATAACAATATAAATCTAGAAAGACTGAACTGTGCTACACATATTACTGTAGTGACTGAAAGATTAACATAACAATATAAATCTAGAAAGACTGAACTGTGCTACACATATTACTGTAGTGACTGAAAGATTAACATAACAATATAAATCTAGAAAGACTGAACTGTGCTACACATATTACTGTAGTGACTGAAAGATTAACATAACAATATAAATCTAGAAAGACTGAACTGTGCTACACATATTACCATAGTGACTGAAAGATTAACATAACAATATAAATCTAGAAAGACTGAACTGTGCTACACATATTACTGTAGTGACTGAAAGATTAACATAACAATATAAATCTAGAAAGACTGAACTGTGCTACACATATTACTGTAGTGACTGAAAGATTAACATAACAATATAAATCTAGAAAGACTGAACTGTGCTACACATATTACTGTAGTGACTGAAAGATTAACATAACAATATAAATCTAGAAAGACTGAACTGTGCTACACATATTACTGTAGTGACTGAAAGATTAACATAACAATATAAATCTAGAAAGACTGAACTGTGCTACACATATTACCATAGTGACTGAAAGATTAACATAACAATATAAATCTAGAAAGACTGAACTGTGCTACACATATTACCATAGTGACTGAAAGATTAACATAACAATATAAATCTAGAAAGACTGAACTGTGCTACACATATTACTGTAGTGACTGAAAGATTAACATAACAATATAAATCTAGAAAGACTGAACTGTGCTACACATATTACTGTAGTGACTGAAAGATTAACATAACAATATAAATCTAGAAAGACTGAACTGTGCTACACATATTACTGTAGTGACTGAAAGATTAACATAACAATATAAATCTAGAAAGACTGAACTGTGCTACACATATTACTGTAGTGACTGAAAGATTAACATAACAATATAAATCTAGAAAGACTGAACTGTGCTACACATATTACTGTAGTGACTGAAAGATTAACATAACAATATAAATCTAGAAAGACTGAACTGTGCTACACATATTACTGTAGTGACTGAAAGATTAACATAACAATATAAATCTAGAAAGACTGAACTGTGCTACACATATTACTGTAGTGACTGAAAGATTAACATAACAATATAAATCTAGAAAGACTGAACTGTGCTACACATATTACCATAGTGACTGAAAGATTAACATAACAATATAAATCTAGAAAGACTGAACTGTGCTACACATATTACTGTAGTGACTGAAAGATTAACATAACAATATAAATCTAGAAAGACTGAACTGTGCTACACATATTACTGTAGTGACTGAAAGATTAACATAACAATATAAATCTAGAAAGACTGAACTGTGCTACACATATTACTGTAGTGACTGAAAGATTAACATAACAATATAAATCTAGAAAGACTGAACTGTGCTACACATATTACTGTAGTGACTGAAAGATTAACATAACAATATAAATCTAGAAAGACTGAACTGTGCTACACATATTACTGTAGTGACTGAAAGATTAACATAACAATATAAATCTAGAAAGACTGAACTGTGCTACACATATTACTGTAGTGACTGAAAGATTAACATAACAATATAAATCTAGAAAGACTGAACTGTGCTACACATATTACTGTAGTGACTGAAAGATTAACATAACAATATAAATCTAGAAAGACTGAACTGTGCTACACATATTACTGTAGTGACTGAAAGATTAACATAACAATATAAATCTAGAAAGACTGAACTGTGCTACACATATGACCATAGTGACTGAAAGATTAACATAACAATATAAATCTAGAAAGACTGAACTGTGCTACACATATTACCATAGTGACTGAAAGATTAACATAACAATATAAATCTAGAAAGACTGAACTGTGCTACACATATTACTGTAGTGACTGAAAGATTAACATAACAATATAAATCTAGAAAGACTGAACTGTGCTACACATATTACTGTAGTGACTGAAAGATTAACATAACAATATAAATCTAGAAAGACTGAACTGTGCTACACATATTACTGTAGTGACTGAAAGATTAACATAACAATATAAATCTAGAAAGACTGAACTGTGCTACACATATTACTGTAGTGACTGAAAGATTAACATAACAATATAAATCTAGAAAGACTGAACTGTGCTACACATATGACCATAGTGACTGAAAGATTAACATAACAATATAAATCTAGAAAGACTGAACTGTGCTACACATATTACTGTAGTGACTGAAAGATTAACATAACAATATAAATCTAGAAAGACTGAACTGTGCTACACATATTACTGTAGTGACTGAAAGATTAACATAACAATATAAATCTAGAAAGACTGAACTGTGCTACACATATTACTGTAGTGACTGAAAGATTAACATAACAATATAAATCTAGAAAGACTGAACTGTGCTACACATATTACTGTAGTGACTGAAAGATTAACATAACAATATAAATCTAGAAAGACTGAACTGTGCTACACATATTACTGTAGTGACTGAAAGATTAACATAACAATATAAATCTAGAAAGACTGAACTGTGCTACACATATTACTGTAGTGACTGAAAGATTAACATAACAATATAAATCTAGAAAGACTGAACTGTGCTACACATATTACTGTAGTGACTGAAAGATTAACATAACAATATAAATCTAGAAAGACTGAACTGTGCTACACATATTACTGTAGTGACTGAAAGATTAACATAACAATATAAATCTAGAAAGACTGAACTGTGCTACACATATTACTGTAGTGACTGAAAGATTAACATAACAATATAAATCTAGAAAGACTGAACTGTGCTACACATATTACTGTAGTGACTGAAAGATTAACATAACAATATAAATCTAGAAAGACTGAACTGTGCTACACATATTACTTTAGTGACTGAAAGATTAACATAACAATATAAATCTAGAAAGACTGAACTGTGCTACACATATTACTGTAGTGACTGAAAGATTAACATAACAATATAAATCTAGAAAGACTGAACTGTGCTACACATATGACCATAGTGACTGAAAGATTAACATAACAATATAAATCTAGAAAGACTGAACTGTGCTACACATATTACTGTAGTGACTGAAAGATTAACATAACAATATAAATCTAGAAAGACTGAACTGTGCTACACATATTACTGTAGTGACTGAAAGATTAACATAACAATATAAATCTAGAAAGACTGAACTGTGCTACACATATTACTGTAGTGACTGAAAGATTAACATAACAATATAAATCTAGAAAGACTGAACTGTGCTACACATATTACTGTAGTGACTGAAAGATTAACATAACAATATAAATCTAGAAAGACTGAACTGTGCTACACATATTACCATAGTGACTGAAAGATTAACATAACAATATAAATCTAGAAAGACTGAACTGTGCTACACATATTACTGTAGTGACTGAAAGATTAACATAACAATATAAATCTAGAAAGACTGAACTGTGCTACACATATTACTGTAGTGACTGAAAGATTAACATAACAATATAAATCTAGAAAGACTGAACTGTGCTACACATATTACTGTAGTGACTGAAAGATTAACATAACAATATAAATCTAGAAAGACTGAACTGTGCTACACATATTACTGTAGTGACTGAAAGATTAACATAACAATATAAATCTAGAAAGACTGAACTGTGCTACACATATTACTGTAGTGACTGAAAGATTAACATAACAATATAAATCTAGAAAGACTGAACTGTGCTACACATATTACTGTAGTGACTGAAAGATTAACATAACAATATAAATCTAGAAAGACTGAACTGTGCTACACATATTACTGTAGTGACTGAAAGATTAACATAACAATATAAATCTAGAAAGACTGAACTGTGCTACACATATTACTGTAGTGACTGAAAGATTAACATAACAATATAAATCTAGAAAGACTGAACTGTGCTACACATATTACCATAGTGACTGAAAGATTAACATAACAATATAAATCTAGAAAGACTGAACTGTGCTACACATATTACTGTAGTGACTGAAAGATTAACATAACAATATAAATCTAGAAAGACTGAACTGTGCTACACATATTACTGTAGTGACTGAAAGATTAACATAACAATATAAATCTAGAAAGACTGAACTGTGCTACACATATTACTGTAGTGACTGAAAGATTAACATAACAATATAAATCTAGAAAGACTGAACTGTGCTACACATATTACTGTAGTGACTGAAAGATTAACATAACAATATAAATCTAGAAAGACTGAACTGTGCTACACATATTACTGTAGTGACTGAAAGATTAACATAACAATATAAATCTAGAAAGACTGAACTGTGCTACACATATAACCATAGTGACTGAAAGATTAACATAACAATATAAATCTAGAAAGACTGAACTGTGCTACACATATGACCATAGTGACTGAAAGATTAACATAACAATATAAATCTAGAAAGACTGAACTGTGCTACACATATTACTGTAGTGACTGAAAGATTAACATAACAATATAAATCTAGAAAGACTGAACTGTGCTACACATATGACCGTAGTGACTGAAAGATTAACATAACAATATAAATCTAGAAAGACTGAACTGTGCTACACATATTACTGTAGTGACTGAAAGATTAACATAACAATATAAATCTAGAAAGACTGAACTGTGCTACACATATTACTGTAGTGACTGAAAGATTAACATAACAATATAAATCTAGAAAGACTGAACTGTGCTACACATATAACCATAGTGACTGAAAGATTAACATAACAATATAAATCTAGAAAGACTGAACTGTGCTACACATATGACCATAGTGACTGAAAGATTAACATAACAATATAAATCTAGAAAGACTGAACTGTGCTACACATATTACTGTAGTGACTGAAAGATTAACATAACAATATAAATCTAGAAAGACTGAACTGTGCTACACATATTACTGTAGTGACTGAAAGATTAACATAACAATATAAATCTAGAAAGACTGAACTGTGCTACACATATTACTGTAGTGACTGAAAGATTAACATAACAATATAAATCTAGAAAGACTGAACTGTGCTACACATATGACCATAGTGACTGAAAGATTAACATAACAATATAAATCTAGAAAGACTGAACTGTGCTACACATATTACTGTAGTGACTGAAAGATTAACATAACAATATAAATCTAGAAAGACTGAACTGTGCTACACATATTACTGTAGTGACTGAAAGATTAACATAACAATATAAATCTAGAAAGACTGAACTGTGCTACACATATTACTGTAGTGACTGAAAGATTAACATAACAATATAAATCTAGAAAGACTGAACTGTGCTACACATATTACTGTAGTGACTGAAAGATTAACATAACAATATAAATCTAGAAAGACTGAACTGTGCTACACATATTACTGTAGTGACTGAAAGATTAACATAACAATATAAATCTAGAAAGACTGAACTGTGCTACACATATTACTGTAGTGACTGAAAGATTAACATAACAATATAAATCTAGAAAGACTGAACTGTGCTACACATATTACTGTAGTGACTGAAAGATTAACATAACAATATAAATCTAGAAAGACTGAACTGTGCTACACATATGACCATAGTGACTGAAAGATTAACATAACAATATAAATCTAGAAAGACTGAACTGTGCTACACATATTATTTTAGTGACTGAAAGATTAACATAACAATATAAATCTAGAAAGACTGAACTGTGCTACACATATTACTGTAGTGACTGAAAGATTAACATAACAATATAAATCTAGAAAGACTGAACTGTGCTACACATATTACTGTAGTGACTGAAAGATTAACATAACAATATAAATCTAAAAAGACTGAACTGTGCTACATTTATTATCATAGTGATTGAAAGATTAACATAACAATATAAATCTAGGAAGACTGAACTGTGCTACACATATGACCATAGTGACTGAAAGATTAACATAACAATATAAATCTAGAAAGACTGAACTGTGCTACACATATGACCATAGTGACTGAAAGATTAACATAACAATATAAATCTAGAAAGACTGAACTGTGCTACACATATTACTGTAGTGACTGAAAGATTAACATAACAATATAAATCTAGAAAGACTGAACTGTGCTACACATATGACCATAGTGACTGAAAGATTAACATAACAATATAAATCTAGAAAGACTGAACTGTGCTACACATATTACTGTAGTGACTGAAAGATTAACATAACAATATAAATCCAGAAAGACTGAACTATGCTACACATCTAACCATAGTGACTGAAAGATTAACTTAACAATATCAATCTAGAAAGACTAAACTGTGCTACACATATTACTGTAGTGACTGAAATATTAACATAACAATATAAATCCAGAAAGACTGAACTGTGCTACACATATTACTGTAGTGACTGAAAGATTAACATAACAATATAAATCTAGAAAGACTGAACTGTGCTACACATATTACTGTAGTGACTGAAAGATTAACATAACAATATAAATCCACAAAGATGAACTGTGCTACACATCTAACCATAGTGACTGAAAGATTAACATAAGAATATAAATCTAGAAAGACTGAACTCTGCTACACATATTACTGTAGTGACTGAAAGATTAACATAACAATATAAATCTAGAAAGACTGAACTGTGCTACACATATGACCATAGTGACTGAAAGATTAACATAACAATATAAATCAAAAAAGACTGAACTGTGCTACACATATTACTGTAGTGACTGAAAGATTAACATAACAATATAAATCTAGAAAGACTGAACTGTGCTACACATATTAAAGTAGTGACTGAAAGATTAACATAACATTATAAATCTAGAAAGACTGAACTCTGCTACACATATTACTGTAGTGACTGAAAGATTAACATAACAATGTAAATCTAGAAAGACTGAACTGTGCTACACATATGACCGTAGTGACTGAAAGATTAACATAACAATATAAATCTAGAAAGACTGAACTGTGCTACACATATTACTGTAGTGACTGAAAGATTAACATAACAATATAAATCTAGAAAGACTGAACTGTGCTACACATATGACCATAGTGACTGAAAGATTAACATAACAATATAAATCTAGAAAGACTGAACTGTGCTACACATATAACCATAGTGACTGAAAGATTAAATTAACCTAACAATATAAATCTAGAAAGACTGAACTGTGCTACACATATGACCATAGTGACTGAAAGATTAACATAACTATATAAATCTAGAAAGACTGAACTGTGCTACACATATTACTGTAGTGACTGAAAGATTAACATAACAATATAAATCTAGAAAGACTGAACTGTGCTACACATATGACCGTAGTGACTGAAAGATTAACATAACAATATAAATCTAAAAAGACTGAACTGTGCTACACATATTACTGTAGTGACTGAAAGATTAACATAACAATATAAATCTAGAAAGACTGAACTGTGCTACACATATGACCATAGTGACTGAAAGATTAACATAACAATGTAAATCTAGAAAGACTGAACTGTGCTACACATATTACTGTAGTGACTGAAAGATTAATATAACAATATAAATCTAGAAAGACTGAACTGTGCTACACATATTACTGTAGTGACTGAAAGATTAACATAACAATATAAATCCAGAAAGACTGAACTATACTACACATATTACTGTAGTGACTGAAAGATTAACATAACAATATAAATCTAGAAAGACTGAACTGTGCTACACATATTACTCTAGTGACTGAAAAATTAACATAACAATATAAATCTAGAAAGACTGAACTGTGCTACACATATTACTGTAGTGACTGAAAGATTAACATAACAATATAAATCCAGAAAAACTGAAATGTGCTACACATATTACTGTAGTGACTGAAAGATTAACCTAACAATATAAATCTAGAAAGACTGAACTGTGCTACACATATGACCATAGTGACTGAATGATTAACATAACAATATAAATCTAGAAAGACTGAACTCTGCTACACATATTATTTTAGTGACTGAAAGATTAACATAACAATATAAATCCAGAAAAACTGAAATGTGCTACACATATTACTGTAGTGACTGAAAGATTAACATAACAATATAAATCTAGAAAGACTGAACTGTGCTACACATATTACTTTAGTGATTTAAAGATTAACATAACAATATAAATCTAAAAAGACTGAACTGTGCTACATTTATTATCATAGTGATTGAAAGATTAACATAACAATATAAATCTAGAAAGACTGAACTGTGCTACACATATTACTGTGGTGACTGAAAGATTAACATAACAATATAAATCCAGAAAGACTGAACTGTGCTACACATATGACCATAGTGAGTGAAAGATTAACATAACAATATAAATGTAGAAAGACTGAACTCTGCTACACATATTACTGTAGTGACTGAAAGACTAACATAACATATAAATCTAGAAAGACTGAACTGTGCTACACATATGACCATAGTGACTGAAAGATTAACATAACAATATATATCTAGAAAGACTGAACTGTGCTACACATATTACTGTAGTGACTGAAAGATTAACATAACAATATAAATCTAGAAAACTGAACTGTGCTACACATATTACTGTAGTGACTGAAAGATTAACATAACAATATAAATCCAGAACGACTGAACTGTGCTACACATATTACTTTAGTGATTTAAAGATTAACATAACAATATAAATCTAAAAAGACTGAACTGTGCTACATTTATTACCATAGTGACTGAAAGATTAACATAACAATATAAATCTAGAAAGACTGAACTGTGCTACACATATTACTGTAGTGACTGAAAGATTAACATAACAATATGAATCTAGAAAGACTGAATTGTGCTACACATATTACTGTGGTGACTGAAAGATTAACATAACAATATAAATCCAGAAAGACTGAACTGTGCTACACATATGACCATAGTGAGTGAAAGATTAACATAACAATATAAATGTAGAAAGACTGAACTCTGCTACACATATGACCATAGTGACTGAAAGATTAACATAACAATATAAATCTAGAAAGACTGAACTGTGCTACACATATTACTGTAGTGACTGGAAGATTAACATAACAATATAAATCTAGAAAACTGAACTGTGCTACACATATTACTGTAGTGACTGAAAGATTAACATAACAATATAAATCCAGAAAGACTGAACTGTGCTACACATATGACGACAGTGACTGAATGATTAACATAACAATATAAATCTAGAAAGACTGAACTGTGCTACACATACGACCATAGTGACTGAAAGATTAACATAACAATATAAATCTAGAAAGACTGAACTCTGCTACACATATTACTGTAGTGACTGAAAGATTAACATAACAATATAAATCCAGAAAAACTGAACTGTGCTACACATATAACCATAGTGACTGAAAGATTAACATAACAATATAAATCTAGAAAGACTGAACTGTGCTACTCATATTACTGTAGTGACTGGAAGATTAACATAACAATATAAATCTAGAAAGACTGAACTGTGCTACACATATTACTGTAGTGACTGAAAGATTAACATAACAATATAAATCCAGAAAGACTGAACTGTGCTACACATATGACGATAGTGACTGAATGATTAACATAACAATATAAATCTAGAAAGACTGAACTGTGCTACACATACAACCATAGTGACTGAAAGATTAACATAACAATATAAATCTAGAATGACTGAACTCTGCTACACATATTACTGTAGTGACTGAAAGATTAACATAACAATATAAATCCAGAAAGACTGAACTGTGCTACACATATAACCATAGTGACTGAAAGATTAACTTAACAATATAAATCTAGAAAGACTGAACTGTGCTACACATGTAACCATAGTGACTGAAAGATTAACTTAACAATATAAATCTAGGAAGACTGAACTGTGCTACACATATTACTGTAGTGACTGAAAGATTAACCTAACAATATAAATCCAGAAAGACTGAACTGTGCTACATATAACCATAGTGACTGAATGATTAACATAACAATATAAATCTAGAAAGACTGAACTGTGCTACATATAACCATAGTGACTGAATGATTAACATAACATATAAATCTAGAAAGACTGAACTGTGCTACACATATTACTGTAGTGACTGAAAGATTAACATAACAATATAAATCCAGAAAGACTGAACTGTGCTACATATATGACCATTGTGACTGAAAGATTAACATAACAATATAAATCCAGAAAGACTGAACTGTGATACACCTATAACCATAGTGACTGAAAGATTAACATAACAATATAAATCTAGAAAGACTGAACTGTGCTACACATATTACTGTAGTGACTGAAAGATTAACATAACAATATAAATCTAGAAAGATTGAACTGTGCTACACATATTACTGTAGTGTCTGAAAGATTAACATAACAATAAAAATCTAGAAAGATTGAACTGTGCTACACATATGACCATAGTGACTGAAAGATTAACATAACAATATAAATCTAGAAAGACTGAACTGTGCTACACATATTACTGTAGTGACTGAAAGATTACCATAACAATACAAATTTAGAAATATTACAAAAAAATTACAAATCAAGAAAGACTGCGTTGTGAGCTATAAAATAAAAATACAAATACAATAAGCTGCAATGCTTCACTTTAGGTTATACTGTGTATACAGACTACCTGTACAGAAGTTTAAAAATGTCAATGATTCTTTACAAAAATGTTCCTGATTTATTAGTTTAGTATGTTTCTTAAAGTTTATTTGAAATATCTTTTTATCTAATTCTAGAATGTATTTAAAGTTTGTTAAACATCAAACGGCAAATGAGTTCAAAATCACGAGCGAGTGCTGCAGAATAATAGATTTTTACAATGAAATCTGTAGAATGAATGTGAGGTTAAAAGCCTTGAGGAAAGGTCATAAAAAGTTTATTTTTATAAGCGTAAAAGTTCATTTATAATCTTTCAAACAACATCTCTGTTTCTACTTTCACCTCATTCGCCCACGTGCTCTCCATGGTGGATTTAAGGGAAATGGCTGAATGTTGGAGCAGATACCATGAAAATATTTCATACTTTCATTAGCCTAACTTAGCACACAACAGCGGCTGTCTTACCTGTTTTATCATTAGCTTCGCAGAGGTATAATTATTTTTCACTCTTTCCTTAAACAGTTGTTTTTTCTGTAACTTTTCTTGTCAATGTAATATTTTAAGCCTTTTGTATAATAGCTCTTGTCACTCATTTTTAATTAACGTTGTCAACTATATGTTAAAAGTTGTGATTATTAAATCGTTAACTTTGTTAAAATTGTCATCTCATCAGATTAACAATTTGCTGACAAACAATGGCGTGTACATGGGAGTAGTTCAATGGGCTCATGCCCCTGTCTTCCTCCTGGTGTGCCTCAAAAGTGTCCTTTTTCTCAGTTAACAAAAACTTTAACAACTACTAAAAGACACGCCTGATTCCACACCATGCCTGCTATGAGTTAAGGGAGAAATTTCGACTGTAAAATGAATACCACACAAGAACGTCTAATTATTTACAAGTAAAAAAAAAATGGTGATCGGCTGTTAAATGTTAATTCAGAAAATTTTATTCTTTAGTTTTAGATTTTAAAAGCATTTCTAAGATTTATTCAGTAGAAGTAAAAGAAGAACTGCTTGTTTGCTGTGACTTTCTGACGTGTACCAGAAGCAACCCACAGTACACATAGTTTCCCTCTCCACCTATAAAATAGTATTACCTTACAATTGGTAAAAAGTGTCTACTTTTGTCAGTGAGTCCCTGTCCTGTTAATGGCCTCAGCTCGTTACAGCTGACAAAAATTTAACAGGCATGAACATACTCGTGTTTCTGTTATGCCACTACCTGTCACGAACTAAAAGTTTTAGTTAAAACATCGTATGTAGTAGAAATTTGAAAACACATTTAACTCTATTCACTTTTTTCAACTTCCTGACTTCAGCTGACTTTTAACCTGCAAGCTAAACGTCTTATTTCTGATAAAATTTAAGGGCAAAAGGTATAGGCACCTTTCTTATTTAAAACTCATGTTAACAATTTAGTTTCTATGTTTTATTAACGATTGTGGCAAAGTAACAACTAGTGCTAAAGTTTTGCTGAGGTCACAACTAATATACTAAAAAGGATGACCCATCTCGCGTAGAGACGTATCACCTATGTCTTGAGAATGACGACCGACAGACAGATATTTTGGATTATTAATCGAACATTTTGTTAGTGTGTGTCAATATGAGATATGAAAGTACGTCACTATGCAATAACTGATTGCTATCATGTACACTGTCTTTATTTAACATCCATTTTTGATGGCTGACATCTGTTGCTTTTCCACAAGTCTTCTGCTTCTTTACACCGTTGGCCTTTTGCCACTGGCCCGACATAACCAGATGGTTAGGGCGCTGGACTCGTAATCTGAGGTTCGAGGGTTCGGATCCCCGTCACATCAAATATGCTCGACCTATCAGCCGTAGGGACGATATAAGTACTAATCAATCCCACTATTCGTTCATAAAAGAGTATCCCGACAGTTGGCAGTGGGTAGTGATGACTAGTTGCTTTCTATTTAGTCCTACACTGCTAAATTAGAAACAGCTAGCGCAGATAGCCCTCGTGTAGCCTTGCGCGAAATTTAAAAAACAATCAAAAAACTTTTACTGCATAGTCCATCAGTTATATTATGTTGTTATTTTCGGTTCCTGTGCGTAATCTAGTAACAGCTTTTCTTTGTTATTTTTATTGGACAACACCTTATTGCAAAGTAAAAAATATATAGTCATATACGCATTTTATTTCAAAATAATCATTCAGTAAATTAAATTAATAGTTACTCTTTTGACCGTCAGTCAATAAAAGTATGTTTGACTAGCAATAAATCTTCGAAATTAAAGACTGGGTTGAAGAAAAGCCACTTTTTTTTAAATATTTTATTTAAATAATTGTAGAAATATATAAAGACAAGACTTTTATGAGTATATGTGAAGCTCGACTTGCAGTTTGTGGGTCGTAGTATCGAATACCATCTCCGAAGATGTTCTCACGTTACAGATCATACGGGCGTTATTGTGTCTTGGTCAATACCACTGTTCACTGGTAAAATAAAAACCCAATAGTTCGCGATGAATGAATATGACCAGCTTTCTTCCCTCTATTCTGTCGCTTCAAAATTTGTGACTGTTTGTGGTCATAACCATCGAGTAGTTTTGCGCGAAATTCAGTAAACAGAGAATGTTTGAAGCAGACATCACCTGTTTGTTGATTAACGATATTCGTAAACAGCTTCAAAGATTAGTAAAATTAAAATAGCGCTGCATTAAAAGTTACGTTATTTTACCTAGTTTTAATTAACAGTTATAACTAAGTGTATTGTTTGTAAAAGTTACAGAATCCACAGTTCTCGGTTCTCTTAAACCGTGATAATAGTTTTACAGTCCCCGTTCGTTTCACATGATAAACACGCTTGTGTTTCGAAGCGGAAAAGAAAAGAGTTAGAATCTATAAACGTGAGCTCTGTCGTTGTAACGAAGAAGCCAGCACTCTGACGTCAGTGTTTTGCACGTGTTAGCTAACGAAAACCAAACCTGGGCAGAAGACGTATCTCAAACCTCAACAGATTCGGCGTGGAAAAGTTGACAACACGTAGACCAGAAACGCTTCCGATGAACCAGACAGCGGGGGACGTGTAGGAAATGCGCGGGTTCTTGCTTTGGCACAAGACACGGAAAAGAAATTAACGTTCTTGCCTGACTGAGTCATAAGGGTCACAATGGCAGGGTGGAGTTGGCGACCGTCTTGCGTGCAGGAGTGCGTGCCGGACATGCCCCTGTGTGGTGTTCCAGCAAATGCAGGGGACCGCGTGCTGCCGTATTTAGTTCCGCCGCCAAGCCAAAAACGGCAACTGCTGTGTTTCTGAGTTAGCTACCAATTACTGTCGTCCGTCACCTGCAAAATATCGGCGACCCCCTAGGTCCTAGTGGAGGAAACCCGATCCTCAGCCAGCGGCCGCACGCCCTGTCAACCTCCTGCCAGCACGTGCACAATCTCCTGTACACTGAATACCCCCTTTGTTTAGCTGTTTTGTAAATAGCAGCTGTTGCTGTGCGTTCACCACGCGCTGTGCAGCAACCCCGAACGTTCCAGATAATAGTGAGTTAAATTCGTGTGTCGTCTTGTTAACTTGGAGTAGGTAACGCAAGTACTGAAGTGGTTACAATTTCGGTAATATTTTATGAAAGGGGTAAAAGCAGATTTTCTTTGTCGTTTTTAATACGACCTGTTTAAGAGTAAAATTCAGATTCAGGTTAATTTTCAACTGGTTCGTGAGAATAAACAGAGCACTTTTTATCACAATATTTTGTCTTTACATGTATATGATGGGAATAAACGGAGCACTTCTTATCACAATACCTTTGTCTTTACTATGATGGGAATAAACTAGGATTACTGATTTTTACAATTCAATCCGACAAGAACTTTAAAAATGTCCATAGAAAAGTTTAAATATATGTATTTGATATCGAATGAAATTGTGTCTCTTCAATTAGGCCTTTTTTAACCTCAAAATGAACTACGAAATGTTTAACCATTCAGAAGAAAAATTAAACTCATAAATGTGCCTTATTTGCTACATTTAATTCATTTTTAAGCATAAAACTTTTGTTCATTATTCTATTCTAAAAGAACCATTTCGTCATATTTTATGAATGTTTCCAAATACGGGTGTTATTGTCACATGAGAGCTTTATAATAAATGGTAAGACATTTGTTGATCTGTCGAGATTTTTCAGTATTATGAGATTACAGTTTCCAATCATCCTTTTAGCCCTTTCTTTGTTCTAGAAATTATAAAAAGTATATACAATTGTTAATATATATAACATTTTGCTTTCCGCTAACCCTCAGCTGAAAAAATTACACCTGTTACAAGATTGTATATACGTAAGTTTTATTATACTTGCCTAAGAATAAACTATAAAAATGATTTTTATCTGAACTTATCACGTCAGACTAAACCAAATTATCCCGTGAACTTCCTACTTCGTGATTAAATAGGCATGTTATTAAATTATTTCATGTCAAAAAAGAAGATAAAGCCGGAATGGTAATAATAGTGACTGATCGTGATTAAACTTAATTTTCAAGCAGTATCTCATTTAAATACGTTGAAAAAAATTAATTTTTATCATCAGTTTTTAGTGAATGGGGTTACTGACAGAAACAAAGTGTAGGACGTTTACATGTTGTGTACAAACAAATGTGTCTATGCAAATAATATTATTATCAAACATTAACTTAACGTGTTTGTTCACGCTAGGATAATTTAGTGTAGATTACGGCTGTATTTGAACGTTAATCAGTATTATTTCTGAAAAGACAATAATAATAATATGTTGTTTATATCTTCAGCACCCCTCTCTCCTAGTAGCACATCGGTAAGTCTGCGGACGTTTAACACTGGAAACAGAGTTTTGATACCTGTGGTTTGCAAAGCAAAGATGGCTTAATGTGTAGTTTTATGAGAACAAAATCTAAAGCTACAATGCCTTATAAACTAAAAATAAAAACAAATTGATGTACGACATTATTTACATACTAATTATTTCGGGAGCATTAGTAAAAAATAATGTGTAATCGTTAAGATAATGTTCTGTGATATCATTTTTGTTTGTTTGATAGTACTCACAAAACTGTAAAACTACTTGCGTTATGCCCACATTATGTTTGAAAATAAGTTTCCTAATGTTTCTTATTAATAACCCTTGATATATAAAACCGTGTGTGTGTGTGTTTTCTTATAGCAAAGCCACATCGGGCTATCCGCTGAGCCCACCGAGGGGAATCGAACCCCTGATTTTAGCGTTGTAAATCCATAGACACACCGCTGTACTAGCGTGGAGAATATATATATATATGTATCCATCGTGTCGGAAAGTCACCTACTGGTGTGTAACAAATATAACGATCGATGATATTTGGAAACTTTGTTAATGGAATAGAACTTATAATGTTGTGATGATAATAATATGATAAAAAGTAGCCAGTAGATGTCGCTACATGAAATGTTAGAATTTCATGATCATGAGAAACCTACTAGAAGTAAAAATGTATTCATACGATAACTGGTATAGGTATTAAAACTTTAATTAAAATAATGTACAGAACAGAATTTCGACCTTCTTTGATCATCTTCAGGTTAACAAAGAGAGTTTACAACTGACCGTTGATGAGAGTATGATAAAAGTATGAACGGGTACGAGACTGTAGAGAACGTTGCAGTTAGATGTTAGGTTATAAATTAATAACCTATAACCTATAATTAATAACAAATTAATAAACGTGTATCGGTTCAGTTTTCGTCTTGGTTCTTGTATTAGTATTTTGTCGTTTGTTTTCCTACTTAGTATGTTGATGTTTTCTATGGTTATATCGTGTTTATTTCATTTACATTATTGAAAAACGTACGAAGGTGTTTTCTTGTGTTCTTTTCAATTTCTTGTTTTTTGCATTTTGCGCAAAGCTACACGAGGTGCTAGCCGTCCTTAATTTAACAGTGTAAAACTAGAGGAAAAGCAGCTAGTCATCACCTCCCACCACCAACTATTTGGCTATTCTGTTACCATCGAATAGTGGAATTGATCGTCGCATTATAACGTCCCCACGGTTGAAAGGGGCGATCTTGTTTAGTGTGACCGGATTCGAACCCGCGACCCTCAAATTACGAGGCCTTAACCTCCTAGCCATGCCGGGCAATTCTTATTTTAACGTAGAGAAAAGTCTGTGTATAGTTCTACATACAGACAAGACTTTCAAACTTTGTAACAAGCCATTAGTAAAATTATTGTATCCACGATACATATTTTATCAACTATTAAAAATCCCCATCACACCAGATATGCTCGCCTTTTCAGCCATGGGAGCGTTATAATGTGACGGGTCAATCCCATTATTCGTTGATAACAGAGTAGCCCAAGAGTTACTGGTGAGAGCTGATGACTAGCTGCCTTTCCTCTTGTCTCACACTGCAAAATTAGAGACAGCTGGCGCAGCTTGCCCTCGTGTAACTTTGCGCGAAATTCAAAAACAAACAAATACTTGTCTCCCGCTGGTACCGTGGTAAGTCTAAGGATTTACAACGCTAAAATTAGGAGTTCGATTCCCCTCGATGATCTCAGCGAATAGCCTGATGTATCTTTGCTAGAAGAAAACACACACACTGTTAATACTTTAGTATCCTGTCTAAAATTTGACACAAAATGATTAAAAGATCAAATATCACACTAATTACCTCCGCAACCGAAGGTGGACAGAAGTTAGTGTTTTCACCTCACTATGCATGTGTTTATCAGTAAGATTTCGCTATGGATTTCGATGAAAGTTGGTATACATATGGACTGTGACCCAAATTAGAACATATTAGATTTCGGATGATCAGGATCACAGCATGATCACGAAAATCCAAAAAGTCTTTATCTGTTAACATAAGGACTGATTTTTCACAGTATTTTGCTCAACAACTCAGTCAAAAATGATCGGATTTTGATAAACCTTAGTGGACACATGTAGAATATTATTCCACATTGTCTGCTGGCTGAAATGGACACACGGATTGATTTTCGAATTTTTTTGAGGGCTGAATATATTCAACACTGCGTAGTAAAGGATGTGTTCTACTGCCTCTGTAATTTATAAAATGAAATCTTCCACGTCTATACATTTTTTTTATAGTTTTACACTACTGATCGACCACAAACTAAACTGAAATGTAAGTTTACGCTTGTATTGAAAGTATCAATATTTATATATCTTATGTAAATTATTATAGTTTAGCAGGTATCTCAGTGGGTCAGCAATAACTTTAAAGACTCCCAAATGCCAACGTTAAGGGTTCAAGTGCTTGTGGTGGACAGGCAATGGATCGTTATGTAGCTTTTTGCTAAAACAAATAAATGGAATAGATGAATAGTTGTTGTTAATTTATTTCGGCAAATAAGAGTAAGGCATCACCTGACGGACGTGAAAGATTACATAATAACCTTTACCTTCCTGAGAATATAAATTAATGGAAACTGCATGTAATTGTGAACTGAGGTTTTATCGCGTCGCTTTTAAAAATATCGAATGCACTAATAAACTATTATTAAAAAACAAGAAATAGCTATTGCTGAAATAATGAAAACCTTTAAATATCTTAGTTGTTTCAACTGTGAAAAAATAATGTTTTTTCATTATTATATCGTGAATATAAGACAAAAAAGTTTTGTCTTTTTTCAAACTTAAAGACATTTTCAAAGATTATTGTGACCTCCATTGGCTCAGCGGTATGTCTGCGGACTTACAACGCTAAAAACCGGGTTTCGATACCCGTGACGGGTAGAGCACAAATAGCCTCTTGTGTAACTTTATACTTAATTCATAACAACAACAAAGATTATTGAATTACGCGCGGACACAAATTACGAATAATTTTTTGTAAAGTGCTGCTCTCTAGTGTATAGAGTTTACACTATGTATTTCCATACCTATGATGTTTGCCAAAATAAGATATTCCTAACATGCAATATGGTTACAAGTTGATCTAATCAAGAGAAATATCTTGAATTAATGTGTGACTTAGGTTTACTCATTACTGATGTACCTATGAGAACCGAACTGTATATGCAATCTAAAAGCGGATTACGTGTTGTGAGTTTTGATGTTAAATATGGCATTGTTAGAGTTAAAATCCTGTTCTATTTATAAAAGGTAGCAACAGTGAATAGTAATCGGTGAATAGTAAACTCACATTAGTAATCGGTGTTCGTGCCCTTCACTCTAAACACAGTAAATATGATACCTGATATTAGACGTTTTTATATAGGAAAAAATCAAAAGGAAAAATCCAGGTTTAAATGTAAAAAAGTTATATTTTCCTGTGATATATTGTATTCGAGCTTGGCTGTAGACATGTTTATCATTGTCATAACTATATCCACTTAGTTGCAACAAATCATACCAAATGTTCATCCTCCTTATTCAGTTATATTTCCTGTTACTTTGGTGATTTTCTTTACCTCCATACAGCTTTATGTGAATGTATTCCATAAATCTATAATGTGAGCTTTTCATTTTTTTGTTACTCGTGTTTCTTTATTACCAGTAGGCTTTAAACATGGTCGTGTTTATTAAATATTCTCCTTAGCGTTTCCTTGTTTGTTTTTTTTTGTTGTTATTCTTTAAAGTTTCGTACGTTAACTCATTGAAAAATAAAACACATTTTGTCGAAAATAAAGTTTCCTTGCGCAAAAAAGCCTTACCTTTTATTGATAGAGTTTAAATACGTTATTTACTTTACAGGTTCTCAAAAGAGAAATAATTTTATTAAGAGAAGAAAAAACGTTTTAGCCGATAGATGCACGAATAATTACTTTAACTTCAGTCCAGTTCAGATATATATATATAATGTTTTGACTTTAAACGGCACTGAAATACCTTCTTTTTGACTTAAATGTATTTAATACTAGCTGGAGTACCCGTCCGAAGTAGTGGTAAAGAACACTTATAAAAATCGTAAAATGCAAAATTGAAAATTTGTATGTTTCTTCCCATAGATCTAACGAACCTCCTTACCAAATTTGGTGAAGATCCATTCACACTGCGAAGTAGTTACATAGGCATACAACAGACAATACTATTATGTTTACATAAATTGTTACCCGGTTGATCAGCGGAAAGTTTACTGATTTACAATGCTAAAATCTAGGGCTCGATTTTCTGAGGTGGACAGAGCGCAGATACCTAACTTACTGTGTGCTTTGTGCCAAGGTAGCAACAATAATTCTCAAAAGCACGCTGTTAATTTAGAAGTTTCGTTTATAGAGTCGTGGATGTAATGTAATACACGTACTTCTGTAGCTAACTTTAGAATTAAAACTATTCTTTATGTATGATATAGCAAAAAAGTGTTTTTCAGGTTTCAACTTTTTGAAATTCCGAGTTTATTTAACTACACACAAAAAAATAACAAAATTAAAAACCCACAATAAGTAAATAGATGTTAAGAAACATACAGCTTTAAACTTAATAATCTCATTATCGCTGTTCCAAAAGTTTTAGTCTTTAGCTTAAACTTCGAGTTCAACTTATATTTAAAAAAAAAAAGAGTATTTTGAGTTTCACGCAAAGCTACTCGAGGGCTATCTGCGCTAGCCGTCCCTAATTTAGCAGTGTAAGATTAGAGGGAAGGCAGCTAGTATATCACCACCAACCGCTAATTCTTGGTCTACTCTTTTACCAACGAATAGTGGGATTGACCGTCACATAACGCCCCCACGGCTGAAAGGGCGAGCATGTTTGGTGCGACCGGAATTCGAACCCGCGACCCTCGGATTACGAGTCGAACGCCTTAACACACTTGGCTATGCCGGGCCGTTAAAATAAAAATAAAAAATAAAAAAATATAGTGTAACGAGGCACTACATCTGGAATGTCCTGGCATCTAGTGGTGGCTTACGTAACTACAGATATATCTGGAATTTCGCTAACTGAGCAGTCACGCACGATTGTGTGAAACGCTAAAAGCTTGTAGAGTTGATTCCCACTGACGAAATACTCGGCAACTACAGTGCCTCAGGTTTCCATTAAACGAGCTACTTTAAAGTGGCATTTTAGTATAAGCAGATACTGGAGTCACGCGTTGAATAGGAGTATCAGCAATCAGTTCGTGCTACATGAAACTACTTATCTTTCTAATTTAGCACGCGCCCCTGATGTAGTCAGTTTCTTAAGTCGAAATACGTTGAACCTAAAGAAACTGCTTCAGTGGTTTGTAAGAGGTCACAGTCGCTTAACCGTCAACGTCTTGAAATTATGTGTACACGTGAGAACACATCTTTTGTTTGTCACGCGTTTCGTGGTATTTTGTTTTGTTTTTATAACGTTAAGGGCAGTTAAGATGTTGATATGCTTTGTTAACATACGAAATGGCGTCAGAAGTTAAAGGACTCGAAATTCCAAGAAAATGTTTGACTTATGAAATGAGAATCGAAGTATCATTTGGAGGAGAGTCCGTTTTCACTATCCAGCGTTCCTGACAACTCATATCAAGGAAAAGAACCATTGCAATGTTTTAATGCATACTTTCAACAATGCATCGGTGTTAACATATATCTAGACTTTATTATTAACTATAACACAGGCAACATCGTGTTCGCTGATATAGTTAGACCTGGAGTGCAGCTTCCAGAATACGTTTGCATTACGTGCTAAAGTTGGACTCCACTAAGCAGGCAAGATAAAGTGTTTTTGGGAATCACTCAAAGTATTCATTTAAGATAGTTTAAGCTCAATTCGCGTAGAAATGAGGAATATTGCGAAATCTGGAGTAAATAAACTGATGTGATTAATCTAGTATTACATATTATTCCATACTTTCGCTCTCAAGTTCATTAATTGTTTCATAATTAAATTGTGTGATTATCATGAACTTTATTTAGATTACTGACTATATTGATTTGAATAATGAAGTTAAGCAGTTATGGTGAAGAATTTCTTGAAAGGTTTTTGTTTTGAATTTCGCACAAAGCTACTCCAGCTCTGTCTGTCCCTAATTTAGCAGTGTAAGGTTAGAGGAAAGGCAGCTAGTCATCACCACCCACCGCCAACTCTTGGACAACTCGTTTACCAACAATAGTGTGGATTGACCGTCACATTATAATGCCCCATGGCTGAAAGAGCGAGCATGTTTGGTGCGACGGGGATTCGAACCCGCGACGCTCGGATTAGGAGCTGCGTGCCTTAACCACCTAGCCTTGCCGGGCCTCTTTAAAGGCATCTTCATAGTTTAGTATATCAAATGGTCAAATAGCCAGAAAATATTTTATATTTGTTGTTAACCGCTAATATATCGTTGCAAGAGTGATAGTAAGGAAGTATTTGGGGAAAATTGGTCATTACATAGTTAGGTGATTTTTTTAAAAAATTAGAGTTTATTATTTTCAGAAAGCTACTTTTGAAACCGTGAGACAAGGTTTGTCTTTAGTGAAGTGAATTTCCTTAAAAATTGCAGACCAGTTTGTCTTACTTCTGTGGTGGAAAACGTTCTAGACTCTGATAAAAGGAACTTAGTGAAATGATATTATACACGATTGTCAACACAGGATCAACAAAGAAATCACTTCCCTTATTACTCTTATATTTTTCAGAATGTCACTTTTGTTTTTATCTATTAGATGGAAAGGGTATAAGCTTGTCATACTTAAATTTTGATAAGGTGTTACAGAAAATATTAGCTAAGAAGTCACATTGCTAAAAGTTAAAGAAAGACTAGTTAATTGTATGGTGGGGTGTTTAGATGGTAGACGATAAAATGTCATTAATGAAGTCCAATCAAACTGAGAAAAGTTTATTGGTGACATTAAACTCTTAAGTGCTTCGAACTGTATTGAAGTTATTAAAGTCAAAATGACTTCGATTAAATGGTAAGTTACGAGATATTTAGCAAATGACCTTTAATTATTGTAATAAGTGTCATGTAGTGAATTTAGGTTATTATGACATGGATCACGCGTTTCATACATGTGGGAACCGACTCAACAGCGTTATTGTAGAAAAAGATTTTCGCATAGCAATAGATAATTATTACGTATTATAATTTATCACGGACAAGTCTCTGATTTATTATGTTACATATTACACTTTCAAATAGCTTAAAAATATAAATCTTATCTACAATTTAATTGAATATTGATCTGTATCAAATATATATTTGCCAACAAGATTGATACACACAATTTTCGTTATTAACAAAAAATATACATCAATATACAAACAACAACACAATTTATAATAAGGATTATTGCAAACAATGATTTATATATAAAGGTTTTACAAACTTACAAACGGTACTGAGTCTTTTATCTGGTCTGAAATTGAATGTTTTATCGATGGTTTACGATGAGCGAATTAATTCTGAGTTGATATTGTTACACTTCACTTAAAGGCTAGCCTCACGTCGTTTACAAGTTTACTCCGGCGAACATATCTAATATTTTTATAGAAATAGTAACGTCCAAAGTTAATTTACTGAAGTTAAATAGTTTGTATTGCTCGAAATTTATAAAAATTTCTGGTCAAATATCTGTAGTTTTCCAATTAATAAGCGTTTATCACAGTTAGAGTTTCCGAGATTTATAGTATACAAAATGTAGCAAACTAAACATATTAACCTGTTTCTTGGCTCGTCGATTTATAAACTTTTAGGATGAGGTTCTCGAAAGTTTAGTTGGCAACAATGTAAAATATATATTGTTGAGTCTTACACTCAAGAATCTTCTACAAATTTAGAGAATAGGCGGAACTTTCTCAATACACATTTAACAATATAAGTTACATGCATTTCTAAAGATATAGTTAACTAAAACAAAGATCGATATTAAAATAAATATACAGGAAATCCGTTACGTAAGTCAATATACACAGTCATCTCCATGCAAATCACTAGTTACACCTCACACGAAATACTCTCTATTGTTTGGTCTCCTTATCAAAGAAATTATGTTCATTTATTCGAAAGTGTTCAGAATGGGGCTACTAGAATGATTCTGTGTATGAGAGGGTTATTATATAGAAACAGGTTAAGATTTCTTAAATTAGTTGTTCTTTAGAAAGTAAGGTTAAACTTTGACCTTACTACCTTGCGACTGGCCTTCAATATTTATAAATGCGTCTTGAGCCAAAACAAAAGTATATTTGTTTATTTTTTTAAACTACGGATTTTATATCTTTAAATGGCCTATAAAGATGTAATCTACCTTGTTGGCTAAGTGTTGTCCCTCAATGGATGAACGATTTCCATGATGGACAGAGCACAAGTAGCCCGTTGTGTATGTTTGTTGTTTTACTTTCGCACAAAACTACACAAAAGCTATCTGCGCTAGTCGTCCCTAATTTAACAGTGTAAAACTAGAAAGAAGACAGCTAGTCATCACTACCCACCACCAACTCTTGGACTACTCTTTTATTAACAAATAATGAGAGTTATCGTAACATTACAACACCCCCACAATTGAAAGGGCGAGCATGTATGGTATGAAGGATATTCGAACCCGCGAATACCAGATTGCGAGTCGAGCGCCCTAATCATCCAGCCATGCTGGACCAAAAACAAAAGTTAAATGAGAACCAGTGGAGTAAAATATTTTGGTTTCCTTGTACTTTACTCTAAATATACTTAGAGAGAGGACACAAATTTAATGTTTGAAAAACACACGTTAAAATTTGGTAACGACAGATTTATCTTTCTAACAGAAATGACGACCCAGCATGGCCAGGTTGTTAAGGCACTCGATTCGTAATCCGAGGGTCGCGGGTTCTTATCCCCATCACACCAAACATGCTCGCCCCTTCAGCCGTGAGGGCGTTATAATATTACGGTCAATCCCACTATTCGTTGGTAAAAGAATGACCCAAAAGTTGGCGGTTGGTGGTGATGACTAGCTGCCTTCCCTCTAGTCTTACACTGCTAAATTAGGAACGGCTAGCGCAGATAGCCCTCGAGTAGTTTTGCGCGAAATTAAAAACAAACAAAAAAGAAACGTGAGAGAGTTATTTCCACTATACGTTACAGAATCATGACTACAGCATCCGATTAACAACACCGTTTCTCGAAGTACAACTTTATTAAGAAATCGTTGTAGCTCAGAGATAAGTATCTGGACTTACAACGCCAAAAGCCAGCGTTTGTAGTTTTGCGTTAAAATTAATTAACAGCATTAACAGCTAACAAAAATTGAGAGAATAAAAGCAAATTAATATTTCACATTTTATAACAAAAGTTAGAATTCAATTTCGATTTTAGTTTATCGAAAGCCCAAATTAAAATTAAGTTATAATTCATCAGTAACTGAAATTCTTTTGAAATTGTAAGTCAAGAAGACTTTATAGGAACTGCATTAATATTAGATATTAATGATTCGTTGTGCATTATAGTTTAAGATCTCGTAACTGAGTACACGCATTATAAAATATATTAAGCTATTATTAGCTCGTTTGCTAATATGAAGAATAGGTTAAATTAATCAAGTAAATTGTGGTTTTCTTTTAATCACACAGGTTATGAAATCTCATACGACATTTTAGTTGTTGTTCTATTGGCTGAACAATTTCGAATTCATCTGCAAAACAGTTTCTGTTAAAAAAAGAAATCATATAAGATCCCACCTGGCTCAACGGTAAATCTGAGGACTTAGAATTCTGAAAATCGGATTTCGATGCCTGCGGTAAGCAAAGCACATATATCTCGTGTTCTAGAGTTGTGCTTAACAACAAACAAACAAAAATCATACATTTAGTAAGATAAGTTAAATAGTAAACTTGAAAATTACACATATTATGTTACGTATTATAATATATTTCGGACGAGTCTCCGATTTATTATATTACGTACGTTACGTATTACTATTTCAAATAACCGTAAATTTGAATTTGAATTCAGTAGCTAATTAGATGTTAACATGTATCAAATTTATGATGTTTGCCAACAGCTTTGATAAACACATTTTGTTTGCAACACAAATATATTTTATTACAGAAAAATGCAGTTTATATTAACAGTTATTACTAATAGCTATTATAAATTGTAGTTTACATACAAGAGTTTTACAAATAATACTGATTCTTATATCCAATATAGAACTTAATATTTCATCTTCGACCCAAGTCCACAACAAGCAAATTAATTCTAAATTCATATTTTCATACCTCCCTTAAGCTAGCTGGCTTTACTGACCTCACACCGTTGACTTTTACCGATGATGATATTTAATGTCATTATAGAAATTGTAACATCGGAAATAATTCACTGAAGTTGAACGGTTTGTAATGTTTAAAATCTATAAAGGTTCCTGGTCAAACTGTGTCGCTAACAGGCGTTAATCACAATTATAGTCTTCCGAGGCCAAAACCACACTGACTGTAGCTGACTTGTAATAATAATGATGCTTGTCTCTTGGCGCTTCGGTTTTAATACGCCAGTCACGTGAGAGTCTAGAGCATTGACCAAATTTCGCTTGACAACAATACTGTCAATCACAAGTATTACATACACACCTAGTACATTGTTGATTCTTACGCTCAAGAACCTTCTACAAATTTGAGAACAGACGCGACTTGCGCAATACACAGCCAAGAATATACATCACATACAAAAAAAGAAAACTATACAGAAACAAGCGCAGAGACTAAAATAAATTTACAACAGTGAATCTGTTACACACAAAACGTCACTCAATGTAAACGTTCATACATCATTTCCAAGAAGCTAGAAGTAAGATTATTTAACATAAAATGACTAAAAAAAGAGTACATTGACTCTTTATCTTTACTGAAAAATAATCTCTATCTGTTCATTCTAGCATGAATGGTTGTTGAGCTGTACTTTTCGCGAATTCACGTTTCAACCCAATAGTTTCAAATTTTGACGCGATTTTAAGTTACGGCCAGAAGTGTGTTCAGTTATTCATAAAATTTTTCCAAGACTTAAAATTATATACACAAACTTTTTGTTATAAATTTTGTATCTAAAATTTATTGTTTTTAACACATATGTGTCACTGAGCTTGTCCAAGATGCGATCGAAAATTGTTTTCATTGATATCATGTGGATATCATTAGTATACTTTTAACCTCATTAATAGTTCTTGTTTATAACTTTGGAAAAAAGTGATCACTTAACGTTTTAGGTTATGTAAGCTATTTTACAAAATCCCACTAGTGGCGCTGTTATAGTGTTTTACTGAATTTAGCTGCATTTTATCGAAATGAAATTAGGTTACATACAGATGAGATACATACTAGATGTATGGTTATACACATTGTAAAAACTAAAATAACGGAAGTAAAATACAGATGAATACATAATATTTTGTATCTGTTACTTATATTTACTACATAACATCCGCCATTTTCTAACAAATCTTCTTAATTGCTTAATCAGATAGATGTTTCTGTCGTAATATTAGGAGAGAAAATACTAAGAAGAAGTCATTTTTGTAAATATCTTTCTGTGCAGATACGACTCTGTTTTCTTCCCTTTTATATTTGAACGCGGTCCTATGGTTAGCGAACCGGACCATGAATTTGAGGTCCCATGGTTTGTGTCCTTTACTAACCAACCTCCCCTCAAGGAAACCATTCTCGCTCTGCACCTTGAAACCACGGGTTTGTTATAAGAATAAAGGTTAAATCTCGCTATTAGTCTGACAGGAGTAAACGCCCCCAGTGGCACAGCGGCATATCTGCAGACCCACACTATTAGAAACCTGGTTTTGATATCCTTGGTGAGCAGAGCATAGATAGCCCGTTGTGTAGCTTTGTGTTTAGTTCCAAAGAAACAAGAATAAACCAGCAGTTGACGCTGTTGACTATTTAGTTGTCTTTTCTCCAGGTTATCGCTTCACAATTCGGAAGGGCTAGCAAAAATGACCTTCGTCTAGCTTTACGCGAAATTTAACGAACAATTTTATTTGTTATGTGCATTTGTTTGCATTTCTTTACGTTCTATATAACAGTTTCTACTAAAACATTATCTCAGTTTCGACAATTACACAAACAACTGATCCAAGGATCGAACCTTACAGCAGTTAACCCTGTCAGTGTAAATTTGACCCATGAAACAAATACAAAAATGAATAATAGACACTTGATCAACAATAACACAAAAGTGCAACATTTGATATGCAAAATAGCTGGAATTCTTCAATTTATAATATATTAATGATTCTGGCACTAGGCCTACAATATTAACCTCAGGAGCCTTCTATAATAAGACTATATATAATTTGTTCACGCTAAATGAACAATTATGTCATACAGAATTCTCAATTCGTAGCTTGAGTATTGTTCATACTAACTGAACAATGTTTTCTTACCGAACTGCCAAATGTATTGTTTTATTATTACCCACACTAGTTGAACAATTGTTTTTTTGTAACAAATCTTCAACGTTATTGCTTGAGTGGTTTAACAGATGTATTTTACAAGTTTTGTCAAACAAACATTTAAAGCAAAGGATTTTCGATATTCTGGCTCTAAAAGTTAGTATAAGAAAATATATGCCTAACAGAGAAGGTAGGTATCAATAATCTTAATTGTGGATGCACTTTATCTGATATTGCGGTCCCAAAATTTGTAAGTTGCCATTTTACAGGGTTCTTTTATTAGATAAATTACCAGTTTTTGGCCTTTTTATAAGAAATATCTATAAATTGCAATAACATACTTTGTTATTTTAACTACTAGAGGGCAGCAGCTCCGATATGACGTGCATCTAAAGCCAGAAGAATTCGTGTCTACAAAGGAGGTGCCGGTTTACATTGAACTTTATTAAAGTTGCACGCTATTAAGCATACTCATAATAACATTTATTAGAGAACATTTGTATCATTAACATCCTGTGTCGCAGTTAACTATATATCAAGTACATATGTCGATAAATTATTCAACAGCTGAGTCAAAATAATAATAATTAGTTCATACATGTAAGGTGTAGCTTAACAATTAACGATTTTCTCTTAAGTCAAATTACTAGGTGCAGAAACCTATATGTTTTAATTACGTCCGCTGACCTCTGGACAAGAAGCTTCTTCAGAGCTGTAAATATCTGTTCGCTATCTTGCGTTTTTAAGATTTAAAAGCCCACTCGAAAGCTACCGCGTCATATTTACTGAAAATTCCTTGTATTTCGATTATTTTGAGAATGCTCTATTTACTCACTCATTTGACACCTTTGTGTTTGTGTTAAAAGTTTTAATGTTAATTACTATTTCGTAAGTGTGATATAATTAACAGAAACGTGACGTAATTTGTGTAATGAAAAGTGTAAAATCTGTGATACTACACTCAATGTTCCAAGTTGTTGTGAAAAGTTGACCAAAAGCTATTTTCTATATCTAATTTATAAATTAATAATAAAAAAATGTTTCATTCAAATATTATGTTCTCTGAGCGAAGCTTGAAATTGTTAAAAGTTTCATATGATACAACAACATTTGCCAGTTGGTTTTACTTACTTCACTGTAAATTTGAAGTAGAATATTCTATATCTAAGTCAATGTCTTTATTAGCCATTGTTAGTTTTAAACAGTTTTTAGTGTTATAAGCCTTAGGCTTACTGCAAGACACTGTGGTGGCGGTAGGAGGCAGCTTTTAAACAGGCCGAAACAGTGCACGAATATTTTAGGGAATAGAAAAAATACAACACACCACGTAACAATTTTTATTCAAGTAAATGGCAGTATAATCAAAAAGTGAAACACTAAACGTGTGTTTTGTTCCTATCAATCACAAAATATAGTATAAAGAAAACAAGCGTAATGATGCATTTACCAATATCTTTATAGCCTTTTCGAAAATAAGAGGAACAATTATGCATCTATTTTGCAATAATACTTTTTTTATGTTATAAATTTGGTCGAATAATGTTTGATTTCATCGTAGGGTCGGTAATACTCACTTCTTCAAGATCATTCTGAAACATCAACCGTGACAAAATTAGAGCTACTAGCATCAAAATTTGACGAACGTTTTAACTGAAGCTAGACCTATTAGTGTTTGATCCTGCTTGACTGAAATAACAAATAAATTATGCTTTCAGTGATGTCGAGAAACCCACTTGTTGAGAAATTTATATGCAAAAACGGCTCGTTTGGGTTGAGAAAATATTTTACATAGAAGAGCGAACAACGTTTCGACCTTCTTCGGTCATCGTCAGGTTTTTGCATATAAATTATGCTTTGAAATGTGAGTGAAAACAGAAAATTAAAGCATTTCTATAGAAGGTAACATAGGAACAGCTTTAACGATTTCTCAAAATTTTCTATACCTTAAAACAAAGGTCAAAGACAGCTAGTAGCTCGATCGTGCGCAAACCAAACACGTGCACATGTCTGGAGGTGGAGGGGTAACGCCCTGCATTGATCGTCTTTTACTTTGTTATTGGATGAGACCAGCAGAGGGCGCTGGTCAGTTAAATTAAAGATCAGAGGAACAACTTGTTCGCATATCTCAAGATCCATTTTAAAATAGTTTTTTTCGTATATCTAGTGTAAAAAGTAATATGCGTCAAGACTATTAGCTTGGATAAGTTTTTTTTCCCTCATTATGTTTTTCAAATAATTCTAGTGAATATACAATTCTGACAAGTGTCTTCCTTGAGGTAATATCGAATCTCTTGTTACATAGTCTCCTGTAAAGGTAGATAAATGATAGCAATTGTTACGATATTAAAGAAATAAAAAAATGTTTTATTTCTAAGAATTATTAACTGGAACTCTGATACTGTTTTAGACAAAGTAATAACTAATACAAATGTCTACCGCTGATTTCTTTGTATTTTTCGTTATAATCAAGCTTTATCCAGTCTAACAATATATGTGGAATTCTGATATTGTTGTCGGTGTATTATATAATCTATAATCTGACGTTCAGATACTAACATTTTTATGTGTGGTTTTAAGAACTGGTTATGATACGATCTGAAACTGTGAGATTCAGCTCAGGGATATCAAGAATATTTGTATGCGTGTAGATAGCTTATCCCCTCAACTAAAATAATTTCTGAAACTTTATTAATGCTTTTTAATCAAAAAATGGAATCAGTATTTGCATACTTTTGTATTTGATTTGAAAATACCTTCTATACAAAACAAATATGGAATACCAAGTGTTTGTTTTCTTAATGTATGCTTTTTGGCATGTTCGCGTTTACTTTTCTGACATGCGTCAGTTATATTATCTGTGTACGTGACATTTATAATCGTGAATTCAAAGGAGAACACCAATTTTAAATTGAATCTATACAACCCTTCCATGGGTGAATCACAATTCGAGAACCATGGTACTTTCTGAAAGTCTACATTGTGACACTCACTACTGCTGACCAAATGTTTATGTGTCAGATTTTCCACATATTTAGTTTTGTGTTGTGGTTGCTTTTTTTTTAAATATTGTGAGACTCCAAATTATTTTGAGAACACTATTAAGTGAAGCAAAAGTCAGAAAAAATAAATTATAAAGAAATCCTCATTGAAAATATCTAACTGATTTAATTAAATGTAAATAAACTTTTGTGTAACATATTTGGAAAGGTGGTTGAGAAAATAATAATAATAAATCTACTAAATGTTTTAACTGTGTACTTAATATTGGAACCGCCAGCGTCGCGTGGCTTACAAAGTTTGTGATGAATGGCAGAAACTGCAATTTGTCATCATTACAAGCGAACAATAGATGTCTCCAACAGTGCAAACATTTTAGCTTACAGCATCATGATAATAGCTATCATGTAAACTGCGGTTAATACTTATATACTCGACAGGGCTAACATGTGCAGAACATAGTAATGTTAGGTCTAACTTCTTGATTTTATGAACCAATAACAGAGGTGAAAATCCAACATCAGGTTGATGTGTCGTGTGATTGATCATTTTAACTGACGTATTTTGCACCCGTGACACCGCTGAGACGGTATGTGACTGTACAATGCGAAGTCGTGTAGCTATAATCCGATACGTTTTAGCCCTTCTTTGTGATATGGGGCACAAAATAATTGGATAAGTCTGCACAAGTCGACTACGAGTTCAGTATATAGAATTAAAGCTACCTCTTGAGAATCAACCTTTGACTCCATGACGTAGACATGGAATTACGTGTATATATGTGAAACCGTCTGATCAGGCATCAGTAATGAGTTAATGTTATTACACTCCAGTCAGAATCCCCATCCAATAACAACATTGGAAACAATAAATAAGAAGGGCATGCATTATTAAAATAAAAAGAGCTTTTCACTCTGTTACATCCAGTGACACGCAAACAGGTCGGAATACAAAAGATTTGTCTTCTTACATTCAATTGTAATGGTAACCGCGTTCGTATAACTATACCTATTTGTTTTTCTTCCAGCCATACATAAATAGATATAGAAGCATGCCTTAAGTGACGACTTTTCTATGTGTGTGGTTCCTGTCCATTAAACTCTTAGATTTTTTTTTTCAAATTTAAAGTAATATAGGCCCTGCATGGCCTGGTGGTTAGACACTCGACTCGTAATCTGAGGGCCGCGGGTTCGAGTCCACATCACACCAGTCATGCTTGCCCTTTCAGCTGTGGGGGCGTTTTAATGTAACGGTCAATCCCACTATTCATTGGTAAAAAGTAACCCAAAACTTGGCGGTTGGTGGTGGTGACTGTTTGCTTTCACTCTATTCTTATATTACTTATTTAGGGACGGCTAGCGCAGATATCCCTCGTGTAACTTTGGGCGAAATTAAAAATACAAACAAACACAACGGGGCTATCTGCGCTCTGTCCGCCGTGTTAATCATTGACCGATCGGGGGATAACACTTGGTCAAGAAGATAGATAACAACTTTACAGGTCACTTTAGTATAAAAAATCCGAAGTTTCCACAGAGATAAGTAGCAAAACACACATTTCAAAAGTTATCAAAAATCGAGTCGCCAAACTAATGCTTACTATTGTGAACAGTCATAAAAGTTCATATAACATCCGCAATATACACTTTAAAAACTAAAATGATCAAATGGAAAACACGTAATATCAGCGTTATATTTGTATGCATGTATATATTTACATACTATGTAACACATCTTTATATACACATGAGAAATTCCGAGACTTTCAATTTATACCACTGTTGCCTGATCTCTGAAATCATTAAATTCGAGAACCTAATGAGTAGAAATAAAAAGTGAGGTATTTTTAAGTTGGTTCTTATTAAAACAAATATGAGCATATTTTATTACCATATAATATAAGACAAAATTTTTTTGTTCGAAAAAATTTTGCAGAACTCAAACAAGTAGAAAATGTATCAATTCATCAGCTTTATTATACATTACACGAAGTTCAAACAAAGATAAAATTAAATTAAGCCTAACTTAGGACAAAAAACAATTTTTTAAAGCAGATTATGCAGAAAATTCTCTCTCAAAATGTTAATACTACATTCGATTTTTTTTATGGCTAGCCAGTTACAGATTGAATTCCAGAAATCTTTCTGTATCTCAGCCCGATGTACTAATTGTAAAATAAATTTTAAAAAAATGATACTGACTTCAATACTGCTAACCCTTAGTAGATATTATCCATTGTTGAATACTGATATATAGAATAACACTTAGGGGTAACTTAGCACGACTTAGATATAAACTGTCCTGGTTCTGAGCTAAAACAGAGTAAATCAACTTGTATCTAATACATATATGAAAGTTACCAATTACAACTACTGGCCTGGCATGGCCAGGTGGTTAAGGCACTCGACTCGTAATCCGAGGGTCGCGTGTTTGAATCCCCGTCGCGTTAAATATGCTTGCTCTTTTAGCGCTGGGGGCGTTATAAAGTGACAGTGATTCCCATTGTTTGTTAATAAAAGAGTAGCCCAAGAGTTAGAGGTGGGTAGTGATGAGTAGCTGCCTTCTCTCTGGTCTTACACTGTTACATTAGGGACGACAAGCACAGATAACCCTCGTGTTGCTTTGAGCGAAATTAAAACCCAACCAACCCACTATTAGAAATACACCCCTCTCATAAAAGTCTCTTGTGAAAAAATACATCCGAATGAATAAGTTCTAAGTACAAGAAATCAAGATTGACTATAAATAATTACGCAAAATTAGATTATGAAACAAAACCATGGAATTAGAATAAAACCATTAATTCACCTTATGAGGAACAGCAAAGGCTAAAACGTTTTATGTGAAAAATAAAGTAAGAAGTTGTACTTACAACCAGTTGTTTCTTATCTAAAAGAAAAGCACTATCGGAAAACTCAATTGAAACTAAAAATAAATCAGAACCTAAAACTTAGAGGGTTCAAAGTTGGTTAAACTTTATCTCTTCACACATCAAGATTCACTTAAATATAACAATAGTTTAGAAAGTATAACATAATCAAACAAATCGTTTACAATAATATAAAATAATAAAATCTCATCAATGTATCTCAAGATGCTTTAGAGTCTACATAGCGTGGCCAAAGATGGAAATCATTAAGATACATTGATAACCAATGTGACAATAGCATAAAGAATAAATATAATTCCAAGAAATACAGTTGCATGTACTACACGAGATAAACGTATTTATAAGACCATTGACTTTATATAGAAAGGAAAACAACAGACTCAAAAGTAATAGTTAAAAAATATCCTAATGTAAATCCTTAAATTATAGAAGTAACATTATATTATTGTAAAAACAAGACTCAGCTCAAATTCACTTATTTATATAGCCCAGAAAAGTGTATACAATTTATTTATCGAAACAAACACAAAAAACATAAGCTATAACTATTCTTTAATTTTTTAACCGCATGGTAGTATAAAACCCACTCTTTAGCTTAAGCAGAACTGACACTTGCCAACTAAAGACCATAACAAAAGCGCGCTCACATATATAGTAAATATACAAAAGTTTCCAAAATATTGAATATATGCAGTCTGGGTTTGTGGAACTCCCCTATCTCACTGTTACAATAAAAGTAGGTTTTCCAGGGCGGTGCTTGACTTCACTTACATTTTCCTGATGATTTTTACAACCTAAACCAATTCGTCTTTGATCGACCAAACTTTGTTTGCTGCTGTTTCCTTCCTGTTTCCCATCTTGGTTGCAATAATCTTAACGGTGTGGACAAGACAGTAATAATATTGTTACAACCCTGCCTTCAACTCAAGGTTCTGTGAGATTCTAGTTGAAGTCATTGCTGATGTTAGTTGAAGTCATTGCTGATGTTAATTGAAGTCATTCATGAGCATTCTTTGTCTCTATCCGTTTAGCTGATGCTACCAACACAGATAATACTGCTCAAACAGTTATTTCTCTTAACATAGTTATAGGAATCAATGTCATCTCCTCTGTTGTTCCTATTTTCTGCTTATTCTTCAGGGCAAAATCCTTGCCAAGGAGATTTCTTTTGCTAAACATTTTAGAAGGTTGTCCATCTACCAGATATTCATATCTATAGTTCCTCAAGAGATGAGCTAAAATTGCATTTTTATGGATTTTCTTGCATAGCATTATTTTGATTGTATTTAAACATATTTCTAATATTTTATCCTTTAATCCTGCTGTGTTCCACTAGTAATTTTGGAAGTGATAGCTCTCTTTTCTCTAATTTAGAAGATGAAGCACTTTGATCTTTTGAAAAAAAAAGCCAAACATTTGCTGACTTTGGTATAATCATACCTTGTAATGTTAAAAATGAAACTACTACTCAACTTTTCATCATCTTTCCTGTCCTATAAACATCAAGTCGTCCAGAAACTAAAGAATGGAAATGGCTAGTCCATGTTCATCATTATGGAAGCTGAAGAGATATCTACTGTAAAAATTAAGTTGACGGAGGAAGATCGACAGTTTTTACACCTTCACATTGAATTTTAATCTAAGATGGTTCTCTGGACGAAAATAATGTTGTCTCTATTTTCCTCTGAAAACAAAGCACAAATAAATAATTATAAAGAAATACTTATTATGGACATTACCTAAACATATCTTATGCAAAAATAGTGGTATCAGTACCAGTAACCTATCTATACAGTGTTAAGTCAATTCAAGTTTCATTAAAGGATAGAACTGGTGAAACCCAGAACAAACTGCTTTCAGAATCACTAAACTGGATTTGATTGTAATAATTTCACACTTCAACCCTTACAAACAAACCTCTCTGCAGTACAGAGCTTAATTGTAGCATAGATAAATTGAATATCTTACAATCTGTACGTGTGTGCCAAAATGCTTTAGTAAATAAATGCAGATTGTATCTTTAGGTATACTGCACGAGTTCCAAGACATTGTAAGAAGCAGCGCCATACGTGACACACCCAGATTAGGTGACACAAGAAACTAAAATATCAACCTCAAAATCAACACTCATATCCAAAAACTAACGATTTTGCTGCAGGAGTAACACTACAATCAAACAACTCAAACTTTAAAGTAAATACAACAATAAATATGTCGACTTCTGCTCAAGTGGGTGATTTCATTAATAGCTGAACGCTTTTTTAACCCTGTAGTGACAGAGCTTAATCTCTGCTAATCGTTATAATAATTGTGCCTATACAAAGTAAGAAAAAAGAAAGAAAATTGTCATATTGTATTTAAAAAGTACAAAGATTTTTAAGTAGTGTAAATTATTATTGTAAAACTAGTTTTATACTTCATTTTTTCTCGCCTTTGGTTTTAGAAATGAACTGTACCATATTAAAGTCAGTTTCCTCATGGTGACAGTCGTATTAAACAATCATTTACTTCTACCATGCGACTTTAGGCAAGAATTTCTATATGTTTTAATATATTCTTATTACATACATATATTCTATTTAATATGATTATTTTCTTAAGCGATATTTCAGTGTATTAGAATAAAATACCTATGCTTCACTGCAGGGCTCAAAGAGACCCAAATGTACCAATCAAGCTACTTTGTCATTGTCAATTAGTTCTGTAGCTACCTCAGAAAGTCCATACGTGAAAATAAATTGTTAGGAAACTAGTCCATGATACCTATGCATGTACACTTGCTGGTGAGTTAAGGTAGAAACAAAATTTCAAATATAGCGCCTATGGGAACTCAAGAGAAGGGCTGGAATGCAAAATCTGATAACAGATTCTGGTTCAACCATCCTGTAAATATAATCTTAGATGCCCATCATGCTTGGGTGATCTTGCACGGGCATTTAACTATCTATGATAGGAGCTCTAACCCACCTGTCAACTTTGGCATTTAGCCACCTATGATAGGAGCTCTAACCTACCTGTCAACTTTGGCATTTAGCCACCTATGATAGGAGCTCTAACCCACCTGTCAAGTTTGGCATTTAGCCACCTATGATAGGAGCTCTAACCCACCTGTCAATTTTGGCATTTAACCACCTATGATATTAGCTCTAACCCACCTGTCAAGTTTGGCCCTGTTAGTTTTAAAAATTTCGAAGGAATGAACTAAACACACAAAGATAAAACCTGAATTAACACAGAATAAATCCCCACAATGTCAGTTCATGAAAATTTGTAAAACACACATAGAATGTGCTTATAAGAATAATTTAAACACAACAAGAGAACAACCACAGTTACATGTAAGTTCATTTTTTACTATCTGCCTGACCTGAAAATTATTCCTACTATGTTGCTGTCTGTGGCTATGAACATCCAATATTGGCAAAATAAAATGATAACACTTAAACACACTGGAACTCTGTCATAAATTAAACAAGAAATGCTGTGCTTATTTCTCCTAGAAGAAATCACCTTTGATGTGTAATGCAACAATAGAAGACGTGATCGCCTTACCCTAGTTTTCCTTTCATTTCATCCATGTTCAGTAGTTGTTTTTTATTCATTTTTCTGTGTAGCATTACTTTCTACATTTTATATCACAAATATCTCAATTATTGGACATGCACATGTTTCTTTTTCAGTTTAATGACCGAATATGTAGCACATGACTTCCATGTCTTTTGGAATTATCTGCTCAACATGACATTCAACCCACTGAGTAAACAAAGGTTATAGGTTCTGGCTTATTCCTTTTTTTTTCATTTCCATTCTTGTCATATTTAGCATCCACTCATAAGTAAAACTTTCGGTAATGGTATGGTTTGGCACACATCATAGAACCATGGTATCGATGTGGGAACATTATAAAATTGACATACTTTCTCTTTCGGAGGAGCAAATCCATCTATAGTGTCATAATGTTGTCTACAACTATTTAAATTGCAACCTTTATAATGCGATCTATAAAAGCCAAACAAACAAAATCTCTACAGTTTTTCTAACTCCATTTTCCAGCAAACAAGCTATTAAATCTAAATTGTGCTAAAGCGGTGAGACACTTCCATCTCACCCAGACATTGAAATACATTAACATGCTCACATACATAAAGTCAAATGTCTGAGTCAACACAGAACCTTGAATGTACCTTCTATTACAATTACCAGTAATAACAACCAAGCATTTTCTAAATGCTGCACAGTTTCATGTTTCAGCGTCTAATCTGTCTTAGCACTGGCTATATCCTTAGTGTTCCAGAGAAGTCTGTTTGGCCACTGAGTGATGCTGGTGTCAATGCTGTTTTTAACATTTCTTTGTACTTGTCTTGTAAAGTTGTTTTACATATTTTGCTCATTTGTTTGTGCTTTTATCACAGAGCTGCAGTCCAAAGAATTTGGTTTCTGAATTCAATGACGTATCATCACTAAATGTAGGGTTTGTTTGATTTTGAATTTCGCGCAAAGCTACACGAGGAATATATGCGCTAGCCGTCCCTAATTTAGCAATGTAACACTAGAAGAAAAACAGTTTGTCATCACCACACACCGCCAACTCTTGAGCTACTATTTTATCAACAAATAGTGGGATTGATCATAACATTATAACGTCCCTAAGGCTGAAAGGGCGAACATGTTTGGTGCGACGGGAATTCGAGCCCGCGACCCTCAGATTGCAAGTCGAGCACCTTAACCACCTGGACATACTGGCTAATTGTAGGGACAAGGTCTGTTTCTAGTGACACAAGGCAGTGAATGATATACTCTGTGATCAAATAGTTTCAGTAGTTAGTGTAACAGACCTATAAACTATCTCTTTTTTTGGGGAGTTGATCCGTTCGTCTCACCTATTCCTATTATCAGCACAGCTGAAGAAATATGTCGTTTATAAACCTGTTTATTGGCTGGAAGCCAACCAGGGTATGCTGTGTCATCATGTGATGTTTTAAGGTGTGTCATTTTCTCGCAACACCTTTCATTATGTGGCAAACAACACCGAAGGCTGTGCTACTGCAGACTCTCCTTGCTCTTTGCTATGGCAATGACTGCAGTCACCATTTTATACTTTGCGAGTGCAGAAGCACATCAGGCAAAGAAATAGTACTTTTTACCAAAATTATATTCCATAGACTCAATTTCAAACTCTTCCGTATAATTGTCAGCAAGAAATATCTTGAACATTTGCTTTAAAGTTGGGATACACCATCTCACACAAACATCTCATTTCAACATTGTACATAACCAAGCTCTCTTGCATTCCATTCTAACATGCTATAAACTCTACGCAGAAGACGGCCATTTTTCTCTTCAAAATTAAAGTATCCGTACAGTTACACCCTTGTGCAAATTAATTGAAAAAAGACGGAAAATTACAATTTTTTGCGTTTTATTTCTAAGAATCCAAAAATTACTCACAAATTAATACATGATATGACCACCTTCATTTTTCAGAAGATCATTAATCCGCTTTGGCATCAAGTCCACGAGTTGACTGCAATCTTTACTAATTTTTAGATCGCGGTACCACACCTCAATTATGGCCTCAATTAGCTTATCTTTCGTAGTACAGTCTTTTCGCCGAAGTCTTTCTTTACAAATCGCCCGAAGATTTTCAATAGGATTTAAGTCCGAAAAGTTTCCAGGCCAGTTCAGCACTTTTATTCGCGTTGTAGTCATAAAGTTCTTCACAAGTTTCGATGTGTAGCACGGAGCCAGATCTTGCTGAAAAATGCCAGATCCATCTGGAAATCTCTTTTTCAATTATGAAACGACTCTTCTCTGCAAAACTTCGATAAACTGTGGTCCTCGCATCGTACCTATCACTACATGTAAGCCTCCGACGCCTCAGTAGCTGAAAAAGCCCCAAAACATCTTCTTCACGGGATGTCTTACGAACTGATTGATGTGAGATTCTCAAACTTTCTCACCTGGAGATCTGCAAACATGCAGACTTCTTTGACCTTGTACAAAGAAATGAGTCTCGTCACTGAATAACATCTTCCTCCATTGTTCTTGCATCCAGTTCTTGTATTTCAGACCCCATTGATACCGTTTTTTCTTCATTGAGTTGGTAAGAAGTTGTTTTTTGACTGATCTCCTTGCCCTTCTTACGCAATTTTGAATAACGTAATATTCCTCAAAATTTCGGCATATATCCCAAAAATAGATCGATTAAACCGCAAAACACAGCTAATGATGCCGTCTGTGTGAAAAAAATGACTATTAAAGGAAATCAGCGAGTACAGCGAGCCTACACCGGCCGCCATGCTGAAAATATTGTAAAATGACCATTTGTTTCAATTAATTTGCACAAGGATGTATATGCACGGTTGTTCAGAATCAAATTACTTCCACAACAGCTAATGATGGACAATCCGAGCTAAGCAGCAAATACATAAATCTTATTTCTGACTCTAAAAGTTATCGATGATAACCTAGTGAAACTATTTAAATAAGCATTTGAAATATTTATTTGCAAGTGTTATTTTATATGATGATCAGATCTATTTTACTTCATTACTTTCTGCCACTTACAATGACAGAAACTGTTCTTTGGTAATTCCGTATGTCTTCTACAGCCCTGAAATTAACGTAACAACTCTCAACTTTTCATTTAACTGGAATCTTTATGTTCTGCGAAATGACAATTCACTGTAGTGTGACTTAAAGCCACCCAAACACGATGTTGGTATCGGTGCATAACATAAATACCTCTCTTTCTTTTTTTTGATGTACTCACAGTTTATTCAAACGTGGTATGATCACACTGCATGATAATTAGAAGTCCATACAGATGAAAACCGTTTGCTGTCAGAACTTTATTCTTCGTTCTTATTTAGCAGTCGTCCATTGAAGTAAGGACTTAAAGTTGTAAACTGTGACACGTTTACAAAAGGCCACCCGAAGTGGTTTGAGTATCACCACTTCGTGGTGATGTCATTCATCTAGCATCTTCCCCTTCAAGCAGTCTATATGGACACCAATGATTTGAAAAGAACCTGGTTTCGGTTCACCCTATGGATAATCATAGTATGAAGCTATTCCAAATACTGGAGAGCGCTTCACATTCAACAGATAACCTATTTATATGGTTCTTCATATTCAACAGGTAACTTATTTATATGGTTCTTCACATTCAACAGATAAACTATTTATATGGTTTTTCACATTCAACAGATAACCTATTTATATGGTTCTTTACATTCAACAGATAACCTGTTTATATGGTTCTTCTCGCCTTTCCTTAGACTCTACGAAGAAACAGAGACATCTTTGGGAAGGTATTATGCACGTAGACGATAGGACAACAATAAAGGATCTACGTTACTTGTGTAATAACTATATCCTAGTTATGGGACATGAAAAATTCACCTTTGTGTTCCATACTCTAAATTGAGAACATATACTTACCCGATATTCAAAATAACTAGAAATTCAAAAATTAGTGTAAAAAAAGAAATTGCAGTGTTTGTTACCAATAGTTTAATGAAAAAGGCTAAACTCAGTTGGGTAACAAACGCAAAAGCACTTTATTAACAGTTGACTGCTGTGGTAAAATAACTGACACTTATGGGAAATACAGCATAAATTAAAGACACGGTTATTGAGTCAAATGGTCGCATATTTTACAGATTATATAAGATTAAAAGTGAGATAAAACTTACATTGAAACGCAAATATAATTGAAATTGCCTAATTAAAGATAGATAGCAATATTCAAAATACGCAGATTTTTTACAAGTGTCTTAACTCTCTTCAGGTGGAAAACAATGTGTCAAAACTGCGTTTAAAATTTGTATTGTCTACAGACAAGTCGATGTCTATAAATCTATTGATTGTCTTAACCTCATACACAGGGTGAAGTTGAGTATATGGAAGTGTCCCACATTATAGCACATAGCTCTATTTCTTTCATTACTACTGCAGTGTTACGTAAGCAGTTAAATTAGTTATGTTATTCTCTTGTTTCTGATCTATAACTTAGCATATTTAAATAAAATTTCATCATATTTTACATCCTACATCTTCGTTCAAAACTCTATTTTAGTTTATATTAGATATTTTATTCAAAAACCTAATTATCTCTCGAAATTAGACATTAGTGTACCATTACAACAAGCCTAGTTCGATCTCTTATGTACACAAAACATTACGTTGAGGAACGTCTTGTGAAGGAAAGTTTATAATTGATGTTATCGAACTGAAGACGATGAACTAAAAAGGAATGACTTGGGCTTTAAAGCAGCTAATTTAATCTATTTATACCTCATCAAAAACGCCTTAGCTGTGAAAAAGGATTGATCGTGCAAATTAAAGATTTTTGGTCGACTTGGGGGATGATGTTGGGTAAAACACGATATGTGGCTTGGCTAACTTACGAATGGATATTTGCTGTCAAATTATTATCAACACTATAAGTGTAGCTACCCGTTTGACCGTCAATTTTGATATCATTCTCTTAAGTCGCGTGCTCAATCCATTTTTAGCCGCACTATTTTTCTACACCGGAGGTGTTTTTGATAAGATATTATGGCTATTTTCAATAAACACCAACAAACTATATCAAGTTAGAAAGTGGCATTCAACAGTAACCAACATTAGTTTTAGGATTTCCACTCTATTATTCGGAACAGGCCTATACTTTATAGAACCACACACATTCTTTGAAACATATAGTAATAGTTTCTCTTTCTAAATCAGAAACATCGACTTTTCAATACCCTTGCGACATTTACAATACCTCATGTAGGTTTGAGTGCAATACACTAAGTCGTGTTTGTTGCAGGCTAGCAAGAGAATAGTAATAAGAAGAAGTTCAAACATAATGAGCTGATTTTGTTTTCCTTTGGTGCATTTTTATATGTCTACAGTCTTAACAGTTGTAACTGAAGTTTTAGAGTTTAAGGCATCGTTTGCCCGAACGTTCAATTAGGGTTTTGTGCAACTCCTTCCAATTCTTCTTATAAACCATTATCGTAGTTCATGACGCTAAAACGTTTTTATTGTATTCCTGATAAACTGATAAATGAATGAAAATATTAACTCTGTTTTTTTGGGTTTTGTTTTAAATGAGAATTTAACGAAAGGAAGTAAGTGCTATATTTTTACGTTGTAAACATATTGAAAACGTGATAGAGATGTTTATGGTTAAAATTCCAAACTAGGCTTGTGTAAGATTTTACGTTCATATTTTATCATTAAATAAATACAGAAGTAATACTCTAAAATATGACTGAAACACTTTAGAAACATACGCAAATCCACATTCCATTAGATTTAAATTGTTTATAGAATAAATAATAATAGTTTTTAACATATTCTATGTCAAACGATTTATATGAAAGTCAATATTTCATTAATCTCATGTTTGAATGATATTTATGTAGATCAATGACATAGGATTCTTGTTTTAGTTGTGTTGTCTCTTTCGGATAAAAATTATTTAAGAAAACAATAAAATAGATTAATACTTGTCCAGAAAGAAGCGATAAAATGAACAGATACAGTACACTTGTACTAACTGAGAACATTTCTTTTTAGGTAATTGCTTAAAAACAGTCTTAATGTGACTTTCACACAATGTTCCAGTCTTCCTACTCTGTTTGTTCAGAGAACATTATGCTTCCATGAAACTTAATCTTTTTTTATAAGAGTACTAATGTCATTGTAAAGTGATAGATCTTTTTGAAATAATGCAAACTTAATTTTTTAGATTCGCTACAAATCGATTCTTTACGGAAAAAGTTTATCAAAAAGTTATTCTTATGTACAAACCAGATTATTCTTTTTCTTTCGTATATTACTTAGAAAAGCGAGAAATGATTAGTAGTACAATGTTTACATTTGTATATCTTGAATGTACGAGAAGTAATTAGTGGTATAATGTTTATTAGATCTGTATATCTTGTATGGCAAACAAATATTAATTAATAAGTAGTGGTATAATATTTATTAGATCTGTATATCTTCTATGGACGACAAATGAGAACTAGTATAATGTTCAGATCCGTATATCTTGTATGGTAGGTGTGTTTGTTTTTTGATTTTCGCGCAAAGCTACACATGGGCTATCTGGGCTAGCTGTCCCTACTTCAGCAATGTAAGACTATAGGAAAGCAGCTAGTCGTCACTATTCACCGTCAACTCTTGGCCTACTATTTTACCAACGAATAGTGGGATTGAAAGTAACATTATAACGCCCCACGGCTGAAAGGGCAAGCATGTTTGGTGCGACGGAGAAGAATGGTGGGCAAATATTAATTAATAGTTAGTGGCATAATATTTATCAGATCTGTCAATTATTGTCAATGAGTAGTAGTATAATGTTCAGATCTGTATATCTTGTATGAACGACAAATGAATCGTACTATAATGTTCAGATCCGTATATCTTGTATGAACGACAAATGAATCGTAGTATAATGTTCAGATCTGTATATATGTGTGGACGGGAAATTATTATTCGTATAATATTTAGATCTGTATATTTTTTGGACGAGAAATAAGGAATACTTAACATTAATAATGGTATTAAAGCCAAAGAGTATTAGTAGCAGTTCTTAATGAAAAATATGACGTTATGATAAAATGTTTGTGTGGCAAACAAGAGATCGATACACGTGCCGCGATATACTACTGAACTCATTTAACACATTGAATTGTCAGATCATTATAACTGTAACAATGAATACTGCCTTTGATGACGAGAAACCCATCTGAAATAAAAATGTATCTCAGAACGGCTGGTATGGGTGTTAACACTTTTACTGATAAGGAGAGAACAACGTTTCGACCTTCCTAGGTCACCTTCAGGATACCCCTACCAGCCGTTTTGAGATACAAACAATCCTGTTGCTTGGTTACAAGTGACTACATATTAGGCGGCTTGTACTGGCGGTTGGTTGCTCACCCTCTGGCCAGAAGATCTAAACTAAAAACAGCTAAGCCTGAACCATGAGAGTTTTTGACCTGACCGTTTTAGTCGAGTGTCCCATAAAGTGCCATTCATTTCGGAAATATATAAAATACTGGTGCTTGTGAATGTCCCACAACACATGTTTATTAATCGACTCGTAATTATTATAAAGAACACTGAATAGGTCAAGAAAAAATCGAAAACTATATATGCTGAACAATTATTGTTCAGATAAAATTAAAAGGAATTTTCATTCTAGTATTCAAGTTACAATAGTAAAAATTAACAAAATATTTTGGAAAGATATATGAAAGCACACATAGCTTTATATCTTTGTGCAACAAACGCACACAAACTTAGCACATTTAAAATTCAAATCGTCACTCACAGAAGAGGTCACATCTACCATGTAACATACGACACTTGCCAAGTGTTAGTTCTACTTAAGGGTCGTAGGTCGGGAATGTTGATGTTGTGACTCACGTCGCGACAACTTCCCACTGAATTTGAATGCTTGTAGGTTTAGAATATAAGAACAGGGTACTTTATGTAAAACATGTTTACCAATTCAACTTGATATCCACTACACTTGTTATCAGATACGAAGAAAGCCCTTTGACTCTTTCACAGCGTTAGGGTCTGGATCAAAATATAAAGAGAATTAATTGTTAGAACATCACATGCGTAGTCGTAATCTGCAGCTTTCAGAATATCAGTAGAGGGCAGTCTAATCTGACTGTATAATATGTTAAGACGAGTTGTCACTACTGTGAAACAGTGATTTCTAATATTTTATTACTTTTAACAAATTAAACTCTATTGCTCACTTTTACACCAGTATGTGCACTCATCAATGTCTTCGTTCGTGTTGGTTTCATATTAACAAAATAAATAAAAGTGAATATAGAGTTTGAAAATTTAGCACAACTTCGGGCGTGATAAATTTCTCACATCAGATAAACGTTAGGATCGTCAACTCTAGTAACAAAAGGATATCTTCAATCAATATATAATTTCTAAAAAGTGGAAAAGTTGTAAGCTTTTGTAGAGGTCCATTCCCCTCTCTCTACAGGCCTAGGGATGCATCATGTTTTCAAACCAACGATATCGTGAGCAGCCTATTAATTGTGTAACAGGCTAATCTAGCTTTTATCTGTGGTTACCCAATTATTTCGTGCCACGTAATTCTAACTGATAATATCAGAGTGTTGCATTATAATACAACCGCATGACCAGAAAGGAATTAGACCTATCACACTTGGCAATTGTAAACTTAACCTCAGTTTGTATATGGATAGCCTTCAAACTGATGTAAAAAAGTGAAGAGCTGGTCACATATTATGACATGACACTGTGGTTCATTCGTGTCCTTCACGATAATAAATATTTTCTGTAGGATTATATATGCATGCTTTCAGAATATTTGGGAATATTTGTATATGTATGAACAACATTAAATATCGCACAACTCTTTTCTATGTACTTATAAACGCTCCCCGGTAGCACAGCGGTACGTGTGCAGACTTACCATACCAGAAACCAGGTTTCAATGCTCATTGTGCATACAGAAAGAAGCCTATAAGCCAAGTTTAGAGTTTTCCATAATCAGAGTCTTGTCTTCGTAACAGTAAGTTAATGAATAATAGTTTCGAAGATTCGATCATTAGTTGTAAGTTTAAGATTGATTGTTACATCATCGTCTTTCGTATCAAATATTTATGTAACGCAGAGTAATGCAACATCAATACAGGGTCCCTGAGCAATCTCGTGAACAGTAACACCCTGTAAGGTTTTCAACAACTTATTCATAGGAAAATTTCGTAATATCCTATGTTATACAGAATAGTTTGAAATGGAGGTAAGGACATTAAGTAATTTTGACTATATTAAGATTCCCTACGCCTACCATTTTAGGTAGAAGGTCCGTTTTCTAAAACCACATTTTTTTTTATATTTATCTCTAAAATTACCGTCATTAATGGCTACTAACAATTACATATTGACTGTAATAAAAAATTTAAAAATGAATAAATTCGTTTGAGATTTGTATAGTTTTTAGATAGGATTGATTCCGTGGTTTAGGTCAATATCTTCCACTATATATGCAGAATGATGACTAAAATTTCTAAACATAATATATCTCATTAGTAGTTTTAATTTAGAGCTAGGTGTGACCTAGTGTGACCTTAGCGTGCCAGACAGTGAAACCTGAGTTCAAGGCTGGCGTCTTTTTGCTACAAAAAGATGGCAATCAAATTCCACTATTCTATTAAAGTAGTTCAACAATTGTGGTGAGTGCTGTTGATTAGCTGCCTTTTCTCTTGTTTCTCAACTCAAAATCAGAGATGACAAAAGCAGATAGTCTGAAACAAACAAACTTTATTTTACATTCAACCAGAGAAAGAGGAAATAGAAAGAAAAACCAAGGACTATGACATTACAGACCAAAGTTTGTTACGTCATGGTACGAACAACAACTGTCTAGACGAAGAGGCATGTGTTGAAATTCCGAAACAGTGAACAATGATTATTATCAAAATATACATTATTTAATATACTTAGAAAAGTTTGTTGTAGTAACAATTGGAGTTGCAATACAAAGTAAAAAACATACTTATGGATTACCTCTAAATATCAAAGAAGATAAAAAAAATGAACTAACGAAGTAAGGGTAATTTTCAGTGAAGTCGAGAAAATCTACTTGTAGAGAAAAATATATATGTAAAAACGGCTCGTTTGGGTTGAGAAAAGTTTCTACGTAGAGGAGCGAACAACGTTTCGACCTTCTTCGGTCATCGTCAGGTTTTGTGAACCTGTATGAAATTTATCTGAATGAAGTTAAAAACAATTTAGTTTTTGTTTACAGGTTTTGTAATTTTTCTTAACCCAAACGAGCCGGTTTTACATATATAAGGGTAATTTTAAGTTACCAGCTTATAAAATAATATTGGGCTTTTATGAAAGTATTTTTATTATCTGTATGAAATTAAAAACGATTTAGTTTTTGTTTAGGAAATAATATAAAGACGATGGTTACATTTTTCTCCTTAATGAATCATTCTTGATGTGTATTCCTTATTGATAGTAAAAACTGGGTTTCAATACTTTTAGCAGGCAGAGCACAGATAACCTATTCTGTAACTTTGTGCTTAATTACCAAGAAGCAAGCTGTCCTTATTGACATTTGGGTTATATATTCATTCACTCAATAGAGTTTATTTCTATTTTATGGTAGTTACCATAAGATAGAGAAAGCCCCTTAAACTCGGTATCTCAGTGGTAATCCTGAAGGCTTATAAAGCACAACACGAGTTTCGATACCCGCGGTGAACAGCACACGTGTATCCCATTGTGTAGCTTTGCGCTTAATAATAAAGAAACCAATAATCTCTGTAGGTTTGGTTTCACTTAATGTAGTAGTGTCATGGATTGTTTGAAACGGCGCTTAATCTTTGAGATGGTGTTAATTAAACTGTTCCTTCCTCTCAAATAACTCTGACTTTTATGTGAATTGCAAATGAAACACATGTAACTGCCCTATAATTGTGTGACAGATAGGACCTAAAAGTTAAAAAAATAATGTTAATACGTGTTTTTATTTTATTCGCTGAAGATAAAACGTAACGCAGGCATGAAACTATTTGTAGATGCGTTATAAGAGAGAATATAAAAGTATTTTGTAAGGTACGTGTTTTAATAGATATATATATTAACAGACAACGCAAAATAGATAGAATATTACAAAGAAGGCTGATAAATTTATTTTATGAAGGTACTAGTTGATAGCGCACGAGGCTACACAAATAGCAATGATTTCATCCCCAACTGTTCAACACGTGGAGCTCACACTGATATGATGTAGATGGTGATGACGTAATTCGTTGTAGATGGTTAAAAGGAATATTGATAAGAAGGAAGAGCATTTTTAACAGTGAGTTTTCAATAGCACAACTCTACTGTTTTTAATCTACTCGTATAAGTAAACAAAGTCGTTTTATAAATAGAAATATATTTTGATACATCTAATGCGTGAGGTCTGAAATAACAACATATAATTAATAAACTACTAAAATTCTTAAACTAATAAATATGTATAAATATGTTATCAAGGTAATATAAAAATCCGTATAATGAAAAATTAAAACAAAATATTTAGTCCCATTTAGCTTCTTTCAAATTTAAAGCTGTATGTTAAATAGGCTAAAAAGTTTTTCATTTAAGTTATATATTTATTGTCCTAGCGCCTAGCCAAAGGCGTAAAATTACTTTGCTCGACTTTTAACATTCTAGATTTTAAAAACGAAACGCCGTCCAAGAGAACCGGGTCACGCTTTTATTTTTAACATTTTAAAGTGTAAATCAGTTACATATCCAAGACCTACCAAAATAAACGAATTTCAAAGCGTTGTTTTACTGTTTTGAAAAAATCATCTTTTAAGTTTTAATTATTTCCCATTCATAATCAATATCATAGGCTCGTTAGAAAATATTTACGGTACTATTAATAAGATTAGTGAAACAGTATATCTATTACATCACTAAAATATATTTCTAGGTATGTGTTTCTTTTCGCATGAATTCAAATGCAATTCACCAGATTCCAACCACATGACCACCCTCGTCATCAGCTAGGGTACTGTACCCTGCTGATGGTGCATTATTTCTTACCAACAGTAGATCGTGTTTTTGTAACTTCATCGTTTTATGATCATAGTTTATCTTCATTCCAATCACTGTGATTAATTTTTCACAGAATATGAATTAAGGAAGTTGTTTTATATTTTTACTTAACACCAATTTTTTTAACTTAACACCATTTTTTTTTACTTAGTACCTCTCTACCGTAACGCTTGTTTTATTCTTGAGATTGCAATTTTCGAGTCCAGAAGTCAAGAGTAAAATTGCCTGTCCTTCTTCATATAAAATTTCCAACTTAGACAACAGTGTGCAGTCAGTTATATTCACAAGTAAAAGGATCAAATTACTACATATTCTCCGAGTACGTCTGTTATATTTCTAATGAAATGGTATTATTTTCTTCAATGCTACGATGCGTGGTTATATTATGCAAGTTTATACATACATATATATATATATAAATTATTTGTGTATTTCCCAACATTATTACACGTTTTTGCACGTTTGATTGTCAGTAAATTATTTAATATGATTGTCTTATTACATTTATCGAATTGTCCATCTGCTGAAGGCTAAATCTCAGCCTTTATTAGGAACATATAAATATAAGTATTAAATGGGAAGTTTGTTTGTTTTTGAATTTCACGCAAAGCTGCGGCAGGAATATATACGTTAGTCGTCCCTAATTTAGCAGTGTAAGACTAGAGGGAAGGCATCTAGTCATCACCACCCATCGCCAACTCTTGGGCTACTCTTTTACCAACAAATAGTGGGATTGACCGTCATATTACAACGCTCCCATGGCTTAAAGGGCGAGCGTGTTTGGTGCGACAAGGATTACGAGTCGAGCAGCTTAACCACCTGGCCATGCCGGGCCAAATACGGGGTTAAACAATATTTATTAAAAAAATCAAATAGTTTTATTTTTTCTTCAAATGTATGAGTGATCGGATCTACTAGTGTTCTTATTGTATGATATTAATTAATTAATTCTAACCAAAAATTATTATTTTAATTCTTGTAATAAATGTAATAAAAAATCAAGAATATACGTTTTATAATTAATATGAATTCCACTTGTATTGGATTGTCTGTGAAATAAGAAAGTATCAAATCCCTTAGAGTTAGTGTTCCTTAGTTTAAAGTACTTTAGAAGGGATATATCATCTTTCATTTTTTTAGAACAAATTTAGTAATATTGTTATATTTTTTTGGGTGTTCAAAGGTACAAGTTGTTGCAATCGCATTAAGTGCTCTTCCAGAACAGGGGTGAAATGTCATTGAAAATGTTTGAAAAGCATTGTTTGAAGCATCTTGTACAATACACGTAATATACACTATACATCAAACCTTTTGTAACATTGTCTCTCTGATAATAGTGTTGTGACTTGGTATTCTGCTCACGTCGACGAATGTGTAGCTACTATTTACAAGCTTACATATCGGATGCCTGCTGCCCTCATATCAACCCAATGGGTGGTGCCGGTCACTCACGCCATCTCTGCTCCTAAGGTCGCGCTTGATGTCCGTTTCGTAATACACACTAGGCGTGCCCCTGTCCTTCAACATTTTGTAGTCGAAATATCTGATTGCTTATGAAGTCAGGTAAGTCAAGCGCTCGAGACACAACACTTACATAGAAGAGTTTTTGTCCGTGGGCTGCTTATAGAGACCAAGAACTCGTTACCAATGGATGAAAAGTAGACTTCGCCCACCTCTATACCTACTCTTAAGGGAACGCACTAGTGCATAAATCATATGTGGAGTAATTGTACGGAACAAGAATGACTTCTTGGTCTGAATTCGTTTCATGATACGCATGCGCGTTGAAGATTAATTGTATGTGTTCATACTTATATTCGCATCTGTACATGGGACTGTATTTTGTATGTTTTATAGTTTACACACAGACACATAAACACATATATTTATGAGCGTGTGTATGTCTATGAAAAGAATGGGCGGTGGCTTTTGTGCCAATGGCCCATTTTGTTTAATGCTGATCTATTAGTTTGCTAGCCCCCGTTTTCTGGACTTTAGAACTTCTTACCAGTTCTTTGACATGACCATGGCCACAGAACAACCAAATAGTGCTGACGTTCAGTATCCGGATCATCGCATATATAAAAACGTTTATCAGGTCTATTATATGAATTATTTAGTTCATTAGTTAAAGTTGTTATGCTAGCAGGTAAATATTCCTACGGTTAGAGGTTTTAAGAATAACAGACCTGTAATCTATTTCTGGACTCAACAAACTTAACATTACGCTGATATTCACAGTAATTCTACTCAAAGATATTTTTATACGTTTGTAATTTGTTAACGAAAAGATTAATTTTCATTACTTCAATAGTTAGATAATTCCCTTAATAATTCCCTTTGGTGGCATGCTGTAAGAGTTACTGCTATATATATATACATATTCTATCAATACTTCTTGAACCTACATGTGTTTTCCTAATATTATAAATATATATTCATATATATATACATATACATGTGTGTTTCTTATATTTGCATTTTACTTCCAAATTTAAGCCCCCACCCAATGATTCTGTACTGAGCTTGAGCGCTTATACGTTAAAAACTGGATTTGGATGTCTGTGTATATATGAATTATGGTAAAGTTTTGTGCTTAAATACGAAACAAGTAAACCGAATGTAAGATTCTAGTGAGGAATTAGTATTCGTATAGCACTGAATCGATCTTTATTTTCATTAACTCTGAAATTGTAAGTAGATTTTTAATACAGCCCTAATATTTAGATATAGCATTCTAATTTAGAAATAATCTCCTTCATCAACCCCCCACCCCGACGGTCAATTAATAAGAATTAATCTTGGGCATAAAATATCTAAATACTTTGGTGAATTCGATAAAAGAAAGCTGGTGTTTTTGTAACCAGGGCATGGCACGGCTGCATGGTTGGGGAGCTCGACTCGTAATTCGAGGGTCGTGGGTTCGAATCCACGCCACACCAAACGTGCTCGCCCTTTCAGCCTGGGAGTGTTATAAAGTGACGGTCAATCCCACTATTCTTTGGGAAAAAAGTAGCCCAACAGTTGGCGGTGAGTTGTGATGACCATTTGCTTTTCACCTAGTCTTAAACGGCTAAACTAGAAAGGCTAGCGCAGATAGCTCTCGTGTAGCTTTATGCGAAATTCAAAAAACAAACTTGTAGACAGAGCTGTTGTTTGTTAGCGCCCTTCATGGAAAATTTTAAAAATTATTATTCAATTTTAACACTATAGTGTAAGTTTAAAAACAGTTATTGAAGTAGTAATATATTGTATACTTAAAACTAAAGGTACTTTTGTTTTCAGCCAAGCTTAGTGAGAGGTTTTAAAACAAATTTCGCTAAAACATGATTTAAAAGGTAACATTTTACAGTAAATAATTTTTATTCAGTGAACTCAATTAATGACTAAGTCTAATTATAAATACTCAGTAAGAACAACTTGTAGAACATGAGAACCCTCAAGTTCAAATTGGACAGACCCAATTGGATTTGACCCATTTAACTTGTCTGAAAGAATACATTTCGCAAAATGTAGTACTTTGTTTGCCCCTCCCATTTCCTGGCATTGATACAGTTTCAGCATCTGTAGAGTACACTTCTAATCAGCCTGTTAGGACAGTGTGAGGATTCTGTTTAATTTCTTGCTAAGTGAAAGGCCAAATGTTTTTATATCACTTGTTGAGTTAAGGTGTTAATGTTTACATTGTCTATTGAGTTATTACAAGTGATATTATTGTAAACGTTTGCGCGAACAACAACCAAAAGTGAGGATATTATTAAAATAACTAATTATCAAATGCGATCAAATGAGTTGAAACAGACGTCCATTCTCATCAAGACAAGAAATGTGCACATAACTAATAATATATAGATTTTTGTTGTGTAATATTCCAGACCGTTCCAAGTGGTCACCTTTATAATTGTTTAATGTTGCTTCGCTGCTTTCATACACATACACGTAATAAAATGTGCAAGATAAATTTTCAATTAAATTATTCAATTGACTTAAAGGGCCAATGACTTAAGTTACGTCTCAGTTTTTGTCTATATGTATATATTTGTTCTTTTAAGTTGAATATAAATGTCAATAAAAACACTTTAGTTTAAAGTTAAACCTAATGCCCATCATTTTTGTTTTTTATTCTGATGGCACGAATGACAGCCGTCAATTTTGTTGGCATGTATATAATAATCACCAGTATTCAAACTCGCCACAACTTCACAATCACTGTAAGGAACCAGAGTATACAATGAAGAAACAGTTTTAAGGGTTAAAGTGAAATGAACCAGCATTGGTTTTCTTTATCTCATTAAGATTTTGACATAAATTACTGTTTCTCTTATATATCGTTTTACTGATAATCTGCATACCAGTAAAACTCTGTAATACAAAGCACGTCTTGGGAAAATTATCTTTAGGTAGATGGACGAAGAATTTCCTGCTGGCTTCGTCTCTGGTGACACCATGAAAATGATATCAGTAGAAACCACAGGCACTTCAGTTATCAATTTTCTCTAACAAGTCTTATCGGAAGCTAAACGGTTTGCCACTCTTACGTCAACGTATCTCTAAAAACGATCCCGGTAGATGGCCTCAGATTTGGACAACCTTTGTTTCTGGATTCTGTTCTGTAATCCTTTACACTTGATGTCTTTATTGTCTTCTGTTTCGCTCTATTTTGTCACTAGAAGTCCAACTTTTCATGATTCACATGTCCTGTAAAGTACAGGTATTTTCTGACTACAGACTATGAAACCACTTGAAGTGGCATCTATGTTCTATATTAAGTATTTTCGCTATATTCTCTTTTTCTTTGTGTAATTTAACCACATGACATGTTCTGAAAAAGATTACCACGGTCATGGTGCATTCCAAATTTCTTCATACTGGAAACAAATTTGTCCATCTGCTCTGCTTCATTCTATGTTCTCTCTTTATATCTGGAGACAATTTTTCATCTTTCGCACCAGATCAGATCAAACAATAATAGCTACAAAATCAATGTCGATTGACTTGTTGCAAGGTTTTCCAACAGTTTTGGGAACTCTTTGTTAGTTAAATAATGCACAATCTATGTCACCCGTGGTATATCCTGTATTTTCATGTCTTGGTTCATCATAGTCTCGTGGTTAATGTCAGTGTTTTCCATACTTAGAGCAGTTCCCCTTCGCTGACCTCCTTTGATGCCAGTGTTTTCCATACTAAGAGCAGTTCCCCTTTCTGTGACCTCCTTTGATGTCAGTGTTTTCCATACTTATAACAGTTCCCCTTTCTCTGACCTCTTTTGATGTCAGTGTTTTCCACACTTATACCAGTTCCCCTTTCTCTGATCTCCTTTGAGAGCAGAGCAGTAATCAATATTTTATACTTTTTTTATCCGCAGTTTCTGGAAATATTTCGTTTTAACTTTTAGTTGACACACTTACTGATTGATTTACTTCTTGTATCATGAGAAATCAGTTATCTAGTTATTACTTTAAATTCTTTTAAACTTTCATCAAATGGAGCTTTTCGTTTCACAATGATTGACTTGGCAATCCTTTAATTCCATAATGGCAGTTTTAGCTGTTCACCTGCAATTTTAAGTGATTCGAGTTACATCACGAACACGACAGTTTCACTTTCAAATGCCCACAGATTTTGCTTTGACCTACTTTATATATTCTCACCAACTATAAATTGGTTGGATGCCAATAAATACATCAATTCACATGGAATATCTATATAAGAAAACTGGGCGGATCTCTCCTTATTTCCTGCAAGTTTAACTAATGTCTAATCTTTTGTTGTTTTTTTCTTGGTTTTCTCTTAAATTTGTTTTAGAAGCTTTCTTGTGACATGACGCTCCAGATATGTTTTATAAGATGGCTACTAATGCCTGTTATTTCTTACATATCTCTGTAGGAATATTTTTGGTGTTGTTAAAGTTGGTCCTTTTTTTTACAACGAAACATGAACAGTTTCTTTTATTGGCTAGTCCACTGATTCACTTTCAAAATTATTTAAAATTCTGCTTGATATACCTTCCATGATGTATTTTCTTCATAGTTTGTTGATTTATCGATTAAGTGAAAATGTTAAGCTGTAATTTGATGAGATAGTGCCTCAGCTGAAGTTGTCTACGAAAGTCTTACAGTCGTGTAAAGCACAACAGTAGTTACCAGATACACTACTGGCCAAAATCTTAAGGCCAATGAACATAAAGAAAAAATATGCATTTTGCGTTGTTAGACTCAACCACTTATTTGAGTAGAGCTTCGAAAGATGGAAATAATAAAAGGGAAAATAAAAATAAAAAACGTTTTTATCATTTAATAGGGAAAATGTAAACACTATGAAATTAGCCCATACTAGGTGATCAAAAGTTTAAGACCATACCAAAAAGAAGTCTTAAACAGGGTAGGAAATGCCCAACAAGAGGTTTCAGTAGTGAGTTGCACGGGCGTTATTGCAAATAACTTCAAACATTCGCTTTGGCATGGTCGATATAAGCGTTTGCAGAAGGCTGGCTGGAATGTTATTCCAAGTGGTGAGCATGGCTTCACGAATATCATACACTGTTTGTAATTAACGTCCATTTCTATAGACTTCCCTTGCCATCCACCCCCAAACATTTTCAATGGGTAAGTTCGGGCAAACACGGTGAATGGTTCAAAAGAATCACGTTATTCGCCATGAAAAAGTCCTTTGTCCTGCGGGCATTGTGGACTTCAGCGTTGTCCTGCTGAAAGATCCAGTCATTTCCACACAAGAGAGGGCCTTCAGTCAATAAGGATGCTCTCTCTGACATGCCAGTGTAGCCAGATGCTGTTTGACGTCTCTGTATAACCTGAAGCTCCATTGTTCCATGGAAGTAGAAAGCACCCCAGATCGTGATGGAACCTCCTCCACTGTGTCGTGTAGAAAATGTCTCCGTTGGGATATCCTTATCGTGCCAGTAACGTTGGAAGCAATATGGACCATCCAGGTTAAATTTTTTCTCATCAGGGAACAAAACCTTCTTCTACTATTCTATGTCCCATGTTTGGTGCTTCTCAGCAAAGTTTAACCGAACTGTTTCGTGGTGTGAAAGGAGACGTGGCCTTTGAAGACGTTTACGGTTTTTAAAGCCTTTCTCTCGTGGATGCCGTCTTATTGTTCTTCAGCTGCATTCTGCGTCCGTAAGGGCCTTAATCTGGTTCGACGATTGGCTAGTGTCTTGCCGGACAACCCGTTGAATCCTCCTGCTCAATGCCGGCGAAATTTTCTTGGGCCGACTACTTGAAATTTTCGTTCCGTATCCCTCAGGATCTGTTAAGAAATTTGCAACAGCAGTCTTAGTACGCCCAATCTCACCAGCGATGGCACGTTGAAAGAGATCTTATTTTTACAGCTCGACAATTCTGCCATGTTCAAACTCTGTCAACTTTTTAGACTTTGCCATGTTTTTACCCTATGTATCACAGGAGTTGTCAGTGGGAAATGCCGACAACGCTAATGCTTGAACACAAATGACTAAATTTCGTTACGTGTTTACCGATCGATGCTTCGTTTCAGTATGGTCTTAAACCTTTGACCAGCTAGTATTTAGGCTAATTTCATAGTGTTCACATTTTCCCTATTAAATGCTAAAATTTTTTTTCCCTTTTCTTATTGTCATATTTCGAAGCTCTATTCAAATAAGTGATTGAATCTAACAACGCAAAATGCATATTTTTTCTTTATGTTTATTGGCCTTAAGATTTTGGCCAGCAGTGTATGTACTACTATTCTGTATTACAAACTTATTAATCTTTTCATTGTAAGTTTTAAGAAAGTGCAGAGAGAGATGTATATTGGGTCATTCTTGCATTTACGCGTTCAGCTTCTAAATATTTTACTCTGGCTGTATTGTTTGCCTATACTTTGTTGACCTTGTTATTATAATCCTTTCATATATTTCCAGTAGTTTCTTCGGTCTTGTCGTCTATTAAATTCATATCTGTTCGTAATTCTTGTGTAAATCGCTTGTTTCTAGTATTTTTTTTCTTCAATTTCAATTTCTTCAGATTATTCTCTCTTTCTTTTAATTTTCTGTCTCTTTTACTTCTTAATTTTTAATCATTTTTTAAAATATATTTCACTTCGAACTTCTGTCATTATTTTGAAATTGGTCATTTATAACATGTTTACCAATATAAACCCATTTCTGATGCAAGTGTTGTAATAGTTCCTATTGTAGCGTGGGCTCTTTTGAATTCTTAAGTAAAAAATAATGATGCAAATATCAGTAAATTTCTTGACAACATACAGTTTTATTTCTTCCAGTACAACTTCTTCAATTTAGAATGCTCACTGCAGTCCACATTAAACTTTAACATAACAATTTCACTTACTTACTATTTTCTGTCGCACTTATGGTAATTCTCGTATTTCTAGAAGCACAAACTTAATATTCACAAAACTGAGCTAATGAACTAGCAACCTAACAGTGAAAGACTGACTAATAACTTCACTAACTTGTAAATCAGTCACTCACAATAATATTAGCACATATCAGTTTGTATTACATTAATCATTTTCTAAAATTTAAAAAAAGATTTGGTAATTAAGCCACGTTCTCCTCGTGATGTAAAATCTCCCTCTGAATAAACAACAATACAAGCATCTCAATTACAAATTGGCATACATTAGAACAATACTGTAGCTTTTATCACTAAAATTAACTGAAAAAAAATGAATGCTTAGGGCTATGGCATCAAAAGACAAAGTTTTGTAATATTACTCCGCATAACAAAGCTGAATTAATCATAAATCTTTTAGCCTATTTCAGTCTAGTCTTTTTTGTTGTTATTTTTTCAAATAGTTGCCCGAGTATTAAAGCCATTCTGTTATTATGCACCTACTTTCCTATATATTATGTTATGTATATGTATAATTACAGTCATTATTTATATAATTTTCTTCTTTGTTACTTCGTTTGTAGCCGTCCCTAATTTAGCAGTGTGAGACTAGAGGGAAGGCAACTATTCATCACCACCCACCGCCAACTCTTGGGCTGCTCTTTTACCAACGAATAGTGGGATTGACTGTCACATTATAACGCCCCCACGACTGAAAAAGCGAACATGTTTGGTGTGACGGGGATTCAAACCCGCGGATTCTCGGATTACGAGTCGCATGCATTAACCCACCTGGTCATGTCGGGCCATGTTACTTTGAAACCTCATTGTTTCATTTGCAGTTAAATAATAATAAATTGAAATATTTTCTGACACTCGCTACTGTTATGAATATCAATAACTTCATTCTTTTTATTACGCTTTTAGATCTCCATAAAGATATAATCTCGACGTGACGTCTTAAAATTTGAAAATATTTCATTTTTATGTATATTTTGTTCTTTGTCTGTTTCTGCTTCGATCCCCATATTTTTAACTTCAGGCATATAACTTGAGGTACTAATTTTAGCGATTCATTTAACTGACGAATCAATGCGTTAATATGCAAGAAATATTTAATTTTCAGCCGCGGCATAGTGGCTCATACGATGGCTCTGAGTTTGTTTGTTTCTCAAGTACAAACTTTTAGCTCCTAGTTCCATCTCTTTGAAACCTCATTAGAGCTGTCGCCATTAAGGATTCTCTCTTATTTTTTTCTTTATTGTATATTGTACTAATTCATCGCTTTTAAAACATTGTCATTCTAAGATAAATAAATTTTAAAGCGTTCTACAAATTTGTCTGATTTACATCAAACACTTTTGATGTTATTGTTTACGATGTTCATTTGAAATATTTTAATAAAGTAAGTTGAAAAGTATTCTTGCATTTTAAACTAATATACTTCCAAGCATAACTCTTAAAACTTTTGGGCTACTCTTTTACCAAGAAATAGTGGAATTGACCGTAACATTGTAACGTCCCCACAGCTGAAAGGGCGAGCATGTTTGGTGTGAAGGAGATTCAAATCCGAAACCATCAGATTACGAGTCGAACGCCTTAACCCACCTGGCCATGTCGGGCCGACGGTAAAACTCTGAATTTCAGATCTATTGAGCAATACCGCAAACTATTTTCCGCATATTTAGTTGTGCGGTATAAGAATGACAGTAAATTCTTGAGCATCGATGGTGGGCAGTTGGATGCTGGTGGTTGGCTACCTTCCATTTCGTCAGTGATTCAGATTTCGTGATAGCGGCAAATAATCTAAGTAGCTTTTTATCATAAATGCAAAACACTAGCACAAAAGTTTTTATTACGTTAATTTGACTTAGACAAACTGTATATATTACACTTGTTCACGATATTTAATTTTATAATCTTCTTTTCAAATACCTAGCCTGAAAATTTATTTTGCTAGTGTTTGCTCACATGCTAGATATTTAATAGAGAGGAGTGTTCGTTAACTTAAAGTTATTTCAACATTTATGTCGTTTGCCCTTGGCAATTCAAACTCTAATATGTAAATATTATTTTACATTATATATGTGTAAACAGTGCACGAATGATTTTTGCTTTCTTGGTATAAATCGACTCCACATTGAAATTATATGCAGGAGTTGATAATATAATCTACGGTCGAACATTTGGACAATGAAAAAACATTAAAGTAATAGTTGAACTACTGAACAGCAACAACAAAAAATAACATCCCTAAACAATTCACAGCATTGTGACAACAATGTGTATGTAGAAATGTGTAAATAACATCAAATAACGTATATTAAAAGAACTCTCTATAATTTTGATACTTATCTAAATGTGCTAATTGATTTATTATATGAAACATGAGATGAAATCTATTTAGAAAGTCTAATCGGAAGGGTTAACTTATTTTCATTTTATTCTTTATTCGTTCAATTAATTTAAAAACAAAAAATAAATAAATTGATTTATTCGGCGTTCGAAGAAACGTTAATTTGACACTAATTAGAAGTATTCTAAGTTATCTTTCTTTTGTTGAAACCAGTTAGCAGAGGAAAGTAGTAGTAATAAAATCAAACCTTTTTTTATTTGTTGTTGTTTTTATGATTTTGTTTCACGTTCTTTCCATGGTTTCTGGGTTACTGGAGCGTGCATAACCAATACAATCCAATTATCAGATATTACGACTTTTAGGTTAATGGATTCAAGGAACAGTAATTTAAATAATCAAATAAAACACTCAACAAGAAGCTATCCATAGGAAACTCTTTAGAAAGCGATTATTTCAAGGAAGTGTAATTTGTGAAATAAAAAATACTTGTGTGAAATGGTTGAGTTACACACCTAAATACTTTGTGTTACCATTTGCCAAACACACTGCGCCTTTACTACATGTATCTGGAAATTATCAGGGGCACAACCGAAGAAAATGGTTATAGTGAACCATCGAAATGGAATTAAATTAAATGGGGGCTTTGCCTCTCTGACTCAAGACATACAAGTCAAATGTTCTTTGTATTAACACACCTGGCATGACTAGGTGGTTAAGACACTCCAATGGTAAATTGAGGGTCGTAGGGTCGAATCCTCTTCTCACCAAACATGCTCGCCCTTCTCAGACGTGGTAGTATTATAATGAAACGATCAATCCCACTATTTTTGGTAAAAGAGTAGCCTAGGAAATGGCGATGGGTGGTCTAGTCTTTCACTACTATTTTAGGAACGACTAACGAAGCTAGCCTTTGTGTAGCTTTGCCCGAAATTGAAAACAAATCATTTTAACACAGGTTCTCTTTCAACAGCTTGAAAATCATGAATCATGAAACTTAAACAAACACTTTAAAAGGAGTGCAATATTCGCATATAGAACATGTGATGACACCTAGTGATAAGTTGAAAATTAACCACATTAGGCTCTAACTAGCTCCTGCGAAGTTCAAATGCTACAGTGTACCAATCAAAATTCTCTAAGTACTTATATATCCAGCCCATATTTTTGAGAGGGAATCTGTATTCAATAAAAAAAAATAACAAATAAAAAATAAAACATGTGACCCTAGTTTGTTCCGCTAACTTCAAAGTGGAAATATAAACAAGTTTTCAAACTCCTTGACCACGAAGGGGGCACGACACATAAAATGGAATGTCACATTCGGGTTCAACAATGCTGGTCTAGCTTCTCGATATCCCCTTGTTTGGAGGGCTACGCCATATAGATAAAGACAACCCGAGTCTATCTGCCAAATTTAGTCCTGCAGTAGTAGTTACCAAGAGGTATTTGCATACATACATATAAAGTGGGATTGACTGTCACATAATAACCTATTCACGTGTTCAGGGACGGTATTAGACCCATGACACCCAAATTGCAAGTGGAGCACCCTAACCACCAAGCAATGTTAAGCCAATACTATTTTGCCATACACGATTTACTGCTTATGCAACTGTTCACCATATAATAACTTCCTAGTACAATATACAACAAATTAAAACGTTGTCACAGCATGACAAACGCTATTCACTTGTTATGATTGTGTAAAGTGCTGGAAATCTTCTTTGCAACAAAATCTCAGAGGTTTAGCCGCATCTAATATGGTCACGAGTAATCAAGCGCCATCTGTGAGGCCTGCGTTATTTCAGTATGGCTGCTGAAATACTCATATTACTTATTATCCTATCCCCACAACCCAAGATTACCAAGAATTTATGAGTGAAAGAGACAAAGAATGTGTTCAGTGTATATGAGCCACGTAATATTTGCCATATCCAATGCCAATGAGACCTTCCGCTTACTGCCGTGGCTGCCCAACTAAATGTTTATGGTCATCAAGCCGTATTAAATTAAAACGACATAGATGACCTGATCATCTGATACAGCAGCATAAGGCTACCTGTCACAAAACACGCGCAACTAGTGAATCATTTCAATGTAATAGCGGGAAGATCTTAGAATGACCCACCCAAAGCCCAGAGCTTAAACAATAATACATTTGTTGGATCAATTAAAAAGGATTATTTCTGAAGTTACAATCCAGCATTCTAGTCCTTCTTGATTAGCTTGGCATTTTTGTAACTACAAAGTGTTCAATCCAATAACATGCTGTACATATTAGGTTTATAATCCCCAGGACCTTCTTTCTATCGACCACAGAGGCCCAACATGGCCAGGTGCTTAAGGCGCTCGACCCATAATCTGAGGGTTGCAGCTTCGAATCCCTGTCACACTAAATGTGCTAGCTCTTTTATCTGTAGTTGTGTTATAATGTGATGGTCAATCCTACTTTCAATTGGTAAAAGAGTAGCCCAAGAGTTGGCGGTGGGTGGTGATGACAAGCTGTCTTCCCTTTAAACTTATACTGCAAAATTAAAGACAACTAGCGCAGATAGCCCTCGTGTAGCTTTGCGCGAAATTCAAAAACGAACAAACAATCCATCGACCACATATACCGAAATTTCTGTCAGATTAATTTATAACTTATAACAGTTTATAACAAGTTATCTCTGTGGTTTGCCAACTAGTATTTCTAATCCTTTAACAGTGAATTATAATTAAGTAAAATGTTGAATAAAATTACAAATGGCTGTTTACCTAGAATACTTTACACATGTACTTTGGACATCCTGATTAATAATAATACATTTAAGCTGTTTTCGTATTTAGACAACAGCTAATACAAAAATCATCCACTTGTTATACACAAGTTAAAATAGAGTGATAAAAATTTTAAAAAACGTTTTCCTTTTCGCGAGAGAATAATGTTAGATGTTGATGAATCAAACATCATTCAAACAATATCACAAAATTATTTCGTCCTGATGAGTTAGCGAAAATCCGGGATTCGATTCCCTGCGATGGAAAGAGCTCATATAGCCCATTGTGTAGCTTTTCACTGAGACACTACCAACGATTATAAGATTGTGTAGAGTATAGCACATAATTTTAGAATTCCATAAATTATAAAACAACTAAAAATAGATTTTTGAAAAATTATATCGGATCCAGTATATGTATTCTTATATTTCATTTTGAACGGTTTTATATTTTGTTTATGAAGGGTACTTTGAACATTTGTTTTTTTTTATGTTACACGAATAATAACCTTGTTACTAATGGGTACGTTATAAATTTAACACACACACACCGACCGTGATTTACGTTGTTGTTTTCTTCTTATTTTTTAAATTTATTTTACCATTGTCAGAACAGTAATATAATTGTGTTATGATCTTAAAAATAACAATGTTTTTTGTTCCCTGAATATCTCAAAAACACCAAAAGAAGGTAACTGTACTGAAACAGACACCACTGAATATTGTTGGCATAAGAGTGTCGTGCAACGTGTATTTCATATCTATAATACACTTGGTTTTGCTTTCTATCACTTTAGGCTATAACCTGGTGCACCTGCCGTCGTGCCTCAAATAGTGGCGAATCTAGTTTCATTTAACGTTTTCAACACGTGCAAGGCTCGTATATTAAAACTTTATAAGTAGGAACTTTGCTGATTTGCTGACACAACAATATATATATATGTAGTAAATCTACCGCTAGAACCTCCTAACGTTTAGAATAACTTATCGAAAGGATGACTGTATTTATGTCTTCACCATAACGGATCTGGGATGTTCTTATCGGAAAAGGCATCGCCCGGCCGTGAATAACAGGTATTCAGAGCTAGTTGGCAGAAACGCTGTTTATACAGTGCTAAAGCATTTAGAAATATCTAAAGAATACACACACGTGTAGTTCTTTAAAGTGAGGCCCCAAGGTAGCTATCATTAGTATAATCTTTAAAGCTCAGAGTCATCTCAAGGAACGTATGGAAGTATGTTTTAAAGTTACCTAGAAAACGTTATTCTTTATATATATATATATTATTTAGTGCAATAGGATGCTTGAAAAAGTCCACATAATGATATCTCTACACTTCTTTTCTTATGATATGAATCTTACAATAATTTCAAATTTTATTGCTTCAGTTTTTCTTATATACTCATACGTGTTTGCTTGTAATTAAGCTCAAAGCTACACAATGGGCTCTCTATACTTTGCCCGCCATGGGTATCTAAACCATCTTTCTAGTGTTGTAAGTCCGCAGACATGCCGCTGTGCCACTAAGTAGCGTATATTCATGTAATATTAGAGTAAAATAATCCGTAATATATTATAACAAAATATGAGTGTCGTCTAACTAATTAGATGTCTTATTACTAATCAAATGTATTCACGTTATACCTTTACTTTTTGCGCTATTAGATTAATTCACCTGTATTCGATCCATTCCCATTCTAAGCATTTACAGTAGTTTTCATGCCATTGGCTTGAATTTTCCTTATTCTATCATTTTCACGCATGGCTTTTAAGTTACACTTTCCTGCAGACATTATGTATTAAATCGATAAGTCTTGGTCAAATCTATAAACAAAATACTCGGTCAAACAAACAAAAAAAGTACAGTAATGATATTTATAATAGTGTGCAGAGCATGAAACAGTTATGAGTATTCATTGTATGGCACAGTTTTACGAATTGAGGTATAGAAACTCAAAAAAATGAAGGATAAAACCCGTAATAAAGAAAAAGGTAAGTAAAAGTTGTTTATAGCAATCTATGAAATTAACCAAATCTAAGTTATTGCAAAGTAAAGTAAATGTAAAGTTGCAATGAAGGAAAACTTAGCTGAACATGTAGAAACGACTAAATATGGTTTAGAACGTACTACGCTTATGTATTTTAGACCTAAACAAACCGAGAACGCTCATAGAAATTGTATTTAGTATAATGTTTATTTTTTAAAATAAACTTACAGACAGGTTAAATGTTGTTTGTGTAAAATACGTTTCAAATGAAAAAACTAAAGTTGAAATCGAAACCAGTCGTCACGTGATGACAACATCATTGTGTCATCATGTTAAAAAGTTTGACTCAGCATAAAGCAGACAAGGTGATTTTGAATTTGAAAGCTAATATGCAATCTGGAATACCATGACTGAGGTCTTTATGATGAAAGATATCAGGTATATAGTGTTAGATTGAGAAATCTGAGAGAAAAGTTCCGGAGAGGCAAACGCAAGAGTATTATTTATACAGATTGTTAAACCTGTTTCAGGTTGATTTTGTTTAACAATCACAAGACTTTAACAGGCTTTTTCGTCTTGACACAAAATCATCTATTTATATTCAAGCATTTCATTTATTTCTTTTAAGATAAACATAATTTATCACTGAACTACAAAGAAAACGAATTTCTGCTATATATGTGTTGTTTCTGGTTCAATGCTCAAAATCTCAACGACACCTTACACAAAGCTAACGATTGATAACCTATTTATGAAAAATGCTGCTACTAAACACTTTTGTTGCACTCGTATAAAATACGAAATTAATAAGTACTGTACGGATTTACGTTTGTTTGTTTTTGAATTTCGCGCAAAGCTACACGAGAGCTGTTTGCCCTAGCCGTCCCTAATTCAGCAGTGTAAGACTAGAGGAAAGGCAGCTAGTCATCACCACCCACCGCCAACTCTTGGGCTAATCTTTTACCAACGAATAGTGGGATTGACCGTTACGTTATAACGCCCCCACGGCCGAAAGGGCGAGTATATTTGGTGTGACGGGGATTCAAACCCGAGACCCTCAGATTTCGAGTCAAACGCCTTAACCCACCTGGCCATGCCAGACCTTTGTACGGATTGAAACGTTTTGTTATTAATATCGTCTCCGCTGTCTGAAACATTTCACTGCTCTTAAATTATTTCTCTTCGATGATTAATCTGCACACAGTGTTTCTTTCTCTTTTTTGATAAACCACAGTTGAAATTACAATTTCTTTATAGCCTATCAGTAGGCTAAAATATAATTTCAGAACCTTCTCACCTCTACCAAAAATTAGCAGCGATGTACTGTAGACGCTTTTACACGTGGGCACTAACTATATTCCTTTGTGGTTAACCTCCATAATTCACAGCGAAGCTTCCTCTGAGGGCTTATACATGTAATTCAAGTTGTTAAAAAATCCCACATAATTGGTGTTTTCTTATTTACGAATTTGCCTGTGCGGTAAAAGTCGTGTTAATAGACACTTTTTCTTTGTTTTCATTTCTGAATTGTTTATACCGTACAACTCAACTCGTGTTAATAGATACCAGACTTAAATTTTACACACAGGAATCTCGATAGTCATATCTGTTAGTTTTCCCAATTACTCAACCCTGGAACTATAGATATGTAACGCAAGAAGAATTTCGGCCTCCAGCCAAGCTTAAAAGCAATCACTGGAAAAAATGTATGTAAAAAACGTGCTTGTGGAAGTTATTACTTCAACGATTTCAGCAGCAGGCACGTGCTTCTTATGATGTCACGCCACGCAAAGCACGTGACCGAAGTGTACATGAGCGAAGTCGCTGTGTGATCCCGAATATTATCCTAAACTGACATCTGCTCTCGCGCTGTGAGGACGAACGCATGTGAAAGCGTATTATATTGTGTTTATTTGCGCGCGTTTCGCACTCACCAAGTTTCGAATAGCTCGATTCAGGCCCAGTCTCTTCTGAGAGATGCACTACATGTATTCAAAGACGTGAAAACTCTCTTAAAAAAGGATTATTGTACACAATAACCTAAAAGAGTGAACCTGTGGGTTTTGGAAGAAAATCGTAAAGACTGCAGCAGGTATGTAGATCATTTCTCCTACCTAGTCACCAACACGTTCTCCGTCACCGCAAAACTAATATTATGATACGGTAGTTCTACTAAAGGTTACTTTATATAGAAGTATATGTGATATTTAACAGGCGTGTATTTGCTGGTGACTATGAGATCGCCAATATCCTGATTCATGTACATGTAGTACAGCTATCAATATGACTATATTCATGATGTTAGGAGAATATGTGGGTTCAAAAACACACATACAAAAGAAACCCTATAATCCCGAGCCTTTTTCTTCATGATGAACAAGTTATATTACAAGTAGATTTTTTAAAACATAATTACTGAACTGTTAACCTTTTCGTATTTTGGCCGACTGTGACACTGCAGCTTGAAGAACTGTAAATCAATATAAAATTGGTTTTATCACCGATAAAACTTACACCCCAAAGTTAAAATATAATTCCATTCGCAATCCTAACTTTACCACTAATAATAAAAGTCTCTATTTTGACAAATCGTTGATAGCTCTGTGAACCACATTAACTTTAATCAACACTCTAAAATTATCAACAATAGATTTATATAAGACGTGTTAATTCTGTTATCCCAGAGGAGTGAAAAAATTGATAATATTTTTATTTTATTAAATAGCAGAGATAAGGTGATACGTTGTCATAATAATTTTACGTTAAAAATTAAAATGATTAACAAATTATAATTACTAGCATGGTTGCCAATTCGTAATGAAATTACAATTGTATATATCTAAGGTATTTGGTAATTTCAAACTGAGCGACTACATATGATATGCATAGGTTAAGCTGTCAATTCAGACATCTGAAGCTCACACACAGCTGGCTATCTGGCCAGAAAAGAAGGCAAGCAATCAGCAGAACCCACCGTTCGTGCGGCTACTCTTAATCCAATAGTGGGATTGACCCTCATAATTTCGCCACCCCAACAGTTAGACCAGGCAAAGATGTTCAGTGGAAAACCAAGGCGACCCACATGAATTCTAGCAACACCTTTTCCATTTTTTCCAAAATCACTTGATTGTAACTTATATATTTGGTATATAATATAAATGTTAATTGTATATAAGGTGTATGAAAATATGAAATGTTGATTTATGTTCAGCGCTTTAGATTAAAAGGTTAACCCATTCTGGAAACACAGAAAAAAACAACACAAACATTCTTTATTATTAGTTTTGATAGTGGTATCTAAAGCTATATTTGTATCTAATAATGATACACTTGCGTTTGCGTCATTTAAACTACTGTTTCAATTTAAAGCACTAATATTTATAATCTCTAAGACCACCGTCAACTGTTGTTCCTCACATAAAACAATTATTTTTCAGTTGTAGCTAAAACCACGTTTCTACTGCACATATTCTCATAATAAACGGCATCTTTTAAGTAGATGAAGGGTTATAAATAAATAAAGAATGGGTGAACAGATAAGTTGGCTGACAGACAAAGATATTAGCAGATAGAGTTGTTCATATGTATAACGTAGTTACATTACTCAAAAAAGCATATGTAGGCCAAGATCGGTATTAGCATATTTTTTCGATCAGTTGTTGTACCACCTGTAATAAGTTATCTGCATATATCAGACTCTTCTGTGATCGATATACTTGTACACAACTAATCTACCTACTTAGACAAAACCTAGATTTTCTAACATTCATCTCAACGCTATGAATCGTTCAGATACATATTACAGCAAAATAGAGTTGCAAATTAAACACAGTGTGAAGTGTGAAGAACAGCCTACTATTGAGAAACATTTATTAAGAAAATAATTTTCTTACCATCATAAAGTAAAAATGCGCTATTTTGTAAAATTTAAACAATTAAAATAAAACGCCACATGATCGTTTTCGACCATTTAGTCCGTCTAGTTTCCTTAGACGTAGAACGCGAACGTTTTGAGTATTGATTTTAGAATGTTTGTGTAAAGCTACGAACTGTCCATAATTTTGAACTGCTAAACTTGAGGAAAGATAGCTAGTTAACCAACAATTTTTGGGCTACCCTAATGTAGCAGAATAGTGAGATTTGACCGTTACTCTTATAGAGGAATACCAACAGCCCCAAAGTGCGAACTACGTTTCGCGGCAAGTGGGCATGCTGTCCACTAGGTCACCCATGGTTCGATATAAATTGACTGAACTCGTACAAAATTCTAAGATCTCATGTTTAAGGTGTTGATCCAAAATCATATATTCTCACGTAAGTTATGAGTCGAAACGTCTTGATCTTAAAAATACCATTCTAAATTTAAGTATATAAATTGCCCCAAAACCGATAAATTGAGAACAAACTATAAAACTTCGTTTATGAGTTTATCGTCTGTAAAGAGTAACAAATTATCAGGTGACACAATACTCTTCAATTACAGTTACACAATAGACGTAGGAGATAAATCGTAAGGAAGTGAAACGAAAAGAGATGTTTTCATGTATCGTCTTTATTTATATTTCTTAAAACGTAACCCGAAAATGAGAAAACGTCCATCAATGAGAAAGGATTTTAGAGACAGAGAACTGGTTCAACGGTTATGTATATTTTTTGTATTCAAATATAAAGATATATCAAATTGACAAACTTTTTACTAATGACAAATGTATTGTCATTTATTTATCAATGTGATGAAACTCTTGTCATGTTATTTTACCTCTGTTGGTTTTATGGAATTATAATAACCATTGCGCCAATGTTCAAGGTTCCTGTCTCTGAAACAAAGGTAAACAATTTTGTTAACATAAATTCCGGACGGCCTTTATATAAAGACGTTTATTCATTTTTATTTCGGTATTTAGCTGACAGAACGAGCTCTACGTACACTTGCATATATATAAAGTCTTTACAGAGTCCAGGTGTTCAGTTAACCAAAATGACTTTTGGAGTCAACCTTGAACTTACTTGAACAATAGAAGACATTAAACAATCAGAAATAATATGCAATCGGTCATTGTGATAGGTGTAGTTCAGATCACAGCGTCAAATTTATGAAGTTTAGCAAACCAGCATTATATTATCCGCATTCTTTACTGAAACATAAATAAGAATCCGTACTGTGTGTGATTTATTTTATGGGTTTAATAAAATCTGTGATTTGGTGTCAAAATATAAAAAGTCAAAATATATGAAAAACAGTTATTAAAAAAAAAAACTGTTAAATTCATGAAATTATGAGCACCAACCAATGTTGAAAACTATTTTTCACAATATGAAAAAAAAATAAATTTTAAAGTTCAAGGAAGATATTCATAATAAAAGTGTTAATCCCAACGAAGATAATTGACCTCAAATTAAAACTTGAATTCATTGACATAAATCATGAGTTGAAATCTAAGATCACCCATTTGATATGCCAATTGAAATCATGTGAGAAAAATTATATTTTTTAATCTTAGTTCGAGTTGAACCAATTCTGTTTAGAGATTTCCAATGTATACCTCTTCTTTAAGGTGTTTTTTACAAAGGGGATTACCCTCCGAATTAAGTCTTCCATAACAGTACATCCGTGACATGATAAGTTGTACTGTAAAAAACGTCACAGCGAACAGTTGATACTTTTCACCTTGGTATCCTGTTGCGATTGTTTACCATCGTGCCAGATAAGTTCAAACCTGTACTATTTGTATCATATAACATAATCTTTTCAAAGCAGCAAAACTAAAATGAAAAGAAGCTACAGGCAATTGCACGACTTTACTGCCAAAAGCTAATGTTGTTGAACTATATATGTTATGTAGATGAATAAAATCTAATAATCTGGTTCAAATGGTATATATTTATGTTTAAAAATGAAAAAAAAAAATAATGCAGGGCAGGAAGTTTGAAGGACTGATGTCATAGGTAGTAAAACAGTTTTATTTAATGTGTTTGTAATGAACACGGAAACATAGGGACAAGAGTAGAGATGAAAAGTCACATGAAATTAGAACATTTTGTTATGTGTTGCTAATAATTAAACTGAATACCATGAACTATTTATTAAGTTTTGCTTTATCTGTAATATGGCGTTTTAGCAACGTAAATGTTGCCTCTAAGCCTCGTTTTGAAACGGTTGAAGTACATTGATATTAGTATATATGATTCCAAGTTTCGCAGCTTGTTATATTGTTCTTAGAAGAAGACACTACGTTATGTATACAGTTTCATTCTAGTTTTGTAAGAAATTTAACAGCTTTGATTTCATTTGCTATTAATTTTATATATAAGTCTCCGTGTGTGACGTCTATAACTGCTATTTTTAGTACTGTATATGTCATTAAACTCCTTTATATATATGTATTTAGTGATTCATCAACAGGAAATGTTCAAAGTAGCTCAGTATAACAGGTCACACTCTAGATATTTTCAAAAGCATAAAGTCATTTTTTAATCGTGTAGTTTTTACAAAATATGGACTATAGCTGTCCATGTTGATTAATAAGTATTCACTTTTGCAGTTTGTGCTTTCAATTCTGTTTTATGAGTTTTTCTTCTATAAATAGGGCATGTATAAGTTGACATTAGAGACATATTAGTCCTCGACTTTAAGATTTAGTTCTGCATTAAAGGCCGAATAATAGTTATAAGCAGTATATATTGAAAGTTGGATATAAAATAATAATTATAACCCAGTATATATTGAAAGTTTAATATAAAATAATAATCATAAGCCAGTATATATTGAAAGTTTGATATAAAATAATACTCATAAGCCAGTGTATATTGAAAGTCCGATATAAAATAATAACTGTAAGCCAGTATATATTGAAAGTTTGATACACAACAATATTTATAAGCCAGTATATGTTGAATGTTTGATGTACAACAATAATTATAAGCCAGTATATATATAAAGTTTGATATACAACAATAATTATAAGTCAATGTATATATATGTATAAAATTTGATATACAATATGAAACAAAACAGCGTGATAACGTTTATGACTCCACAAAGGCATACAGCGTTACTAATATTACTAATATTCTTACGTTACGTGTTTAAATCAAAATTATATTTTTACCAATTATTTAAACCTCATCTGTGATAAGTACGAAAAACCTATTACATAAAATACTAACAAATGTGAGAAAACGAGTTAGTTGTTAAACCTGAAAGATTAATTTATTTTTAGTTTAACGAATACTCCTGGGAAGGCAGGCTAGCCCTGGGATATTGTTCAGAAATGGAAAAGCTAAACCTAACCTGCTTGCTTATTATAGAGCTAAACTTAAAAATAAAATATATTTTGATTGGTTAAGGCTTATGTATAAGGATCAAATACAGACGTTTATTCAATGGTATGTTAAAGTTGTTGTGACTGAACTTCACATTAAATTACCAATCAGGGGCGCGATTTCCATCGGTGAACTCAGCAAGTAGCCTGATGTGGCTTTTCTATAAGAAAACACACACACACATTACATTACCTTAATTCCAAAAAGGATATTCATATATTATACTGTTATGTTTCTGTTATATGAAAAATTTGTTGTTTGTGAGTTTTTATATATTTATGTATTTGTCTTATCTCTCATTTTGTATAAGTGTTTTAATAATAAAAGTTCTGAATTTCGTAGTTGGCAAGCCATATTCAAATACATGCCATACTACAAAACATTCCCATACGATTAGCTGTGGATACAGTATAAGAATGATAGTATAGGGTGGGTGGATGGTAGAATGCTGGTGATTAGCTGCTTTCCTTCTGACCAGGTGTTTAAAATTAAGAATGGCGGAAGAAGCCTTCTTAATTTTGCCATAAATACAAAGCATAACACAGACTATTACCAAGACACCTATCTCTTCTACTGTTAATAGGAATCTTTTAGCTATGTTACTTATCTAACATGCCAATGAGTTAAATTTGTCTTTAGATTTTGTGTCACAGGATATCTTTTAATAGTTGAATTCTGTTAAAAATTTCACTGGAAATATTTAATAAGATATTCAGTTTTAGGCGAGTACAAATTTTTCGCAGTAGATGTTTTTATGATGCCTTAGCTGCATAAAAATAAATTGTATGAAAATTATGTTCAAATTTTAACTTAATATGATTAAAAGCTTCAGAAGTTCTGTAGTCTGTAAGACTATTGCGTGTAAAAAAAATCGCTGGACTTTCTTCTGTTTCTTTTACTATACTAATCCACACTTAGCCCTTAGTACTGCATAAAACTTCAATACTAAATCCGTCACATTGATTTTTGTATGTATTTTATCTACACTTGTTTAACGAATAAAACTTTATAAAAATAATTTTGTGAAGACGTAAAATATATACACTACTGCGAGAATATGAACAAAAAATATTGTTTGATTTTTAGTTTTGGACCCTCTTAGTATATGGGTCTTGGACTCAGAATTTGGTAATAACCGAATAAGCAGATAATTTCAGATTGTATTTTGATTCGAATTTAGGTATGTCAGTACGTGTATGAAAATGCATTGTTGTGTAAGTAGTTACTATTAATACAGAAACTGATATAGCAAAGACTGATTCGTTCAGTATTTCTCGTGCTTGATAATTCCTATAAATGCTCAAAGCTTAAAGCATTGTGAATGGCCTTTCTAATGATTCTGGTTTATCATTTACACAATTAAAATAATTTGCATGGTTTATTCTACATTTTTTGAAAAAAAAATGTTTAAGTTAACGTTCCATAAATAACCATAATTTAGCAGTATAAAATAATATTTCTGTACACATGACAGAACCGAGGCCGGCTGGCGGAAAAGAGGATTCTGGGAGCGACTATTCAGAATGAACTGGTTTCTCCCTCCAACGACTTGGAAAATACTACAGACGAACAAATGTACGAACGGGAAGAGGAAAATAGTGGTTACAGTGATAGTGTGAAGGATCTGATCCATAAAGCTAAATCAAATCACCAGGGGGCTCTGACGATTATGGATACAGTGCGTAAACAAACCCATGGAGAAAGGTAAATATAATAGCATATTATCTATTTAAGTACTTCAAAAATCATAGTTCCTGAATGTAATGCTATATAGCAAATTGTGTTTTCAGTGATATATATATTCATTAATGTTAATTATATGTAGCACGCATTCATACCCTCTATTGGCAGCACTGTAACTTGACAGTTACAGTACTTAATTAAATACTTGTGATTGGGATAATTCAAGTATTGTAACAACTATTTGTATATGTGTGTGAAGTTCTCATAATATTAGAAGTTCGAATCCTATTATTGTTCTAATGTATATGATACATGATATAAAAATACGACTTCAACTAAATATTTCGTTATCCATTGAGACATCAGAATCCAGTTGACCACTATCTGTTTATTAATAATCGACTTCACTCGATACACTTCCTCATTCGCGATGCATCCTGAATCGTTCGATTTCACAATTAAATGCATCGCTCATTTGATAAAAACTTATAAACCCTATTGATGCCTTGGGAGCTGTAAAGATGGTTATTTATTTATAACTGAATAACAAAGTAAATTCACTATCAATTTATGTAACCGAAATATTGACCACATTTCATCTCTGTGTATCAGTATGAACTCCCTGAGTAGCGTTGCTTAAATACTGAAAAAGAAATAAACAAAATCCATGTTAGATTATATTTTATAGTAGATCTATACATTACACAGAAGACTTCATGTTTGACCATTATAGAGTTTTGTCGGTTCAGTGAGTTTTATTTTAACTGATCTGTATCATGTAAATTGATATTCATACGTTTGCCTCTATACTCTTAATGAAATTATGGATGGTTGCATATACACAAAAATCATTGTAGTTTACAATGTCAGTTTAGTTTAGCTTCAGATTCTTATTCCTAAGTTCATTTGTCGTGTACCTTACTGATTACCGAAGAACCATTTCTGAACATTTGTCGTGTATCTTACTGATTACCGAAGAGCCATTTCTGAACATTTGTCGTGTATCTTACTGATTACCGAAGAGCCATTTCTGAACAGTACAGTGTGCCCCAAAATTATTCACTCATATTTACTGCGACTTTCTTTTCTAGATCAAAAAAGTAAAGAAAGAATAAATGCTTTAACGGAAAAAGAATTATGAAAATAATGTACTACCTGAAGACTGAAACCGTGTAAGCATTTTAGTAAAGCTAGGCAATAAATCTTCAATATCAGCTCTACCATGCAGTGGAAGATTGAAACTATGTGCTAATGAACTAATGAAAGACGAAAGCTATGCAAATAGTTTAGGAAAGTTTGAGAATAGTTTCAGTTTTAGTTCTATCGAACAGTGGAAGACCGAAACTTAGCAAGTAATGTTAGAAAACCTGAAGTATAAATTGATTTTAGAAACATCGTGTACGTGTGTTTGTGTATCAAACATGTAAACAGAAGAACTAAAACAATTAAAAGCAGGAAAAAAATAATGAGCACTATAAGACAATGAAGAGAACTGTTTGAATAAAGTTGTGCAATGAATAAAACCAATAAATGTTGCATCAAGTGTAAAATTTACAAAACGTAGAAAAATTATTTTTTATGAAGAAAACCATCGATGGATAGCTTCATTAATATCATAGAAATAGTGTTGGATATATTCCTTCTCACCAGTTAGTTAACAAACTTTAAGTGAAAACCTACCATGAAAACAAGAGGTAATATGATAAACTCCCAAATTTCCGAATTTAACCACACATCTACGGTTAGTAATGGGCATGGTGGTTACACTGAAAACTATATTAGATAATCAATCTGGTTGTTAAAATATTGCTAAAATTATAATAAGGAACTATAGAACCTTCCAGCATAGTTCTATGTCCATCAATGTGACACGCAGCCACCACGCATAATTATATCACAATAGAGTTATAATACCCACCAGTATAGTTGGATGATAACACACCCAATGGCCACCCATAATTATATCACAATAGAGTTATAATACTCACCAGTATAGTTGGATGATAACACACCCAATGGCCACCCATAATTATATCCCAATAGAGTTATAATACCCACCAGTATAGTTGGATGATAACACACCCAATGGCCACCCATAATTATATCACAATAGAGTTATAATACCCACCAGTATAGTTGGATGATAACACACCCAATGGCCACCCATAATTATATCACAATAGAGTTATAATACTCACCAGTATAGTTGGATGATAACACACCCAATGGCCACCCATAATTATATCCCAATAGAGTTATAATACCCACCAGTATAGTTGGATAATAACACACCCAATGGCCACCCATAATTATATCACAATAGAGTTATAATACCCACCAGTATAGTTGGATGATAACACACCCAATGGCCACCCATAATTATATCCCAATAGAGTTATAATACCCACCAGTATAGTTGGATGATAACACACCCAATAGCCACCCATAATTATATTAGTTCAAGAAACGCAATTTTCTTTCACGAAAATTAGGTTTTGCTATTACCTATTACTGCTGTAAATAACGTAGTATCAAATTCTTCTACAATTCACTCTTACAATGACACGACATTTTCATAGTCGAGATACAAACTAAGGACCAAATAGTGTAATGTTTGTTTCCATTAGAAATAAGGTGAGCATTGGCCAATACAAATGATTTGATGAATGTAATTATTAATCTTGTTGTGTTAGAGGCTAAGGTTGTTGTTGTTATTTTGATGTGAGTGTGTGTGTGTTCTTATAGCAAAGCCACATCGAGCTATCTGCTGAGTCCATCGAGGGAGATTGTTATTTTATTAACAGAGAAGTAACCCAGATTTACTTTCAGAAATAGTACTCACAAATTGTGTTACTTTTATTTTGACAGTATGATTAGAAAAGACGTTCAATTGCTTTTTGGTTTCATAATCTCTATGTATGTTTTTTTTTCTTCCTATACATACCTTAACTTTTATATACTCGTCCAGCCACTCTGTAAGTCTAGTCTGAGTCTAGCCTATGAATCTGTCAGCTGAGTGAAATAAATTTATACATGCTCTAATATTAATCATTGTATGTGCTATACTCTTTTCACTGCTTTATTTTACTTAAGAGATTTCACAGAATAATGATAAGGTAACATAATGTTAGTTTTTAAATACCTTGTTGTTTTTACGATATTGACGTTTTTCGAATTTCTCATTCTTTAGAAGTTAAGTATTTCTATAACAGATGTACTGTCGAAGAAAAATAAATTTTCAGTTACTCCAACGATTTGTATACTATTCTCAAAAAAAAATCTCTCACAAGATTTCCAAGTTTATTTGAAGCGTTTTCATGAAACATCACTTGGAACTGCGTGTCTGAGGAAATTTATTGCCAGGTCTTATATTATTAGTTTTCAATTTTGTATTTCCTTAGTTACAGCTAAACAGTGACACTTGATATTACGAAATATGCTTCTAGTGGGGTAACATTCCTCTAAGACACTTCAAATAAAGTTGCGCTTCTAAAAACAAATTATTTGTTTCAATATATGTAATGTCCAACATGACCACATGGTTAGGGTGCTCGACTCTTAATCTGAGAGTCGCTCGTTCGAATCTCCGTCACACCAAATATGCTCGCCATTTCAGCCGTGAAGATGTTATAATGATACAGTCAATCTCACTATTCATTGGTAAATGTGTAGCCCAAGAGTTGCGGTGGATGGTGATAACCAGCTGCTTTTCCTCTAGTCTTACATTTACAGTGCTAAATTAAATATGGCTAACGCAAGTAGCCCTCGTGTAACTTTACGCGAAATTAAAAAAACGAACATACAAATAATCAATATGTGTACATATGTGTGTGGGTGCGTGTGTTTATATATACATAGCTATTATATCACCCTTTATACATATAACCACGTTTTAGTTTTCTTCATAATAGATGGAAAGGAACGATGTAGCTGTGAATATAAGAGTTATTCCTTTGTTGTTGTTTGCTGTAGTAACATACATTGTTATACAGTAATAACTTACATTGTTGTACTGTAGTAACATACATTGTTCTAGAGCAGTAATATAGAATGAATAGTTGTCGATAAGAAAATCTAAAAATTAAAAATACTTGTAGACCATCCATACACACGGTTTCACGAAACCCTTAAACGTTTCTTCGAAATTTCCCGCTTTGAAGCCTGAACCTTAGAAGTCAGCCGTGTCGTATTTTTTGTGTTGTTGTTTTTTTGTAATTCGCGGGATTACTTCCAAAACTTCGCTAAGAGTTAAGGTTCTAGAATCGTAAATAGTTTCAGCAAATCACTAGATCTTTTTTTTTTTTCAGTTCTAGACGAAAGAGCGTAACCTAGTTACATTTATACGTTACCCTTTCTACTGGTAAAACCAGTTTAGCTCCATCTTCGGTCGATATTCTAGAGTCTATAGATGTTAAATATCAGTCGAAACTGGCAAGTTTTTAGACAAACTATTTAGAAATTTTGTGCTTATTTTATGTTTCTTTATCACTTGAAATGGTTCACTGATCAAACTAGATATATTCCTGTAATACAACCTTTGATGCGTAATCCTAACCACTACGAATACAGAACCATTATGTGCAAATGCATTTAATCACTATACGGATAGCTCTATTAAAGAAACGAGATATTAACAACACAACGTCAAGAAGACATAATAGCTCTATTGTGTACAATAATCCTAAATTATTACAATGTCAAGCTAACATAACTGTTATATAAAAAAGTCCTTACATGAAACATTGTCAAACATACGGAAGTATGAATACGTTTACAAATTGAAAAGCGTTGATGTTCCGACATCCAAAAATACGAGCTGGATTTGAATGTTGATTTACGTACAGAACTATTCCTCTGAGAGACGTCAAATATAAAGAGAAAAAAAAGAATTTTTGTTTTGTTTTTGAATTTTGCACGAAGTTACACGAGGGCTATCTGCGCTAGCCATCCTTAATTTTACAGTGTAAGATTAGAGGGAAGGCAGTTACTCATCACCACCCACCGCCAACTCTTGGGCTACTCTTCTACCAACAAATAGTGGGATTGACCGTCGCATTATAACGCCCCCAGGGCTGAAGTGGCGAGCATGTTTGGTGCGACAGGGATTCGAACCCGTGACCCTCAGATAACATAAACTCAACTGCATATGCTTCATATCATGATACGATATATTAGATACAAGCCTATACTCGTCGTGAGTGCCTTTTTATCCTCGATATTATAAATTGTCTCAATTACATTCTTGTGAATAGAAGAGACGCCTTTATATGGTCTGTAGATTTTTTTGTAATGGATCGTAAAAAAACCTCAGTTGGTTTATAAATTATTACACTTATGTCTTATTAATCACCAACGTTGTAGTTTATTTGAGATATTGTTTAATGACGCATTAAGGTTATCAACATTACCGTACAGTCAAGTGTTCTTGTCGGCCTTTCTTAACATTGTAGCATGATTTTGTAATAATAATAAGCTGGTAAGCCTCCTGGTTCACAGATTGTTATTGTTACTAGAGCAACAAACGACCCTCCTCAGGGGCACAGCGAACTTACAACGCTAGAAATCTGGTTTCGATATCCGTAGCGGGCAACGTAGAGATAGCCCATTGTGTAGCTTTGTGCTTAATTATAAACAGACCCTCCCCAGATGCGCAGCGGTACGTTTGCGGGCTCACACAGCTAGAAATCGGGTTTCGATATCCATGGTGAGTAGAGCACAAAAAGCCCATTGTGTACAAACAAACAAACAACAAAATCGAGCAACAATAGAAACATTAATTACGGTAGTGACTTTTAAATCAAAATGATGTTGTAAACGATATTAATGGGGAAAACCAGATGTAACGTGGTTTGTAAGAAACCATGTGATTAGATTAACAGATTATCGCGTGGTTATTAACAAAAATAAGAGTGTGTGTTTGCTTACTTGGTCACTTTATTGAACCAATATGGATGTGTTTTAACTGAACAAAGCCGCAGAAACTGTACAATAGTAGTGGAGGGAAATTACCAGTAGGAAATAATCAGAATGCTGAAGCATATTTTTCAAAGCTTTTAATTTTATATTTTGACCTATAAATTTCATCTGATTCATTTAAATGTCACGAAGAACATTAGAATAATAAATTGCTTTGTGCGTGATTGAACCTATAATAAACCATGTTTTAGGATTAACAAAAAATCATGCCCTTAGATTAGTTGATGATCACTTGGGGTGTTAATAAATTTAAAATGTAATGGTTTAAGAATATATAGCTGGTTCACAAAACTTTCATAGTGTATTGATGTTGCAGAACACAAATACGAGTGTACGTAATCCAGTTTAAAATTATTAATAGAACAGTTGTAAACAACTGATTATCTATACCTAATAATGAGAAATGTTTATTTTCTGTCGGTGTTTTCCGACAACAATCGTTTGCTGGTGATTATAAACATTATATTGAGAACTATTTAAATTCTGAACGTATTTTACACCTTACTATGAATATGGACTGAATAGAAACCTCTTAGCTCGTTAATTATCATATTAGGCTTAACATAGCTATTAAATCTACATTTTAAGCAAGAGAGTGTCATGAGAAAGTCGTTGCCGTGGGTTATCAGTGAACAACGGAATGGCTCTACGCTGTTCAAAACACATTTATGGAATGATTTACACAGCAAATTTCTTTCGTGAATTTGTCTATTATAAGGTTTCTAATAGTATATGAGTTTCGCAAAAATGTTTAATGAACAATATAGAGGATAAAAGGCAGTTAGTTACAACTAGTATGGGCATGTATTTATTTAGCTATATTTATTGATATGAAATAAATGGGTCTGAGTTTTATGCTATTATGTAAATATCTTCAGTGCTTTTTGGCCCATATAACAAAGTTACATTTTCCGTACACTTATATTGCTGTTTACTGTTGATATTCTTTACGTATTTTATGTAGAAAAGGAATAATTTTACTAAATTATTCTAGTCAATATTTTACACTGAACTTTCCAACAGACAAAAACATAAAATTACTCAATATGACGCAGTACCTCACTGATAGAGAACTTTATAAAAGAAACTATTCGATTTGGTTTGTTTTGAATTTCGTGCAAAGCTACATGAAGGATATCTGCGATAGCCATCCATAATTTAGTAGTGTAAGGCGAGAGGGAAGGCAGCTAGTCATCACCACCCACCGCCAACTCTTGGACTACCCTTTAACCAACGAATAGTGGGATTGACCGTTACATTATAACGCTCCAACGGCTGAAAAGGCGAGCATGTTTGGTGTGACGAGGATTCGAACCCGTGACCCTAGGATTACGAGTCGAGTGCCTCATCCAATTGGTCATGCCAGGCGAAACTATTTGGTAATTTAAGGTTGTTAATATATTAATTATACATGTTTCTACATCAAAAGGTTGCATTAGGATTTCAGTGCAGTAGTGACATCAAATGTATTAATTTCATAAGCAATATTATTTACATTTCTTATTGGAAATGTTTTCGGTTTTTTAGGTGTAACATTCCTATTTTATGTGCATAAGAAATAAAGGAATTCATAAGCCTTGTTAAAGTAATACCTTTACTATATAGAGAAAGAGTTTGCAAATAATAAAAAAGGTTTATAATTTGACAAAAGGATAACAGAGTTTCCTTATTTGAACTCCAGGTGGGTAAACTATTAGTTTAGAGGCATAAAACGTTAAAATCTGTGGCTCGAATCCTTGTCCCAAACTTTGCCGGTAGATTGCAGACAGTTTGTGGTATTGAGTTATCAGTGAAGGGTAAAATGTATTTAAAACAAGTTTACAATGTAATTTGTGAGTATGGAACTTTACGAAACAAGATCAATGAAAACACTAAAATTTGTATTCGGAAACATAAAAGCATAAAATATGTATACATATATACACTTACATGTTAGAACACAGCATATACGTATACACAGTTAAATATTAGAACATAGCATATACGTATACGCACTTAGATGTTAGAACATCACACATATATGTATATATGCACATATGCTTGAGCCTTGGCATAGCCAGGTGGATTAATACACTCGACTCGTAATCTGAGGGTCGCGGGTTCGAGTCCCGGTCACACCAAACATGCTCGCCCTTTCAGCCGTGGGGGCGTTATAATGTTACGATCAATCCCACTATTCGTTGTTAAAAAAGTAGCCCAAGAGTTGACGGTGGATGGTGATGAATAGCTGCCTTCCCTCTAGTCTTACACTGCTAAATTAAGGACGGCTAGCGCAGGTAGCCCTTGAATAGCTTTGCGCGGAATTCAAAAAAGAAAGCACATACACTGAACTTTAATGTTTTGTTATGTTTTAAACACTTTAAAATTGCAATACATAACACGTTAACAGAATATGTATTTGATAAGAAACTGTGCTCGAATACGGTTTGTTTGAAAGTCTTTTTAATTTGTAATAGATATGGAAGGCTTGAATTTCCAGGTACAGCATATAATTTGTGCCAATGATCATGTTGTTACTTAACTACACTAGTAAAGTTATAAATATTTGTAAATTCAACAACGCCATCAAACAAATATTGGGTATTATTTTCATAGTAATACCTTACAAACCATCCATTAACTTGTTATCTCCAATAATAAAATGAAGTTACAATTCTGTGCGAATTTTTTTATTGATTTTACTTCAACCGGTTTTATCTTTCTAGTAGCTATTCTTTTGTCACGAACAGATCATTTAAATTGATAGAAACGCTAATTAAAATTCAGTTTTGAGATTTATAAAACACAAATAAATGAATATAAAAAACAACAACAAAAAACTATAAACTTCTGTTCTATACATTCTAAAATATACGAAATTACATTCTGTTTTAAAATAAACGATAATGAGAATGCTATTAAACAGAACAAAAATACGTATTTATACCTCCTTGTCATTCCCTGTTGATACAGCGGTAGGTCTACCGATTTACAACTCTAAAATCGTGAGTTCGATTCCCCTCTCGCAGATAGTCCGATGTGACTTTGCTATAAAAAAAATACACATACACGGTTTCTTGTAAAAAAATCTCCAGCTGGTAACGCGACATGTATGTTACAAAAAGAACCTTCAAACTTTCAAGGGCATTGTATATGCCAATATCGTCCTCTACCGAGTACTTCCCGAAAAGCATTTGATTGAGATCCGAAACCCTTAATACAATAACTATTTAAAGAAAAAAAGATCAAATTGATATATCACTATGATATTGAAATAGTGAGTGAAGTGGTCCTACAATGTTCGAAATTTTTGTAACACGTATACAAGAAGTCTCTTACTGGAAAGTAAAGAAGTTGGAGCAAGATTGCTTGCAAATGGCAATTTGTGCGTATTTAACTAGTATCCGTGTTATAAGCAATACAAAAATCATAAGTAGCATATCTATATTTGCAAGTATGTTTTTTACACTCAGTATCTTTACAGGAGATCAGAAGTGGTTTCGTTTGCTGCACACGTTACATATGTTTTGATTCATCTTCGTATTGAGCTTCAGTAATCGTTTAACAGACTTTAGAAACCTTGCAAGGGTGTTTCCTTTTTTATCAAATCTTTCAAGTTACAGAAAACGGTCTAGCATTGTTTTCAAACAAGGTTCATGTCATCTAACATTCTGAGAATCTAAGGACGAAAGTAGAGAACAATGTCAACCACACTATATCTGTTATATCCGGTGCCGACGAGACCTTCCCTTGATACTAGGGTCTCATCAGACAGATTAAGATACACCAGACACAGTCATGTTTGAGAGTAAGATGAAACTTTGTCAACTATTTCTCTTGTGTAAGATACATTAAGTTCCTAAAATGTGATTTTTATCTATTTTGTGTGAGTCATTTATAAAGCAGAATTATGTGTGATGAATTTCCCCAGATTATCGGAAACCACACTCGTTATTTTGTTTTGTTTTCTTTGTCTGAGGAATGAATTGTTTTTGTCTTCTATTCTTGTTGAAGAAAATGAAACTACTTGGAAAATATTAATAATCTTCTGTTCCCTCAAACGAGAACCTAATAGAATCTGTTTTTCTGTTTATCACCAAAATATGAATAAGAATCACTTACAGAGCAGTAGAATGGTGTATTATCTTAGGGTGGATAAGCAATAGCTAAAGACCATTCATTAATCTTCGAATATAAGGTTAGACTATCTTAAGATGTTTAACTTTTTTCTTTGTAGTTAAGCACAAAGCTACACAATGAGGTATCGAAACCTGGTTTCTAATGTTGTAAGTCTGCAGACATGCCGCTGTACCACTGTGGGTAACTAATGTTCAACTACCCCACAAAAACTAAATTTTTATAAAACTTTAAACAAACTACTTTTTGTTTTCTATTCGAAATGATAAAATGATCTTCTTTCCAAATGCAACATTTCATATCAGTCTCCAATTATCCAATCTTTATAAAACTTAAGCATAATTGATTTTAATATTATTATTTATAACTTTAAACATTTAACATTAAACTAAGTTTCCAAAAGCATAGTTTAGATTTTATACAAAACTTGCAACCTTATTATCATAACTCTTTTCGTACTTTAGCACTGACATGTTTGTTTTGGCTTTTCCTATGTGGGTAAAAGTAACAAGTGATTATCAAGTGTGTATTAATAAGTATGCCTGTTTAGTTAACCGCCTCTTTACGACTAAGCGCCCATTTTATTATAATATAGATCAGAAAGAAGGTTTGATGCTGGGCTACGTTATTAAAATTTTGATTTTTCCAATGCTAATTACACAGGCCTGCGAATTTAAACTTCGTAAAAGTTGTTTTAGTTTTAATAACGAATTTTCAATAATTCAGCTAGATAGATTTCCAAAATAATATTAATTTGTTTTCTATCGCGTAAGGGCTTTTTGTTGTTTGATTTATAAATTGGAAATAAAACGAAAACCTCTTACTTAGATCAAATTATCATTTGGTTTACCACAGTGAACAGTTTTTATTATTGTGTTTGTTAACATAAATACAAACAAATTGAAAAAGATGGTAAAACGTTGGTGTCAAACGAATATGAATCCTTGTTCATCCTGATTTGTGAAATTTACATCTTTTATACTCATAACTACGTGTTGTGTTTGTTGTTTTTTTATGTATTGCGTTATGACGTTTTGTGAACATATGTACATGATGGAGAAAAATAAATATTATTTTCGGATACAGCCTACAGAACGTACAGTGGGTCATGTAAAAGTATCAAGACAATAAAGCTATCCTAGGCCTGTGTTATCTATCTACCTACATATATCTACCTATGTATATTAGGCTTCGCTTGTCTTTTCATGAAGGAGTTGGAATGCCAAACTGAAAAGATAATTTTTAAAACCTTTTCCATTATTTTGTTTCTTGGCTCTTTTGTTGTTGTTTCAACAGGAGCAACCACCTACTTACCACCGAAAATAGATGATGCGTGGTAATTTTAAGTGTGAGATATTGTGGGCTTAAACCTCAATACCTATTAATAATTCGTGAGCCATTTTCTTAGTTCTATTTTAGTTTAATTCCAGATATGTGTGTGTTTTTGTATAGCAAAGCCACATCGGGTTATCTGCTGTGTCCATCTAGAGGAATCGAACCTTAGATTATAGCAATTTTACATGACAACTTTGTGAATATTCTTAGATCAATAGATATATAGATTGATAACGTTGGTCCCATTTTCTAGATACTTTCTCTACTAGGTTTTATTATACATCACAAAATTTTATTTCTGAATCACTTTTTTATTTTCTGTCATTTATATGTAACGCATTTTGTTTCTGTCCTAATTATTTTGAAACTTAAAATCATTCAAGGAAAAGAGATGCTGTTAAAATTAACATGGTTGTAAATATATTACGTTTGAGCACACAGGGTGTCCCAAAATGTGTACACACTTTGGATGATTGTAAATAAAATGTTTATTAAGATATATCTAGATTTTATAATCCAAGTTCAAGAAGACAAGTGTAGAATCTTTTGAGTTATCGCAGGTGCTCGAACTCATAACCGTTCTGATCCAGACAGTGCTGATAACGCGGACAGATGGTATTACAAACTTCACGAATCATTTTGTTTGGTATTTGGGCGCATTCTCTTTCAATTGCTGCTCTCAGCTCATTGATTGTTGCATTCTTGCTATAAACCTTATCTTTGATGTATTCCCTTGAAAAACAAAAGTCCAGAGGTGTGAGGTCTGGTAATCCACACTACACTGTAACCCCTGGTAAGTTTACGTGGTGTTCAACTGTAACATGCGGGTTTTGAGGTGCTCAGTAGGTGTAATTGTGGCGATTAACTGAGCCATTTATCTTATGTGTGGCCTCATCGTTCCAGACAACCTTATTTGGAAACTGAACATTCTCTGCAGATTTTACCAGGTACCACTCACAAAGTTCAACGCTCTGGTCAGAATCATCTTCATCGAGGGCGTGGACTAATGCCGGAATAACTTTTCCAATGAACGCACTTCAACATGCGATAGACGTTCGATTTGGGATCCCTATATCACGGGCTGTTTGCCAAACAGATTTCCTTGGAGATCAGTGGAGTATTTCCAACAGCTGTGCTTCTCATGTGGGACTGGTGGACGACCGCAATCTTTCAGAACACCCTTTATGCACGTCTTGAACAGTTTCATTTGTTTTAAACTTATTTCTGATGCGAGTAATGGTGAGTCGCGTTGGTGGATCTGTTTGAAATTCCCTTCTAAATCGTCTTTGCACTTCAGCTACGTTTTCACACTTCCAGTAACACTTTAAGATAAATTTCATTTTCTCAAAGCTTAGTCTTGCTTTTGCCATTACTTCAAATCAGTTGCACCTGTAAAAAAAGAAAGTTTTAGTGAGTTATAATCATTCAAAGTGTGTACACACATTTTGGGAACACCCTGTATATAAGTACTTTATCGTTTCTTATATAATTTACACTTTAAACATATTTAATAATACGTAATAATATTAGAAATTTATAGAAAGTGAATATACTTTGAAATCTGAAACGATTAGCATTTTATTAGAATCTTGAATGTATTGGACTTTTATCCCTAATACAGCTAGTTGCTTCAAGAAAAATATATAACTCTATTACTTTCAAGCAAAATGATGTAACACATTGAACCAGATATTCTAAAAAAAGAAAAATTAGTAAAAAGTGTTTAAAAAGACAAAATGTAAGCAAGACATTTAAACGATTTTGTCTAAAGGAAAAGAATTTATTTGAAGTAAGTTTCTCATAGTCAACCAATCATACTACGGAAGAGGGTGTAAAATACTCAAACCAGCATACGAAAGTAAATTATATTAAATTTTTCAATTGATTCTTATGAAGAAAATTAGAGAATGTTATTAAACAAATTAATCAAATATAAGAAACTTTTCAAATATTCAGTCTAGAGTTATTAAGAAAAATATTGAATTTAAAACCGGTTTCCCTAAAATAAAGAGAGCGAAACATTCACGCAAACCGATATTTTGAAAAATGTTCAATTTTAAAACTAGCCGAATAAAAGAAAACACATCACGAAACGATTGAATCCATTCTTGTTGAAGAAAGGAACTCAAAATATTCAGTCTAATATTTGTAAAGATAAGCAAAATCATATAAACCAACCGTCTAGTACGAGAAGGAGTAATAACCTTCTAAGTCAGCCGCCTAGATGAAAAGTTTTTGTGTATTTTGTAATTTCGCGCAAAGCTAGCTCTACCTAATTTAGCAGTGTAGGACTAAAAGGAAGGAAGCTAATCGTCACAACCTATCGCCAACTCTTGATTTGACCGTCACATTATAATACCTTCACGGCTGAAAGGACGACCTTGTTTGGTGTGACACGGATTTGACCCCTCGACCCGCACTTTACGAGTCAAGCGCCCTAACCACCTGGCCCTTTAAAGCAGAGTGTAAAATATTTAAACAACTCGTTCTTCTAAAGAGAAAAGCGCCAAACAATTTTAAACAAGTCTTTTTAAAGCAAGATTAAAAAATTGTCATTCGTCTTGAAAAAAAAACACCAAGTGTTTATAATATCTCCAATCTATCGTGTATAAAAGAAAAGTATTTGTAATATCTACAAATAAACTCTATAAAAGAGAAGTATTTATAATATTTACAAATAAACTCTATAAAAGAAAAGTATTTATAATATCTACAAATAAACTCTATAAAAGAGAAGTATTTATAATATCTACAAATAAACTCTATAAAAGAGAAGTATTTATAATATCTACAAATAAACTCTATAAAAGAGAAGTATTTATAATATCTACAAATAAACTCTATAAAAGAAAAGTATTTATAATATCTACAAATAAATAAAAGAGAAGTATTTATAATATCTAAACTCTATAAAAGAGAAGTATTTATAATATTTACTCTATAAAAGAGAAGTGTTTATAATATCTCCAACCAATAGTCCATAAAAGAAGTGTTTGTAATATCTACAACTAACCGTGTATAAAAGAGAAGTGTTTGTAGTATCTCCAACCAATAGTCTAGCGGTAAAAAGAGAAGTAATGTTTGTTACATGTCAACTGTTATGTTTTTTTTTTCAAGAATCATTTAATACGACTATAACAACTACGTTTCAAGAACTGTTTTCTGTTGGTTTTTTTTACTCACAGGTGTTTATAGAAAGAAGAGAATTTATTTCAGATGAAAAGTGAAAATTTTATTTCCGAGAAATCAAGGTTGTAAGTTTCATAGGAATACCAGTTAGTTTCTTTTTTGGATAACTGATGTATGGTTTTTGAAATGGAGAATGAGTTCTGAAGCAAAGGAAAGGTGATTTTTATGTTTAAAGGCAATTGAAATTATTTATATTATTTCCCTGAAACATACTGTTTCTGAGAATGAACAATTTTTCTGTTTCAGGGTAAGAATTATTTGTCTGTTACACTGAATGACTGATTTACATTTTACAGCAAAAGAGTGATTTGTCAGTTTGACAAGAAGTGTGATGTCTGGTAAAGAAAAGAAAGATTTTCTGTTTTAGGGAACAGCAATTTTTCTACATTTGAGAAGAAATCATATAGTACTTTGCCCATTTCTTAATAATGAAAAACACTCAGTGCTGTTATTTAGAATTGTTACGAAATAAAGAGTGAATTAAAGAAAATAGGAATTCCTAATAAAAGTTGTTTAGTGGAAAAATTAATCTTTCAGAATATTAGATTAAATATTGTTTACTAAATGAAGGGCCCAGCATGGCCAGGTGGGTTAAGGCGTTCGACTCGTAATCCGAGGATCGCCGGTTCAAATCCCTGTCGCACCAAACATGCTCGCCCTTTCAGCCTTGGGGGCGTTGTAAAGTTACAGTCAATCGCACTATTCGTTAGTAAAAGAGTAGCCCAAGAGTTGGCGGTGGGTGGTGATAACTAGATGCATTCCATTAGGGACGGCTAGCGCAGATAGCCCTCGTGTAGTTTTGCGCGGAATTCAAAAAACAAAAGAAACTAAATGAAGAAATTATATATTGAAATTAAAGTTTATTTTCATTTGTAAAATCTGCACTTCCTTTCCATAAACCTCAACTACACTAGATTGTAGATTATTACTTAATTTTAGGGTTAGAAATAATATTTGTATCTTCAATGATATATGAGTATGCCACATTAAACTACAATGAGATATATTATTGCACTCTTAATTAAACTCTTTCTCGCGAGATTTCTGTTTCTCCTCTCCGTGGTAATAAGTCGGTGCACTTTGTAACAGACATTACTGTATAATGTGTATAAGAATAAATATCATATACTGTTGTAATGATAAGAAACCAACGTATGCATTCGCACCAAATCACAGCGGCGTACTGTATCCTGCCCTCTAGCGGTCAAAACACATTATTTTTGCTTAAAGTCTAGCTGTTTCTTTTCCCTAAGGGTCTGTACTATTATACCAGACATGTTATTTTCAGCTATCTGCGGTTTGGTTTATGGTAGGCTCCCAGGTTATTATCTCACACACACATATACACAAAATCCTCTGTTTCTTAATATATTCTGTTTAATGTCCTGTTTTTTTTGTTGTTGTTGTTTTTTTTAAACTGTAGTATAGAACTGTATCCTCGTTGTTCATTGTTTAGCTGGAATAATACACATTACTATGACACTACTACATATACAATTCAAACACCAATGGGGAAAACTTTATAATTAACAAAGAAGCAAAACTCGTTATGACGAAACATTTTGCTAGAGACTAAACTAAATAATTATATTATATATACATCAGAAAGGATCAATACCTGTTCGAAATATTTTTAAAAAATTAATACTAAAGTTGTTTTACTTTATTTTAGAATGAGACTTGTTTGGCAATTAGCTTTAGTTTTGTTACATAATTTGAAATAAGTTATCATCTTAACCTCATTATCTTCCAGATAATGATTTAATTAATTAGCCATAAATAAGCCATAAATATTTTAAAAGTTTCACTCCGCTTTGGAGTTAAATGTAGCGTACGGTTTTGTGGCCTTAAGAAGAACCGATATGAGTTTAATGACTAGCATACACAAACTGTCCGCACTTTGAAATTGTCGGTGTGCTATAGGAGTGACAGTCAAATCTCACCGTTTGGTCTTATAGAGATAACCAAAGAATTTACAGTAAGCGTTATTGGCTATCCGCCTTTCATCTAGTCTATTGGTTGAAAATGAAGGAACGGTTAAATGCAAATAGCCATTGTGTAACTTTGCGTGAAAATTCTAAAGAAATCAAGCATATCGCAACCTTTAAAATTAACTTGGTCATGAGTTGTTTTTAGCCTTTCGGACACGAGTTATTAAGATATATAGTAGCCATTTACGTCACGGCATTCCATTACTCCATATTCCATACATAATCCATACGGAAACTTACTTACATAAGCATGTAGAACAGTGGTGTCTTTAAAATACAAGGTAACGATTGTGTATATTGTGTTATGTTGTTTCATTTCGGTCTTAACCAGAAATAGAATAATTTATTTTAGCAGAATCAGTGGTAAATAATATGTGCACATATACTGTGATTCCGTAAATGTAATATCTCTGAGGAAGTAAATATTAGAATACATCTTCATTTGGAAAGCTTAGAAACTTGTTTTGGAATACTTTACTTATTTAATAAAGTAGCTCTGTATTTGGATTAAATTTTCACGATACACAGATATCTGTTTTGACACCATTTTCATTACTATAATCCAATTTTTCTCAATATATATTAGCCACTGGGGGGGGACAAGTAAAGAATAATGTATAACAATAAGTCAGTCCACTGTATCTAACACATCCGGTGAAATGGGGCTGTTCTCAATACCAGACAGGGCTTGTCAAGTCAACTGTAATACGACATTTATATTAATAGTTGAGACACTTTATGTTATCAGATTTCGCGAACACCTACTGTGACGATGGTAACTAGATTAACATAGTGAAACGTAATTTTATCAGTTTTAAGTTAGTCTGTTTACAAGTCAAAATTAGTGAAAGATTATTCTAATGTCAATTATTTATTATTGTTATTATTTTTAAATCAAAATTATAGTAGAGATTAATAATGAGATGTCATTTATTTATATTACTACCAATTATTCTTTATTATTTAAGCTAGGAAAGCTCACAGTATTGATGAAGTTTAATACAAGTTATATCAAAATTCACTCGCAAATTCTGACTTATATTAAAGTTAATTTGTACTGTAGTTTATCCCAGTGTATTTTGAAGTTGATCCATGCAGTAGTTTATCATAGCCTATATTAAAACTCTTTCATACGGCAGTTTTTCCCATTTTTATTAAAGTTCTCCCATACAGTAATTCTTTTCAGTTAATACTAACATTTAGCCATACTGTCTTTTCATCTTTTTGTACGGAACTCCATCCATACAATAAACTTTCCCAGCTTACATTAAGGCTCATACTTACAGTAGTATTTCTCAGTTTGTATTAAATTTAGTAATACGGTAGTATTTCTCAGTTTGTATTAAATTTAGTAATACGGAAGTATTTCTCAGTTTGTATTAAATTTCATTCATACAACAGCCTTTCCCATTTTATATAAAAGATCCCCATACGGTAGTTTTTACAGTTTATGTTAAGGTTTATACTTACCGAAATATTTTTTCCAGTTTCTAATAAATTTCGTCCATACGATAGCTTATCCCATCTTATATTAAAGTCAGCCATAAGGTAGAATTTCTTGTTTTCGTTAACGTTAGTCCGTACGGCAATATTTCCCCGTTTATATCAGATTATGTTAGCTTCTGATCAAAATAAACTTTCTATGTGAGTCAAATCTGAAACTGAATCCGGTAACGAGCATAGCTAATATAATATACCAAAGTTTAATAGTACACTCTTTTCAGTGAACAAAACTATTACCAAAGACTTGAAATTCATTTATTACCCAATCTGCATATACTAATCTGGTAAGTGCTGTGTTTGTGAACCTTATTTCGATAAAATTAAGAACGCAACATTTATAGTATTAAAAAGGAATAAGAAAGATTTGATATCTGTAGGGGCCTTTTAAAACGCATTAAATAGTTAAGTATACAAATTAGTAATATATAACTCTAGTAGTATACACAGAGACAGTCATTGGTTTTAATATTACTTGCATATATTTCGTGTATATTTTACAAAGATGAAATTTTGGTTGAAGAGTAGCCACTAAAACTGCAAATTCGCTGCCAACCAGTAACAAATTAAGTGTCAAACTTATTTAATAATTTATGGTTTAAATAATTTTATAAATATACAATATTATACCAAAAAGTTTCAATTCAATTTTACTTTTGTAAAGTACCCCGCTGGTACAGCGGTAAGGATTTACAGCTCAGGGGGTCGATTCCTCTCGGTGGACTCAGAAGATAGCCCAATATGGCTCTGCTATAAGAAAACACAAACACACTTTCTTAAAATAGTTGTGCAGAACGTACGCTAGAGGACAGCGTGCTCGGACTATCAATCCGAGGATTTATTATTTGTTCCCCGTTCTCGGGGAGAAAAAATGTGCTTTTCACTTTGGGGCCAAGTTTTCAGGAGTAACAATCAAATCCCACTATTCCATCAGACTGGAGCAATCCAAGAGTTAGCGGTAGTTATTCCCTACGACCAAATCCCACTATTCGGTCAAATAGTAGGCCAAAATGTGGTAGTGGTTTCTCCGTAGTAAAAAGGAAATTTTCAAAAAAATGTTTATGTGCTTTTCTACTAATATATATACATACAGATAGATAGGTTTAAAACTTAAATCAAACTATAAGTTGTTTTTTTCTTAAGAAAATAGACACAAGAGAATATTAATTTATGTGTGATTTAGTTATATCGTTTGTTTATTCAAGACAGTAACAGTTACTTTACAAATGTTTTAGAAAGTTTTAATTAGTAAAAGTCGTATTTAAGTCAGTTGTTAACTATATATATATATGTTCTTTCTTATGTTTGCTCAAATAATTGAAATGAAGAAATATTAAGCACTGGGTCATCTATTGTTGTATCGCTACTTCCTGTTTACAACACTATTAGTCTTAAACCAGCAACAATGATTGAGCTGAAACACACCGTAAAACTCGTACCACCTCATCGCAAACTTTTATTCTATAAATGCACTTACAGTTATTTGTAGCAAGACTGACGTTAATTAGAATCGTGACTTTTTTTTTCCCAAGAAAAAAATAAACTGGTACCTTGGACATTTAACGCCCTCTGTTGGTCATGTTACTGGACGAATGTGATGTATTGAGATAGCCTCTAAAGGCAATTGCATGAAACCTCCTGCTGAGCTCCTGTTGCGTTCCTAAAAAGAGCAGCAATTAATTAGACGATTGTTATTGGTTGTCACTCATATTTAAGTACAAGTGAACGTTTATACAGAGTTACAGAATAGTTCAGCGCGTGTATGAAGAAGCAGAACTTGTACGGGGTCATTTTTGTTGAGTCTGTTCGGAAGAACGATATAAAGACAAAACATTATACAGTATTATTAAAGTACTTCACTGTCAGCTTTAAAAATTAACTTACTGATTTACAACAGTTACATTAAAAGATCTAATAAATCTCGATAAGCGTGACCTAATGGTTAGATGGTTAGAGAACTCAAACTGTGAATTCAAAGGTTCATGGCTCGCGGATCTTTAGCGCATAAACGCTTTCCGCGCTTTGCGTTATAGAGGTGACAGTCATTACTCAATACTTTTGATGAAGCAAGGGAGCCAACAAGTTGGTGGTAGTTTCTGTTGGCCAGCTGTTTTCTCGCTATCTGTTTAAAATATTGGAAGTCCAGTGCAAAATAGTCTTTCATGCAGTTTAGCGCGAAAATTTTGGAACAAATTTCAAAAATGCACAAATCATTCTCTTCTGGATTGCGAAAGTTTCCATTTTGTTATGTTTAACAGCAGTGTAATTCCTTCATTGTAATTCCGTCGCACGTGAATATTTTCAGTTCAAAACAGTTAGGTTTATAAAACTTAATGTAAGCTGCAGGTGTATAGGTAATAAACGTAAAATATTCATCATGGTGAAAGACCCAGCTGCGTTAAAACAAGTATATGGTTGTCATGTTCAACATAATGAGCATGTGCATATGTTACTACTGGTAGTGTTTGTTATTCAAAGTACCCGGAGCTATTTTGGTGAGCAGCATTGTCACTAATATCTTCCGAATCGTTCAGTTTAGTAGCATAAAAAAATTCTAATCCGTTGCTATTAAGTATTATTTGCTATAGATATTGTATCTATATATTGTATCTTTGATTCATTAACCGTTCTTCTCTTGATCAAATTACGTTTTTTTAATTACCTTTTTATTATCAACTAGTTATATAGAGATATATATAAATATCGGCATCCACGAAGAAAACCTTACATCATTAGTGGCTACAAACCCCAGAGAGATTTATGCTTTGACAAATTTAGTTTGCTTTTTCGTCTTGAGGCTCAACGATTCATATTAAACTGAGTTAAACAAGTTTCTTGAGAGATATTAAGACATTTATTCGTTAGATATCTTAGTAAACTTACCTCCTATTTCAGAAGTATCTTTTTTCATCAGTGAATATTACCTTTGTTGACAAAGGTGCTTTAGTTATACAGTAAAGCTCGCCACCCCCCAGTAGCACAGCGACATGTCTGCTGATTCACACTGCTAGAAACCGGATTACGATATCCATTATGGTCAGAGCACACACAGCCCATTATGTAGCGTTGGTCTTTATTCTAAACAAACACTAAATTTCTGCTTATTATCTGATATATCATTATAATTCAGTGAACATAATCCTTATGGATCTGGAATTTTTTATTTAATTAGAGTTAATTTGCAATATTGTTTCTTTAATGAGCTTTCACTCGATAATCCAGAACATAAGAGGGGATTTAATAATTGTTTGTTTGTTTTGAATTTCGCGCAAAACTACACGAGAGCTATCTGCGCTAGCCATCCCAATTTAACAGTATAAGAGTAGAGGGAAGGCAGCTAGTCGTCACCATCCACCGCCAACTCTTGGGCTACTCTTTTATCAACGAATAGTGGGATCGATCACACATTATAACGGTCCAACGACTAAAAGGGCGAACATGTTTTTGTGACGGGGATTCGAACCCGCTACCCTCAGATTACCAGTCGAGCGCCTAACCACCTGATCAGGAATTTAATAAAGCCTCCTTTATTTATCTGGATTTTCTTACTTTTTTAACTAAAATCCCCTTTTTAATTATGTTCGGTTTATTAGTCACATCGTGAAATCTCTTACTGTCGATCTAGAAATTTTATGATGCTGAAGAATATTCTCTTTTGTTCATTATTTTCCCCTATGAGATAAGTAACGTATTTTCCAGTTTTTTGTTTATATGTGGACTTTCATTAATAATTAATATTAACATCCAATTAGAACAGGCTACCTACTTAGAGGGTAATTAAAAATTGAGCTTATAATGATTATCGCTAATTAAATAGACGTTGTTTTGCGTTTTTACTTATACGTATTAGAATGTATTGTTTTATCAGTTGGTTATTAACGATATTTTCGACCGTAAACTCAATAATATCTCACGACGTTCGGTTAGCTTAGGAGTGTTACTGGACGAAATTATCCATTGACAATCTGAATTCCTTCGATATTAAGTTAATATGTAACTGATTGGAATTTTGTATTTAGGAAATTCGCCTATTGTTGAGGAGGAGCTCTTTTGTTACTCGGCGAACTTGCTCATTGTTTGGTTGCAACTTCGCCATATAACAGATAGCTGCTCGTTTCTTGTGTAATTGCTTCTTTGTAATGTATTTAATATACTTTAGTGTTTATTTTAAAGGCTTCTTTATTTAATATTTTGAAAATCTTTCCACTACGTTGTGTTACTAGTTATATTCTAATAAAAAGTTATGCACGAATAAATATTCAGTTAAGTGTTGTAGAACGTGTTTTCGGTATATTCAAAAGGCGTTTCTGTATTGTAAAACCTTTTTCTATTTTTTTGCGAAACTAAAATCAATGTTTTTACTTAGGTTCTTCAAAACTTGCTGCATTAATATTATTTTTATGTGAATATGTGATAAATGTTACATAAGATATTGTCAAAAGTAAATGAACTGCTAGAAATCCAAAATATTATTTTCATTTTATATCCAACCGTAAGATGGCTCTGTACATTATTCTTACACAAATCATAATTTTTGAACATTCGACAAGGCGCCTAAACATTATATATCAACGAGTTATTATATATTTATTTCAGTTTACAGATGTTTCTGACTTCTTAAGAAGAAGAAAAGTTCTGTTTATCTTTAAATATTTTGTAAAACTTACGATGACTACAAATTTTCAAATTAAACATACAAGTAGTATTTGCAGCAAATGTTTCGGTGTTTCATTTTTTGAAAACTTAGTGCCGATACGTATATTCAATATTTATATTTATACTGATAATTTTGTGGTAAAGTAATTTTAAAGGGTAAAAATATTAGCCAATGTATCTTGAGTGCAGTTTAAAATTAGTTAATATAAGGCATATTATTTTCCAGTTATGCTTGAGGTAAATGGAGCCCAAACATCTATGCACACTTTTATTTTAAAAATACCAACATATTTATATTACCGCTAGCACCATCACCAGTTACGGGTTTTACCGTCAACAGTATAGGTTTTACATTATTCTAAACCCAACATTTTACTAAACTATGTCAGATTTTCTTTGTGCACATAAAATTTTAATTAAAATAATAATTGGTTCTGTTTGATGTACACAGGATGCACGTGCGAAAACTTGTAAAACAAATAAAAGGAAGAAAATACTCTAAAATACAGCACGTCTGAGTTATCTCTATGATAATCTCCAACAATCTTAATAGATATTTGTATATAATAATATACCGTATGACGTGGCTCGTTGTAATATAAGTAAAATACATTTATTCATCACTAGTTAATTCTACTGTTACCTATTTAATTTTCTCGTTTCGTCTTCAGTGTTACAGCTATTAATAACACTGAGTAAATCTAGGCGAGTTATATCTAGATATGAACAGAAGTGGTCTGATGAACTTCAAACTTGGCGTTACCTCACACACCCCTTTGGCCTGGATGGGATGTTCTTGTACTGTTCAGTGCTAGAAACAAACGTATTACTTCTGTATACTCTTTTGATTACTCTTATATATATGCGTATGTGTTGTTGTTGTCCATGTGTGTCTGTGTGCAATCCTTCAGAATATCTTTCTTTGCCTAATTATCAAATCTATCTGTTCATATGTCTTTCTTTCTATTTATCTATCCATTTCTGTATGATTACCTTTACTATCATCATCTCCAAAGTTTCCATCATTATATTTCCTGTTATTTTGTTATACCCAGTAGTACAATAACTCTTATGCGATTCTCTTCTATCAGTTTATTTCCATGTGCTTCAATGTACGTTGCGGAATGAAACGGTGTATTCTTGTATGTTAATCAGGTTCTTATAAAGAACACTTGATTTTATGATGCAGTAAACACAGAGTTGTTATTTTACGAAACCTAAACTTATATATAAGACGTTAAATATTGTATTAGGTATACATGTAAACCGGATCTGTGAATGAGAAGTTAATGTCTAATAATCGCAGGTTTCTGAAACGGTGCGTATTTTTTATGAAATTGACTTTGTGAAACGTGTAGAAAGCAATCGTTGTCTTTGAAACGATGATTTTAATTATACAAATATGCACTGGTGTATGAGAAGGTAAATGTTTATATTTAATACCGAAGTATCATTATTAGTAGATTACACCATATATAAAAATATACTAAGTTTCCACTTTTGTAACACAATTAGTATTTACGCGTAATATATATATGCATTGTTAGGTAATAATGTTTAAGTTGGGAAATCTTATTATAGTAATTTAGTTACATTATGAACCGTTCTTTATTTTGTGTATTAAAATAACTTTCCTATTGTAACACCCATAGATAGTATTTATATGTAAACGAATGTATGCATAAATTGTACTTCAACGTGCTGAAAGATGAAATAACATAAGTAAAGCGGTAACAAAGCCTTAATATAGAAAGACTCACTTCGGCCTAACAACATTGAAACACACTTGAAAAAAGGTAGTTTTTATTTTTGTTTTATGCGTGCAACATATAAGACAGTCTGCGAAATTGAACATTTTAACATATATTGACTATAAAGAATCTTCAGTATGATTTAAGGTATATGATGAGAAAAACATCAGTGTCACGTGAGCTACTTCTTTATACCCTTAGTAACAAAAACTACAATTAATTGTGAATTTTTGTGGAAGAACAGTTCAGCCTTGAAGTATATTTGCCTCTCACTAGGGAGACCCCGCTCCTTCCCGTAAGTAATATACAGTTCTCTGTCGATTAACTGTGGCTTGTTTACAAGTGCCATTGTATTGCTTAATGTTGTGAGAGTCACGAGGCCACGGTGTTCTCATCGACCTTAACAATCCGTGTAATGAAAACTGACCTCTTCTCGCCTTTCATGCTGTTGTATAAAGCTCCAAACCTTGACACTTACCCAAGAATATAATAAAATGTATTGGTTGTAATCGACCTGTAAATAAAATATGATGGTGGGAAATCGAATGAAGGATGGTGTCTGTTGGTTACGAATATTCGCTCTAAGCTTCATAAGAGTTATCCTCGCTAAACGTCACTAATTTGGAATTGGTAAACTAGATGGGAGGAAACACCTATCGCTAACTATAAAAGATAGTGAGCTTTGACTATCACTCATAGAGCATCCAGGGCTCCAGTGTGCGGAACATGGTTTTATTAATGCAGTAATACAAATAATCTATATGTCAGGCTACGCCCGACCGATAAAAGAGGAAACCAAGAGAGGTGGTCATAGTGGAGTAAGCTCTTAACAGTTCCTTCCCGTTAATATCTTGTTTTTTGTAACTTTAAATATAAACAAGAACTCAGTAGAGTTTACTCAGATAATTATTTCACTAAGTGAGTTCAAATATCACATCATGATATATTCTCGTGTGCACACATCACATCATGATATATTCTCGTGTGCACACATCACATCATGATATATTTTTATCGGGTACACACTTCTCAACATTATATGATCATATACTGCAGAACTCATAACATTGAATATTTATTCTAAAACATTACTAGCTATAAATTACTGCATATTTTTTAAATATATTCTTCGTGTTCTGAAAACTCACATCCATTGTTTCAGGTGGGGTTACAATCAATATTCTGATACTTTTCCCTACCACAGACATCTTATTCGACCGGTCTCGTGCTTACAGCAGTGTAGTCGCATCATTTGGACAATCGATAGTGAGTTAAAACGTGATGCATTGAACTATAGATTGTGATCTCCACGGAGTACTGTAATAGATAGAAATATTTCAGCGGTCAATGATCTAGTGCCATGGTTCTCAAACTTTTCAGGCTTACCTTCCACTTTTTTGTTGAAACTTGTTCTTATTTGAAGAACAAATCTAGTATTAAACTTTAATAAAACGAAAAATCAAATAACAACTTTTTTAATTCCTGCCCATTAATGGGAATAATTTAATTATTTTACTTACGTAATTAAATAATGCGTAACGTGATTTTTGTCACTTTGAAAACAAGAAGAAAATACAAGTGAACCTATGCAAGCAAAGAGCGAATCTTAGAGCGAGAGAACAGTACGTGGGAATCTCAAATTACGCTTATTACAAAGTTTATTATTTTTTACATTAAAGTTTCTCATGAGCCACCTACTTTAGCTCCACGTGCCAGCGATAGTGTTGTTTAAGAATCCTTAATCGACTTTTCTTATTATCTATCTCACATTATGGAATGTGTTTACTTTGGGTAAGCAGTTTGAACTAATATAACTTTGTTCACTAGAGCTGGTGTGGTTTCATAAATCAAGTTCTTCCTTGTTTTCAATTTCCAAACGCCCAAGTTATTTAATAATACTGTGTATATTATTCGGTTGAGTTAAGTTATTGCTAGAGTTATATCCATATCTAACACGAAACAAAAAATATTTAGATGTTTCGTTAACTGTTCATTAACACTTCACCAAGGAAAATGGCAACGTTCTCGTGTAATTCAGTACCAGGCAGAAGTCCGTGTTCATTAATAAAACAAAAGGGGGTGGGACTTTACTATAAAAACTTGTAGGAAGGAAGCCAATGTTGCATATCATTAATGATGATTATCTAAGGTATATCCGCATATTGTTTTCTAATTACAATACAACCATTATTCATTTCTTAAGTATTATTATGACGGAAATTCACATCAGTTACTGAGTGTAATTAAATGTGAATTTAGTGAGATGTCCACTGATATATAGTTCATAGTAATACATCTGTTTCACCTCACAGTGCTTTTTTATCACTTTAGTTCACCTCAGTAAATGATCTATGAACTGCCAATATCATCGCAAAATGTAATTGTTTCTACATAACTAAAAAGGTAAAAAAAGAAAAAAAAATGTTTAGATAAATTAACGAACACAAATTATTGTTCAAGTAATGAAAAGAAATGTTTTGAAATATCGGATTTCAAACATCATTAGATAAGTTATCTGAAACTAGTTTAGTAAGAGTAAAATATTCAGCTGAAAAGATAGTCATTCGAAAAATTTTAACAACAAATTTCAGAAAAACAATTATTTTTCACATATTGTTCAGTTCGATAAGAGATATTTAGAGGAGAAAGAAATATCTTGGAGTAGGCCCGGCATGAGAAGGTGAGTTAAAGCGTTCGACTCGTAATCTGAGGGTCGTGGGTTCGAATCCCCGCCACACCAAACATGCTGGCCCTTTCAGCCGTGGAGGCGTTATAATTTGATGGCCAATCCCGCTATTCGTTGGTAAAAGAGTAGCTTAAGAGTTGGCGGTGGGTGGTGATGACTAGCTGCCTTCCCTCTAGTCTTACACTGCTAAATTAGGAACGGCTAGCGCAGATAACCCTCGAGTAGCTTCGCGCAAAATTCAAACCAAACGAATCTTGAAATAATAATAAAATTCCAGTGATAAATTGACTAAAAATGTTAGGTGTCAGTGGTTTCAACGTCTGTAGGTAACATTGAACATTTTATTTGTCATAAACAATAGCAAGATCCTATTTTGTACATACCATCTTGATAGAGATACTTTCATACAACAGATGGGAAAATGGCATAGTTTGATATGTGCTAATTTTTTTTATGGAGAATGAAATTGATGCAGGAAACATTATATGCATGCAGACTTTACGATTGCAAGTTTCAAGTCAGTGCTTCAACCCTTAAATAGTGGGAATGTTGTAGATAACATCAACTAATGATGGCTGCCGTTTAAGGGTCTAAAAGGACTTAGTCTCATGAAGTTTCTGAAGGTGCAAACTTTTTGAAAAATAATGAGTCATGGTGGAAGATGCGCAGCACTAAGCGTATCAGAACAGGTGAAGTGCATTACTTCACTATAAAAATGCTTAGTAACATTAGATGCATAGGCTGATTCTGCTTCCAGTAGCATTTATTTGTATAGCGGCAATCACAACTCTCTCGGTATGAATGAAACAAAAATAAATGTATCATTTTGTTGCTTAAGCAAAGACAGATTGGAGCTAACTAACACATACATCTATGATGGTAAAATACCCAAGCAGAACTGCGGTCCTGGAGTGGTGTCTGCGGAAATATTCTCCGCATGGTTAACCCTCGTATTGCAAAATCCAGATATGCCTGAAATTGCACATGAGCTGAAAACCAGAAATCGTTTTCGTATTCCCACGAAGCAGGAACGATGTAGTCCTGATACAAGTTGTACTGGTTGTGCTGAGAATGTGACCCAGACCTGAATATGAATAATAATCACAAAATATATTGAAGATTATAGAACCAAAAAACTTACTTTGACAAGCTTACATCTTTGAAAATAACACGAAACTGTGAAGTTTTGGACAAAGGAACCCACGCATTGTGTAATATATGGAAGCACAAGTGGAATAGAAGTATTAGTTGGAGACATACCGTGTGTATTGGTTGCAGACAAAAGAAGAAAACTGATGAAGGGATTGACGATTGTCTGGTCCATCAGTGGAACGTGTGTGTTTACAGACCAAACCATTATAATATTGTCTGAGAGTAGATGTTTTAAGAGGCACTTATATGGGAAATACAAATTGTACAAACAGTAGAGCACCTTTCACAGCTATTACACAGTATGAGGGTCATACCACGATACTGGGTGTAAGGAATTAATTGTGAATAGTAAAACCTTGTTAGATGTGTCAGTTTCTTTGGTTACCAACACCTAACAAGGGTACGGATTTCTCACAAACATACAACTTGAAGCGTCTTATACCGTTGTTAGTAAACCCAACAACAGGTATCTTTGTGAAGATGCTGTGCAACATGCTCATCATCAGGTCTTCAGATGCCTGATAAGAATAAATATTTCTCACACTCATACGACTCGAATGTGCTTCATACAGCTGTTTGCAAAGGCAACAACAGGCATGTCTGTCAGGATACAAATCAATCCAGATTGCTAATGTGACTCAGTTATTCACGAGCAACCAGAAATGGTAAGAATTTCCAATTTGATAATTTCATTCTCCAATATCTTGGGTTCCAACATACGTCTATAGAACCTCCAATATAAAAACATGGAATGCTTCTTTCACAAAAGTTGGTTATAAATAAGAAACAATAAGAAAGATGTGTTGCTATTGGTATGTATATCTACATCAAGAAAAGAGGCACTTATCGTTTTTAACGTACAACGTGGCTAAATTAAAAGTATTTAGTGAAGCCAGTCATGGTCAAGAACGAAGGAGAATAGATCCTACGTCTTGGGGTCTTACTTCAAAATGCTGATAACAAGAACAACAATGTCTCCACCCTGAATACCATGATACCATCAAAAATCTTAAGGAATGACTTTATACTAGAGATTTATTACTTGTTTATCGGGACATAAAAGAATTATTGCAAGATATAGATTTCGGAACTTAAGTACCACATTACCTAAGGAAGACAAGTGACATCCAACAAAGTAAACCGTTGTAGAATGGTGAACGAGATAAGATACGTTACTGAGTCTATGAATGAGAGCATTAAAATGGACAAACCTGAATAAAAACTCCTAATATATTATCCTAAATATTATACAACAATAAGTTGCATTCTAGTGAACACTTACCAGGAGGAAGAAGAAAGCTTGCAGAAAAGTGTGTTATTGATTTCATCTTAATCAAATAAGCTGCAGGAGAAGAGAGACTAACATCACAGCGTACTGTATAACTACATCATGCTTCTGTTACATCGCCTGACTTCCTCATTCTTTCGAAGGATATCTTCTTGATTTTGCTATTGGAGTTTATTAGCTCAAACAGGTCAAGTCGTACATTCTGGAACATCTCTTTAACACTGACAGTTACGTCCTGTCCCATCACAAACATGACAGTAATCTGCTACGGGTCAAACTCCAATCTCGGCATGTGGCGTTAAAGGTCTACTCCCTGTGGATTTCCTGAGACACAACATTAGTTGATCACACAATATGTGTCTGCTATTGCTCAGGGGCGTGGACAGGAGGGCGCTATGCTCATGTTACATCCATTCCACAGTCACTAGAACACATCCATGCCCCTTCCAACACCACGCAAGCAGCATGTTCTTGGTTCTGACTACGGTGAATAAATTAACTATAGTCACATTAGGGTTAGTTTCAAATGAATAACAAATGCTGATGTTTTACCTGCTGAATTTGTCGTAGGAGCTGCCATATGAAATACAAAGCTGCATTATGAAATATACTTGTGCAGTTGATTTCACCCATCATCATACGTGCTAATGTAGGTTATTAGGTTTTTAAATAATAATGAAACGTCGTTCTTTGAATAACCCATAAGCAAATAACACAGAATATATGCGCTGATTAGCATACAAGTTTGTACTCATTATTTTTGGGAATTCTGATTTATTGAAGATAAAACATAAGCAGTCTCTCATATCTGTCATTGTTTGCTTAAATTGTAATGAAAAACATGATATTGATCATTTTAAATACCAATCTTTGTGACATTTGTCGAAGGGTAAATTTAAAGCTAAGAAATTATACAATCAGTGCAAAAATGAAATCTATTTTTAAAAACTGGCTGTATCCACGTATAATCAGTTTATTCATATTGTTAGGACTAAAATCATTTGATGTGAAATATCATACTATTGGTTATATGCATATGATACGTAAATCAAAACCGTACTTTTCGATTACCTTAAAAGCTCAAGTGTTGACACTTTGTGTATTAGACCTTTTATTTGTATTGCGTGTGTTCCATTATTAACTTACCTTTAAACAAGATATTTCCTCATCTGGTTCTTTTTGTCTTAGTTTTTGAGTTTCTTAGTCATAATATTCCAGACGTGTTTGAGTGTTCGCAACTAGAATGCCAAAGAGATTTTTTACTAATTTTTACTGAGAATATGTAAAATGTAACAATTGTATTGGACTTTATTGTTATGGTTTCTTAATTACAAAATATAAGAGAACTATCTGCACTTTGTCCATCGCGAAGAACAGAAGCATTATTTAAAATTCAGGAACATTTACACACCAATCTGAATTTTAAAGTCATTCGTATTTACTCTTCCTTAATTAGCAAAAATAACCCTCGTATAGCTTTGCGCGAAATTCACAACAAAGACAAAAATCTTAATTAAATACACAACTTTGATGGATATTTTTACTATATAATTTACCTATGCCACTTAAATGGATGAATTAATTTCAGCATACGGAAAAGTAAGTACGATGCTTCTTAATTATTTTATTCTGTCATTAAAATCGTAACTAGGCACTTAAGAATATTTTAACACGTTTGATCGAATTGAGTATTGAAACAACGCAATATCTCTTTAGTTGCATCCATTTTCTACCTTCATTATCCCTCTAAATATAGTTCTTTTTTTTAAAGCTCACCTGCTGTGACTCCTGACGGATTAACCTGAAACGTCCAAAAAAAAAAAGATAAATATGCGTTTTACTGCTTCCTCCTGCCATAACAAGTTTGACTTGTTATTTAGCGCAAAGCTACACAATGGGCTATGTACGGTCTGTTCCACCGCGGGGAAATGAACCCCGGATTTTAGCATTGTAAATACGTGAGCTTACCACTGACCCACAAGGGGACGCCACGACAGGAAACTTGTAGACATGCTCGTTGAAGTTTTCCTGTCTTATCCATCTTTCTACTTTAACGGCTGGTTTAACAGATATTTACCAATTCGAATAATCTCAAAATGCTTCTAGTACCTTGAAACAACAAGGAATCATAGTAGTAACTCATCCAAAATGATATTGGCTAAGGCTCTTTGGCAGAAAGGAAATATCGTTTGTTTAGCCGCCTCATCACACACGCTAACAACACCAGCTTCTTTATAAGTAGTCTTATCTATTTGCTCACATAGAGAAGCGATCTCTGATTCGAATGTCTAATGCTAAGAAATGGCACTCTGTTGTTATTAACCATTGGTTATTACCGCCCTTTTAAAGTAGTGGCGCATATAAATAGTGTTTGTCTGTAGTAACGTGTCATCAAAGTCAAAACACTACTGATACGTTTTATTCCAAAAATAAGCAAAATACTATGGTTTTTCAATGAATAAACGAATATATGTACCTGCATAAAGAAAAAAAAACATCTTATATGATAAAATGGTTGCTTATTGCTGTCTTTAAATAGTCTCTTGGTAGTATCTTCCAATGGCCTGCATTTGTACTATTTCTGTAAAATTGTTGAGATAATGTAAGGTAGTGTCTTTAGCTGTAAGCGTGAGGACTTATAATGCTACAATCTAGTTTCGATACCTCTAGTGGGCACAACACAAATAACTCATTGTATGGTTATGTACTTAAGAAGAAATAAACAAACTTATAATAATGTATTCTGAGTTTTCTGTAGCGTAAATAAAAATCTTTATAATACCAAAATTGTTGATTTTTACAATCGTACTACTAAATTAAAAACTGAAACCCTCAGTTCAGTATCGAAGCTCTAAAAGCTATTATTATCATATATATATATACATATGAACAAAATAGTTTTTGTACTATTACATATATAGCTTATGTATTTAATAACTGTGTTATGTATTAAATAACGAACCAGATGTGGCCAATTCCTCAGTGTGCCGAAACTATGAATCCAAATATTCATGTTTCGTGACCTGAGTCGGAAACGTACGCTCTGCATTTCAGTGGCGTGATGCGCTATAAGAATGACGGTTAAATCCGACTATTTGGTCAGAAAAAGAGTACCCCATTAGTTGGTGGTGTATGGTGTGACCAGCTGCTTTTCCTCTGGTCTATAACTTTAAAATTATGGACAGCTAGCGAGATAGCGCTTGTGTAGCACAATATCCAATGAATAAACAAATACACGTACCTGCATAACGAAAACAACACCATACATGATAAAATGGTTGCTTATTGCTGTTTTTAAATAGTCTCTTGGTAGCGTCTTCCAAGGTGTTTATTTCCGGTCATCAAGAGACTGGAACTGCCGGTTTTCCTGTAGTCTTTGTGATTCTGAGGACACATTCTACCTTTTCTTCCAGTCCCAACTTATCGTTGACTATTTCGATTGATGAGAAACTTTCGTTTACAGCTTTTACAACTTAAATTATATAATTACATATTATTCCTACCTGGTGAAATTATGTGTTTGTGATACCTCGCTCACCTGTGTATTGAAAAACAGTTTCCACTACAGAATTTATGAAGTTAGTTTTTACACTTGCACAGTCCTTTATACGCATCGGTTACTGTTAGAGAGATAGGAACACTCTTCACAAAATAGCAGCAATTTACAAATTCAATATCTTATTCAAAACCAGCGCAATTTATTGACGTTTCTGAAGTATTTCAAGTATTTTTTTTGTCTGCCTAATATTTGGAATATCACGTGCTCTGTGGCTTCAAAATAACTTGCAGAATAGGTAAACATTTCTTTCTTAGGAGTGACTCGGTTGCATGACGCTGCATACATAGTGTATTTGTATCCATATATATATATGTGTGTGTGTGTGTGTGTGTGGGAAGTAAGAGGGGTACTGAATATGTGCCGTAGTACCTGAAGAATGAAACAAAATACAGACTTGAGAGTTATTAAAATCTGTTTTTGGAGCTTTTGATCAAAACGTTACAAATCAAGATAAGCAATATACTACAGAAGGGTAATAGAAAACTGCGAATTTATGTTTACTTACGTTTTATTATTAAAATTACTGTCAATTTCTGTTTTTAAAAAGAAGTAATTTTACTCTCTCAACCAGTGTTCTTATGAAGTTGGACATATACTAATAATTATCTAAACAACAATATAGTGTTTGATAACTATTAACTCATCAATATACGCTTAGCGAAGTATGATGGTCGGGCACAGTCTGGTAGTTAATATGCATGGGCCACTGTAAATCCATAATTCATGGTTGGCGACCCCTTGACGCAAAGCCATAATTCGTAATTTCTCCATAAGTGACTGTAAAATTCCATTTTTATGTTGCACAAAAGTGGTCTATGAATGTGTTGTTCACAACCAAGCTGTCTATTGTCTGGTCAGTTATATCTAATGTGGGGACGGCTATACGTAGATTATAAATTATTCTTGAATTACAAAGTCTGTAAATGACAAGAACAAACGTGTAAAAATTTCGAGGTTTGAAGTAAATAAATAACATAGAAAGAAATGTTTTTAAAAGTAAAATATACAATTTTATAGACTCGGCTAAAATGAAATATAAACGCCAATATTAAATAAGAAGAAAAACTTAAAAGTACATATCCAAAAAGTGGGTGTTTTTCTTATAGCAAAGCCACATCGGGCTACCTGCTGAACCCACCGAGGTGAATCGGACCCCTGATTTTAGCGTTGTAAATCCGTAGATTTACCGCTGTACTAGCGGGTGGCCATATGTAAGAATTGCCCACATTTACTCTAAAAGAAGGGGAAACTTTTTCGAACGTTGATGCTAACAACTTTCAAAAGTTGAAAAGGCGCCATCTACCAAGTCAGTATCAAGTCTTGGTTGTACGACTCCGAGAACATTAAAAAATTATAATACGTAAATGAGTTTATTACTTCTCAAAAATGGATTAAATTTGTAAAGCTTCTCCCATTACGTTATGACTCTTCAAAAGGCAAGAGTACAAATGTTACCTTACTGGAAATAAGCGATTTTGAGGAATTGACTGTTTTTAGAGATTTATATATAATCTTCAGTTTTCTTATTTCATCAATGTAAACTTTTAACACACGAATTCATTTTGATTAGTAAGATATACTATTGTAATTATTTCCTCTTTTACAGAACTGGTCCCGAGTCCAAATAGAAAGAACCTTGTAAACGACACCATCAACTAGTTTCTAAGCAACAACGTGAAAAAAACAGCACGTGTGTACTTAACTTGTGTGCCTACGTTTATTCGTGTGTTTATTAATAACGCCTTCTTCCTTGCATTATTCAAGGGCAGCTAGTTGATATTATCGAACAGAATAAGGCAGAAAACAGTATTAGATGTGATTATTCATACTCAAACTCTCCTTTTTTCAGTACAAGTCCTGAACCCAAACGAGAGAGTCGCCTGACCAGCATCATTGACCAACTGCTAAGCAACAAAACGAAAGATATGCACCACACTGATGATGATGGCAAAAGAAATGAAAGAGACAGTGAAAATTTCTATGAAAAACAATTCAGTGGCCCAGAATCACAAGATAACGGTAAATATATTATTTTTGGAAGTTTTTTTTTTATTTCAAATAATTGAATAACTAGTGCAGAAAGGCTTATACAGGTTACCAGTAATTGATAAGTTAACGTTTGTGATTTGAAGGATTTACAAATATCGCGAATTACTAGCGATTAATCATTTCCAAACGACGAGAGAATTGCAATGGTTTAATTCTGCTCTGTCATAACAAGTGTTCTGACAGTAAAACTAGTGGGTTTCCTTCCAATAATTAAGTTGTTTGTGACTTCTTTAAAACACAGTAAAAATTATTTAATGGAGATTAATTACATCATCATACAAAATGTAAATTATAGATTTAAAACATATTTACTATTCATTACCCCATTGGTCTGTCTTTAATATATTGCCTAATAATATTTTCTCTCATATTTATTTCTTTTTTATTTCTCTCTTGTATCGTTGAGTTTAATTATCTTTCCAGAACCAGCTACAGAAAGTATGCAGTAGCTTAGATAAGGGCTTGAGCACTCACATCCGTTTCTAATTTCAAAACATGTAATTTTAAGCTTGACTACTTGGAAAAACTTACACATCCTAGAAAGTTAATAAAGACACGTTGAACAGTGTTGACCTTGTTGTTGTTGTTGTTGTTTTGAGCTCCGTCATCAGAATAAAAAATTTAAATGTATATTTTATCAGGCATGTTCTTAAAATTTAACTCAGCCATGCCACGTAGTCCAGGCACGGCGTGGCTAAGTTGTTAAGCCACTAGACCCGTAATCCGAGAGTCGCGGTTTCGAATCTCCGTCACACCAAACATGCTCGCTCTTTAGGCCGTGGGGGCGTTATAATGTGATGGTCAATCCCACTATTCGTTGATAAAAGAGTAGCCCAAGAGTTGGCGGTGGGTGGTGATGACTAAATGCCTTCCCTCTTGTCTTAAACTGCTAAATTAGGGACGGCTAGCGCAGGTAACCCCCGTGAAGCTTTGCGCGAAATTCAAAAACAAACATAGTCCAAGTGTTTTGCATATTGTTATTATAAGCTCTTCTTCTCGTAGATAGTTCTATACAATTGTTTTTGCTTCTGTGTTGTGTTTCATACAAGCAGCAAACAAATGGTCAGACCAAACCAGATCTACCTACCAATTACAGCCTGTGAGTTAATATGGTCCGCCCGTTTGGGTTGTGCTCGGTGAAGATTTGGTGGTTTACCGGTCTTTAAAGAAGTCCTTCTCGGTAGAAAGAGGGTGATTTCCCGAGTTATACGCCTACACGTTCAATGATTGGTCTATATTTATCAAGTACCTTGAGTGTACCTACCTCTAGTTTGAGGTACTTTTAAGACTATTTAGTTTAAGAAATCAATTCTTTACCTACTGTACTAACACAAAAACTGGCGTATTAAAACAAAATATAAACAAATGTTAATGAAAATAAAATTTAGTTTGCTTTTGTTATTGTTGGTTGTTTTTTTTTTGTTGTTGGTTTTCCCACATGTGATTAACAACAGTCAGTTTACTTACTAACACAAGATTCATGATTGCCTACCTACAAAATTCTAGTTCGAAAGAATGGATTTATCTGTTGTAAACTGGGGTCTGTCTTATAACTTACTGTTTACTTTAGCCAGCTTCTTATATCATACTTAGGTATTCGAACGTTACGCCAGATAGAAACGTGTATGCACAACATTCACTCAAGTTGTCACAACGAGCTCTCGTTAAAAATAATGCTCAGGATTTCGCGAAACGTTACTCAAGCCTAGCTGTCCATACTATGATTTTGATGTCACTCTTATAGAGCGGCCTCGGCCCCATAGTGTCGAGCGACTGTTTTGCCCCAACGGAACGCAAAGCCTTTCGATTAACGGTCCAGGCACGCAAAATCACTGACACCCTCCTCCCCTCATGCACACATCCCCCAAAAAACTACAGTTCAATTTTCATATTGTTAGATATAATTTGTTAAGTCGTATAGTATGAAGGCAAGAATGAAACCTAATTAATCTTATATAGCGATAGATGTTTTAAAGCATAAAGTTATTTGCTTTCCCTTGTTCACCTGTGCATGAATGAAATAATGGTTGCTAACCCTACAAAATAACTTGATAAAATTTGAAAACATACGAATTAAATTTAGAAAATTAATGGTGAATACTTGGTTTGAGTTTAGAGAAGACTGAATATTGATAAACCATTAAATATCCATATTCATATTATCACGGCTAATAAAGTAGGGAAATTTTGAACTTCGTAATCAAATACCACTAGAACTTATTCTCGCGGTAGCCAGGTTTAACTTAACACTATTTGCTCTAAATATATATCACCATGTATATTCGTTACTTGTTTCTGTTTTTTTCTACACGTATTGAGTTTCAAGCTACCATTAGCGATATTTACCATTTCTGTTGATCTTATTATCACCTATAATTTTGACAATTGCTACGTCCCAATTTTGTAGCAATTGTTACTTACTGTTACTTGGCACCTCTTTCTGGTTAACCAAATATCTTCCGAAGCATAGTATTCCACAAACAGTAATTTTGTTGTACTTTTTTTCGGTTATAAACAGTATATTGTGCTTCTTGATCGATAGATTGTTTAAAAAAAGCATACTGTTTTGTGCTAAAATGTAAGCCTTGTGTTAGTTCTGCGTTCCTCTTTTAATAAAGGTTTTCTAATAGTGTGTGTTTTCTTATTGCAAAGCTACATCGGGCTATCTGCTGAGTCCACCGAGGGGAATCAAAACCCTGATTTTAGCGTTGTAAATCGGTAGACTTACTGCTGTACCAGCGGGGGACTTTTTTTAACAGCATTGCCTAATTACAATAATAACGTTCTTTTTTAACTCGTAAAACATAAAGAAAAAAAAACATTTTGTGCATTCGGGGCCAAAGACATGAATAATTTCGACACCAGTTCATCATCGTGACAGCACCATGCGGTCATGCACGTGGCGTGTGAGCTTCTACTGAAATCTGCCTGTTAATACGTGCTATTTATTGACTTTTTTTTTTTTGCGATGAACGATAACAGCGACAGCCATACCTTGCAATTGTTTTGGTGGTTTTTACCTCCCGTACTCCATGGAAACATACTTTTATCTTCTATTCTGAGATTGTGTAACTGTTGTCCTATCAGTACCTTCTATTTTTCATTTGTTCGTTTGTTTTACCATCAAAATGTTTTTTTTGACACATTTCTTCATACTGTCTTGATTTTGGCAGCACAATTTAACATTCACCTGTGTTCACACTTAGTACTAATCATTCCTATGTAAAATATATTATCTCACATTAAGAGACTAAATACGAACACTGTTAGAAGCTTAGGGCTACTTCTTTATTAAGCAAAATCAACTCCTTCCAGTTTAACCAGATTGCATAAACGACTAGATCCAACCACGTAGCTAAGATGTGTCATCATCTGTTTAGCTGGCCGAGTTGAAGATTATATAGCTCGAAATACAGTTTTCAGCTGTGGAACGAATAAATTTTGTCACTTACGGAAATTTATAATAAGTATTTTCCTACCGTTAGTTAATATGTTTTTTAGCGTTTTACAATACGAAATGATTATTTCATTCATTTCCAATAAATAGATTACGTGTTTTTGTTTTATTCTGTTGTTCATATTTTAAGCTGGTAGTCTGAAAGTTACCAAACGCTTTTTGACAATTTAAAATAAAATTTTATTGTGAATCTAAGCATGCATTAGCAACACGTGTACCGACTCGTTCTTTACTAATAGTATTTGTTTTTAGTTGCAAATATCACTCATAACCACAGATATAGATAGAACCAGACCACAACTACAAACAGCGGCGTCCTACTCTGCTCTATTTATCCACCTCCCCCTGGAGCTAAAGAGCCCCTAGGTAAACTGACCTGAATTAACTGATCTTCTTCATCATGCGCAGCTCGTCCGAGGCGTTTCGTGATAGGGTGAAAGAAACCTGAAGTCATCTGTAAAAATACAGGCATTCGGGACACATCTGTTCATCAGTTTGTTTAAGGACAATCAACTTTAAGTGAGTTTAAGGCAGAATTGAGACTGATGATTTGAATGTTAGTAAACCGAGTTCATCAGGACAGTTGTTGTCCTACTTCATAGAACATTCAGATCATCCATAAGCAAAGGATACCATATATGTATGATTAGATACATAAGTTGACGAAATATTAAATGATATTGAATTGTTGGACACTTGATTATTCATTAAAAAGACTTGGTCAGTTCATGGTCTGATATATTACGCATATATCTACAATAAATGACTACACACAAAACCAAAACCGGGAATCCTAAAGTAAAACTTAAGTAACAGTTCAATATGTTAGGTTGAGTATAAAGGAATCATTTTACTAGAATAACTACAATGATATCTCAATCTCATAGTAACTTTTTGTACAGGTTAGAAAGAGGTTAATAACCCTAGATGTCAATGTACATTCTTTTGTTTTGTTTTTTACTGTCATTTGAATGATGAGTAAACATAGATAAAATTACCTTTATGCGTCAGATTGAAGTAAATAGACAAGCACTGAGTCGCCTCAAGCTGTATCAGTCAGACCAGTATAGTTAATTATATTATCCATTTATCATCAGGGATGTAATGAATTGCTCTCTAGTCTCTTATCGCTAACAAAGAAATAAACATAAATACCAAACCTGTTAATTTACTACGACATTTGTGTTCCAGACAGTGCACTGTCCAAAAGTTATCAGGTCAACGAACCCGTGCGAAACGTGCTGTGACACGCCTGTAAAGTTTTTTGTTGTTTATTTTCTGAAATACTAAACTACAGGTGAAGTTACCCATGATGTCTCTTTACTAGATAATTGACAAGTTGTATACGTCACTTGCACGAAGCGGACTTATTGAATATAACAATGGAAGATGCATGGTGGAAGATGTTCCAGTAGGAAAACAATTTGGCCTTTTTCATTAGGTTTAACACACAAGCATGCTTCAAATGCTTGTAGTTATCCATTCAAAATATATAAGTTTTTATGAACGTCGAATTTCTCATTTTAGTATTAAAAACCTCATCTGATTTCATCCTAGTCAGTAAAGGCAGCTATTGGAATAAAAAACACTGACAGTTCACTCGAAGAATTAAAAAAGCGATTGTAAAGTTTTATTTCAAATCAAGTCGCGAGCTCTGTTGTCAAAACAACGTGTTTTTTTAGTCTTTTTATCCTAGAGCAAAGCCATATTGGGCTATCTGCTATGTGCAACGCATGCAAACGAGCCCCGTATTTTAGCGTTGTAAGTCCGTAAACTCGCCGCTGTTCCACCAGAGAACGTTTCTTTCGTAATTGACTTCTGTTTGTTTGTTTGTTGTTGTTTTTAGGAAAGGGGTATTTTCTCATGTATCCTAACAAAGTCACAAGCTAACTTAATACAAAGTACTGTTTAATTACGTGTTTCTATTTACGTTTTACAAAATAATTCCGTTAGAAACGTTTGAGCTTAAATTTATTACTTCTGCAAATAAGTTATTTTCGTCTGAATAAATATAAATACAAGATGCACATTTTTTATCATTATCTATAAAAATACTCCCAATAATTTCGATAAATTTGGAATAGTCTTACAAATTTTAGGTAATTACAATAGTAGATGAACTTTGGATAAATTGGGTAGCATGACTGGTCCTGTGAGACAGCACATGGCGTGCACAGAGTGTGTGACAAGGAACCACACATGAAAATATAAAAAACATTTCTGCTGCGAGGCCTCAATTTTTAGATACTTCCATCAAAAATGATGATTCATGTTGTGCAGGAAAATTGTTAACGAGCTATAACAAAAAATTTCATAACCATGGGAACGGGCTCCAGGTTTCCTCATATCTGTTGTCGTACCTTGTCGTCCGTGTGTTTGCATGCATGACTACTTAGACCCTATATCACCTTCAGTGACAGAAATAACAAATTAAGCTTCAGCGATTCTGATGACCTTGTCAACCGCATTTTTCTACCCTGAATCATGAAACAAAACCAGTGAAATGCTATTGAAATTTATTCAACGCCCTGTTGGTACTGTACCTTTAATCTTAACATTGGCACAGTTGTTCTGCACACAGTTTTGTACGTTTGTGTGTTGATATTCAGTCATGGAAAGGATGAAGGCGTTCCGTAAACTTTGGTGTATGATAATACGTAATGACAGCTTGGATTTGTTATATGGTACGCACACACTTTATTGTGTGTCAGTGCTTAATCCTGGCCTGGACTAGGTTGTCTTTCACGTATACTTTTCTATAATGATATTCCAAATTCACAAGAACGTCTGGAAATTAATTCCGTTCCAAACCGTAATGATAGTGTGTGTGTGTTTTCTTATAGTAAAGCCACAACAGGCTATCTGTTATGTCCACCGAGGGGAATCGAACCCTGATTTTAACGTTGTATATCCGTAGACTTACCACCGTCCCAAAGGGAGACCTGTAAGGAGAATAAACATTAGCAATAAATAAACAAAATGTGTTTTGTACTTCAGTTCTCGAAACCTTGCAGATATTCACAATAGTTGCTTCTAAAGAGTCTGTTTTAAACTGCATCAAAAATCGCCACAAGGCCAGAATGTGTACATATAGATAGTTAACAGCTGCTCTTATTTCACGTTTCAGTGCGCTGTAGTTCCGAACGTAAAACTTCATCTGTTTGTGTGTTTTTTTTATAGGAAGCTCATGATTTTTCAGAACCTCAAAAACGAATATACGATATTTTAAATAATTATGAAAACGATGAGAAAAACTTATACATAAAGTAATTGCTGGGGAAATGCCACTGTTTATTACCTGTGATTTGTTAACATCCAACCAATCAGAAAACGTCACACTGTTGTACAACCTAGCAGTAGTTGTAAACCGATTTCACACAAAGATCCCAAAAATAAAATACCGCATGAAAAGAGTGTAGAAATCAAGAGTTTGATCTGATCAATAAAACTCTGTTTCCCAAGTTGTGTCAATGCCGTATTTCAATGAGAGCCGTATACAAGACTGAAAAGGGTGTGTGAAACTGGTACTTTTAGTAATGGAAGTGGTTGAATTAGAAAACAAATTAATCCAGATTCGAGTTATTGGGCAAGAGTGAACCCTGGCGGCTCTTCAGGTGACATACTTTTTTATATAGTCATTTTATTGTCTAAGCTAAACACTTATATCAAACGTATGTTGTATCATAAATTCATGATGGTTATAATAATTTATGACAATGTATCACAGATTATCTAATTGGTACTAAAGTTCAAGTATGATGTAATATTTTTACATAAAAAAAGCACTAAATGTTTGCAAACAAAGGATACTGAGCGTACCAGAACGGCTTGTCTTTATGGCAACAGGAAATCTTGATTAGTTAAGTTATAGGTTTCCTAAGAACGAAGTAAAAAGAGGGTTTGCAGAAACAAGAAGTTTCAAGACGTAACATACGCTAATTTCAGTTGGTTGTAAATGTAACTAAGCATAGTGTATGCTTCAATGCAAAAATTAATTCCACTTGCTTCTGGGAAAATGGTACAATGGCAAATGTTCAAATTCTATAGTGAAATAAGTTATAGGTTTATGTTGGCTCTCAACCAATAGTACAGGAGAGTGACACAAAACTGATGGTAACTTGTTACCAGAACTGATAGGTACACCAGCTTCTGATCATCGTGCAATCTATATCGCTTCTGTCTTTTCATAGTTGCTGTATACATGCACACAGAAAATAAATAATTTACTGAGGTGCAATTTCATGCACATCAACTAGTGTATAATGCAAATACTGCACATATTCTTGTGGGCACTGAAATTTATTAATTTAGAAGCTGGACTTTACTTCATCAGCATTGAATCAACTGTTGAGGGTATTGTTATGAAGTTCATATTTCCAGTACAGCTAAAAATCACTGTCAGAAGTTATACACATTTATAGTTCATTGGTACAACACATCACCCTGCTATCATAACTGAATCTACAAGTGTGAGAAGTTATATACATCAGTAGTTTATTTGCCCGTTTATGGTGGCTAATCACTTTACTGCATAAGAAATAGCACCAGAGCTGTCTGAGTCCTTTATTTGCTTCTGACAAGGAATTTCCACAATCTTTTTTGGGTATTAAAGGCAATTTTTGGTCAACGTTCATTGTCCAATTTAGTTTGTCCATAACTAAAAGTTACATCTAGAGTACTGAATCAAAGGAAACCTTGCAACAGATCAACATATTATTTCGTGTATAGTACAATAAAAGTATTAACTGATGTTACCGCATCCACGAATCACATATAACCATGGTCTTTCTTCACATCATTTAACAATAAAGACAAACAAGTAGTTTCCAACAGTTATATCACCTCATCCCTTATCGTCCAGCGTTTTATCATGTGTACATCATCGGTATCTATCTAATGATGTGTGAGTGTTGTCTGACCCAATCTACCATCTGGTGACAAAACAAATTCATTAAGCAATTCACTCAGGTCCCTATGTTAAGTTCAAACTCCGCCACAATCCTCTACTAGAGATTTTTAAGTACTTAGAAAAATGTCTGTTTGTTCTAAATGAGAATATCGTGGCTGCAACATTAGCAGCGTGGCTTATTTGAGTCACCTTTGTTCCTGTTACCAGAGTGATTCCAGCTGTAAGCTAAAGAGACAATTGTTTGTAATTGCAGGCTAACAATGGTACACATCAGCACTCAAAATTAACCGTTTGTTGTGGCTTACATGCGTGTTTACAACTGATAGCGTTGATAAGTTATTTAATTTTACTGCATACATAGAAGTTATTCTTATGAAATAACATGTTCCATGTGTCTATTAATGAGCTGTAACGAATACAGATTTACTTTATCAAAAGCATTATCCAGAAAATTTATGTAGCTATAATTTATTTTAATCTCAAAACTGGTTTAAAATATTGTTGTAATGTTTCATACTAATGGACTAAAACCTAAAATCGCGTAGCAATCTGTTTGTTATTTGAAGTAATAATTGAAATATACTAGTAATTTCCAAACACGTCAAGTAAAAACTGTAATCTTATTTAATATGTTTATTGGCTATAAAATGAAACAACTGAGACATGTATAAACAGTCGTGTATATGACTTGGCATTTTATAGCATACAAGATAATTAAAAATTGTTAGTTTAAAAGAGGGAATAGGGACTTCAGAATAGTAGGAAAACAAGTTTAGTCAAAGTGCAATGATTATATTTTCAAGCCTATAACAAGGAACTTTAAAAAAGTAAACAAACTAGTCTGGAAATAGTGTCTACATTATTTTCTTAAGCGACAAATTCCTATTTTTGACTTAATATCCACAGTACTTATTAATTTTAATTTAAGGACTATTTATATCAGTTATTTATGAGACATAAAGGCATATGATATAAATAACCTTTAGCTGGTGATGTATTATGTGTTGAACAGTAATACGAGTGATATTGCATCAGGATAAACGCTTGGTGAATATATAAAACTGTTCTCAAGCTTATTGTAATACAATAGCACACAAATTACTGATCAACAGACCAAGCATGCTTCGCCAGCAAAGGCTTATGGATCAAAATTACTGTAATAATTTAGCATTAACACACAGTGACTACATATTTATTTTAATTGTTAATAACATTAGCTGTTGCTTTATAAGCAGTATGCTCTGTAGGTTTTTTATACACCTCAATTAGAACGTGATAAATTGGAAAAAATAAAACAAGTACGTTTTTTTACACATGAAGAGTAAGATACCTGTTTTTTTTATGAGAACGGAGTTAATTTTTTTTTGGGAGGGGGCCTAGCATGGCCTAGCGCGTTAAGGCGTGAGCTTCGTAATCTGAGGATCGCGGGTTCGCGCCCGAGTCGCGCCAAACATGCTCGCCCTCCCAGCCGTGTGGGCGTTATAATGTTACGGTCAATCCCACTATTCGTTGGTAAAAGAGTAGCCCAAGAGTTGGCGGTGGGTGGTGATGACTAGCTGCCTTCCCTCTAGTCTTACACTGCTAAATTAGGGACGGCTAGCACAGATAGCCCTCGAGTAGCTTTGTGCGAAATTCCAAAATCAAAAACCAATTTTTTTTTATTATTGCGTGAATAATTTGCTTCAATTGAAAGATCAGCACAGTATGAACAATGTTAGAAATGTAGTGAAGAAACATTGAGTCAGTCTGGCTATTGAAGAAACATTGAGTCAGTCTGGCTATTGAAGAAACATTGAGTCAGTCTGGCTATTGAAGAAACACTGAGTCAGTCTAGTCATTGAAGAAACATTGAGTCAGTCTGGCCATTGAAGAAACATTGAGTCAGCCTGGCTATTGAAAAAAACATTGAGTCAGTCTGGCTATTGAAGAAACATTGAGTCAGTCTGGCTATTGAAGAAACATTGAGTCAGTTTGGCCATTGAAGAAACATTGAGTCAGTCTGGCTATTGAAGAAACATTTGTTGTTCCTTTTATTATTATTTCAATTTAATGATGTTTGGGCACCTTTATATTAAAGGGAGTGACTTTCATTCCTAAAATTCCACGCTTCATAGACTTTATCAGTGTTAACTGAGTTATTTTTCTTTCCTTACTTAAAATTCACACCGACAGTTTAGTAGAATCTTGTGACCTAAAAATTAATTGTGATGAATACAGAATACTGACTGTTGCTGATAATTTGACTGTGTTTTGATTTTATATAGCTATTTATTATATTTATTATACAAACTCTTAAATTTTATTAGGTTCATTATTTGCTCAATAAAAATAGGCCCGGCATGGCGAGGTAAGTTAAGGCGATCGACTCGTAATCTGAGGATCGCGGGTTCGAATCCCCGTCACACGAAACAGGCTCGCCCTTTCAGCAGTGGGGACATTATAATGTGACGGTCAATCCCACTATTCATTGGTAAAAGAGTAGCCCAGGAGTTTGCGGTGGGTGATAATGACTAACTGCCTTCTCTCTAGTCTTACACTGCTAAATTAGGGACGGCTAGCGCAGATAACCCTCGTGTAGATTTGCGCGAAATTCAAAACACAAAAAACAAACAATGAAAATAGTTGTCAAAGTTTGTTTATATAAGGATTTGATATGTAACTTTGAAAACTACCACGCTTGACTTTGCGACACTTTCTCACCAGTGTACTGTAGAACGACTTTAATAGAAGTTAATGTAGCGTTGACTTGTAGAGACAGATTTCATGAGACAATGGATCAGTAGGATATAAACGACTGAGCCTAGCCAATCTGGGGCGCAGCTGGAGAACTACATATCCGTTTGTGCTTCATCCAAGGTCATTTTTAAGAAGAATAAATTAATATCGGCTCGAGCGGCGACGGGGCAAGGTTAGGTGTAGCAGCAAGCTACATTCTATTACCACGTGGAAGTAATTTCTATTGAATGCGTTGTAGTTGTAGCCAAAGAATAAAGACGATGAAACCAGGTAAGTCGAAACCCTATGTACCTCAGAAGGTAATCTCGATTTCAGATTGCGAAGGACGTCATGATCTATACAAAATAAGAAATTGACGTTAAGGACAAATGTGATAAATGGTTTTGTTCAATGGATGTTCCCAGTTAGAAACTACTAACTTTAGTGCTAGCGTTGGGAATGTGAACAGATACAAGTTATTCCAGTAGCATGTTGCCGGGTTAACGATGGCTTTTATCTGTTGAATTAATTGGTCCTTTCTAAATAATAATATTATGAAAGGTTCTGTTAGCTTATGTTATTATTTGTTGCTTAACATTCTCAAATTGTAACTGTTGAAACAAAAAATGTAAAAAGGCTTGGTGAACAAACAAATGTAATTTAGTTATTTACGGAGGTCTTGGGAGACCAGTCTACAACAGAAAAAGTGCTTTTCCATCTTTGTTACTTTTGCAGAGCATTCCTCTAAGAATTACTCCACAGTGTTACGCTGTAGCAGGTAGTTGTTGCCCATTTCACACTTGTTTCTTCATTATAAAGACTCCACCTAAATCACCTATAAAATAGAAGTGAATCTTCACTCTGTTTCCCATATTTCTCTACTTTTCCCTTCCTTATTTTTTCGTTTTTAAAACCAATAGAAGCAGTTGTGAGAGGTATTGTTAATTTCGTCTTTTTGAGAACCACTGTTATTTATTTTTGCCAAGTTGGACTTGAAATCATGTCTCTTTGGTCACTTCACTGTGTCGTGGGAAGCCCTAGCTGATGGCACGTGCTGCATGCTCTATTCCCGTTCCTGCCACTCCTTCTACCCCGGGTAAGACAGCGTAAACGGATTCTCTTTCCCTAACTTCTGGAGCCCTTTCAGAAGAATGCCAATAGCTGGAGAAACATAAAAAGTCGGCAACGCATTAAAAATGAGGGGAGTGCCGACTGCCGGTAGTTGATACCCGCTATGAGAGACCCGACCTGCTTCTGGAAATGCTATATAACATCAAGGCTAGCAACCACATCGGATTACTGGCTCCCAGTCACGTAGTAATATACTCAACAGACGAAGCGGATGGGCGAACTGCGGATATTTCAAACCCATTTGTGTTCAGCGTTGGTACATATAATTACGTAAATCAAATAGTTCTACAAGGTAGCTGACCCGGAGCTATGAAATTAGAATGTACCAATGGTATCATATTCCAGTATGTAACAAGTCCTCAAAGTACCACGTTTGTTGTGCCTTATAATGGACAGTTTTATATATACCTAAGGACACTAGTATGGGTACTAAAACCTTTATGAGATAAAATGCATCTCAAAATTAAATAAAAGTTTTAATACCCATACAAGTCGTCTGGAGATGCATGTTTACTTCAAGTGAGTTTCTCGTCATCAAGAAGGTACGGTTTTATTACTGGAGAGAGTTTGAAATAAAACAAAACAAACAAATAAATATGACACTGAAAATGTGTAGGCGTATAATGCTCAAACGTTGGCATATGCTATTGTACTATATAATCTATATTACCTGTACTACTCTTTATTTATAGTCCTTCAGCTAATAACCCTCAACTTCAGGGCTAGATCTCTTCGGAGGGCACAACACCGATAGCCCATTATGTAAGTTTGCGCTTAACGACGAACAGTCTATACAACAGTGCCTTTACCTTGTTGTTTAGCTTGTAAAATATGTTGAATTTACAATGATTAAAGTGTTAATGCCCCTATTCCATGGTATCTGCGAATCCTGTTAGTGAAAACTGAAAATAACATATCTCATTCTACACATGACTAATTTATCTTATAAACATGACTTTCAGTGTTCATACTTCCTTTATAGCATACGGAAATGACGTCATCCTGCTTAGATGTGTTACGATAATAAAAATAAATTGATTTGACTTCATGTTAAATATCGTCACTTTTATAGGAAAGCCAGTTACTGTTCGCTACTTTCTTTAGCGTAATAAAAAAAAATATAATAACTGAATCCATTATGAATAAAACGTTTCTAATTGAGATTATGAATATAAATAACGTGGTATTTCTTGAGTTTGGTTGTTGAAACAGGTTTTATTTTATTCATTATAGTCCTGTAAAAAACTGAAACATTTTATATCCTTAAAACAACTGCGGCTGCAGTTGCAATATTCTAAGCTTCATATTGAAAAAAAACTTAAAAGTTTTGTTTCTGAGAAAAAAATACAAAAACTGTATGCCTAAAAATCTTTTAGTTAATCCAAATATGTAATATTTAAACACATTATGTTAATGTGTTTAGTTTTTACTTGCTGATTGCATAACCCGGCACGACCAGGTGGTTCCGACACTTGACTTTAAATCTGAGGGTCGCAGGTTGGAATCCCCGTCTCATCAAACGTGCTCGCCCTTACAACCGTAGGATCGTTGTAAAGTTACGGTTGATCCCACTTTTCATTCGTAAAAATAGTAACCCAAGAGTTGGTGGTGAGTGGTATGACTGGCTGTTATCACTTTAATCTATCACTGCTGAGTTAAGGACAGCTAGCGTAGATAACCCTCGTGTAACTTTGCGCAAAATCTATTTCACTAAAGTAGTGGCTTGTTCATGTATTATAATACCACTATAATCGCCCTCTAGCGGGATGTTTGGGGAGCCATACTGCTAGAAACTTGGTTTCAATACCTGTGGTGGGCAGCGCATAGATACAACTTTCTGTGTCTTTGTGCTTAGTAATAACAACCACTATGATCACAACATAGTATGCCTGAGGTTGTTGTAATTTTGTAACAAGCGGAAATGACAGTGGCTATGATTAACGTTCTTTTCTAAAGTTCGAAACTATTTTAAACTTACAGAATATATTTTGTTTCCAATTATGTAAATATTAATAACAGTTATTCTACTTGCTTTGTTTTTAAGCGACATTGAAATTAACTTTCTTATAGATATAATATTCCTTAGGGCACTCATGTCCGTCTCATCGGTCGTCAATAACATCGTATCGTCAATTAAACTGACTTTCTAGCTGTAATTAATAAATAAATTGTGCACATAAATTTCAACTCGATTTCAATCCTATTATACATTTGGTTGAAAAACAATTGAAGTTCAAAATGTTGTCCTTGTAATTTATTAAAGCTTATGATTATGACTGGTATAACCTTTAAAAACTTCCAGTTCCTGCCAAGAGTTTCGTGCTGGACAACTACAATAAGTCTTAGAACTGCGCAAAGAATATAAAATAAACAACTGTTTAATTCTTTACAGAAAACCGTGATTTTGTTTATAAAAATGTACAGTGCATATATAAGTATATAAATATACTGTTCACGACCGAAAATCGTGTTACTAACAAAAGTAATGGCACTGAATTATGAAATAATGCATTCTACAGAAATACTTAAATTTTCTTTCCATCTTAAATCACTCAAATAAATCAAGAATAAATATACTATTTTTCGTTGATAGTTATTGAAATAAAAAACAGTTTTTAATAACAACAAAGAACATGTAGTAATAACTGTTTTTGAAAATATCATAGGAAGATAGGACTTTTATTTCTATTTTTTTATACTGTACTATAATTCTCTCTTTCGGTATATTCCCAAAATATCGTAGGTGGATGAGACTTTTACTTATTTTTATGTTATTGTACTATAGTTCTCTCTTTCCGTATATTCCCAATACGTAGAAAGAACCTTTGCTAAGGAACTCACTGATTTCCATTCTTGACGGAAATTTAATACTCTTCACAAGTGCGTCCGTAAAAAAATAATATAAATCGTTTTATTTTTATTTAGTCTAAACTCTAATCCCCTTAACACAACGCCGCCTTTATATAACCCTGATCCAGATAACTCACTTCTCCTTTTTCTATCTATTAATAACTCACTTCTTCCACATCTTGTTAACCTTAAAGTTGTAATTATTATTATTTCTTCCTCTGACATAGTGTATACGTAGTAGCTTCTACTTCTGGCTTTCCCAATGAGTAAATATTTTTATATCGCTGTTTTTATTTAGCTCAGAGCATTGAAGAAGATTAGTCAACCTCCCCCCCTCCCCAGTGACAAAGCGGCATGTCTGCGGACTCACACTGCTTAAAACCAAGTTTCGATACCCATGATGAGCAGAGTGTACATAGCCCATTGTGTAGCTTTGCGCTTAATTCTAAACAAACATTAGTCAACCAGATTTATCGACTAATATTTCACTAATGATTTTATGTTATTTCCTATTGTTTTGACACATGAACATTTGTAAATAAATGAGATTTTGTTAAATATCAGGCTGGCTTAGACCTACCACTTACATTTTGGTTCAATTTATACTATTAATGTTGTTTCACAAATCGCATAAACAAACATATTATCAAATAATTTGAAATTAAAAACATCTAAACTGATTGCTCAAGCCATTGAGGAGCAAATATATCTAGTCATGGTCTTTGTACAAATACATAGACAAAGTCATCACTTTTCTAAAGTTTATTTCTATTATTCATTCAGATAAGATATGGTTACTTTAACAAGTATTCTGATGGCGGAATGATCGAATTATACTTTTCGTACAGCAGGGTTGTCGGATACTTAATTGCTTTTAAAGACTATTTTTGCTACTTGAAAAACTACATTAACGGATGTTTTTAACATGGGAAATTTGTTTGGAGTAAGATGCCAGTTTTTTATCTTTTCGCTTGTAACCAAATTTGCTAGTATCATAAAAAGATATAGACATAGTTAAAGAGAGAAAAAAATGTTCTTCAGCTAGATATAACAATACTGATATTCAGTTGAAGTATTAATTTTTAACATTAACGGTTCATTAATAGTTTCTTAATGAAATTATCTCAAATTCCAAGTCGCTTTATGCGCGATAGTTCAAATTGCTCAATTATCCTTAAGTTATCCACGAATACCCTTCTATTTTTACATTCGCTAAATTTTAATTTCTCCATTGGTTAATTAAACTCTCCGGTGGCTTAGCAGTATGTCTAACAGCTTATCACGCTAGAAATGAGTTTCGATACCCGAATATAGTACAGCTCAGATAGTCAATAGTGTATTTTGTACTTATTAGGGAACAGACAAAGAATAAGTGTTTAATCAAAATGTTATGAAGACTGTGAAAAAGATATATTTTATAAGTTAGTAAAAAACTTGAACTTTCATGCCAGATTTAAAACGTAAGAGGGAGATCATTATTACCCACCGTCAAAACATAAGTAGAGGTTAATAAAGTTGTTTGTTAACTATATTGTAAAGTAAGCACATTAATATTAAGAAAAACATTAAATATTGCCCCTAGCGTTTGAAAAGTCGACGTTGGAGACAGTGTTCAAACATTTTTATTCAAATTACCAAACGTTTTTATTTTTTATCTATATATAAATCAGTATTCATAATAAAAAGAGCCCGGCCTGACCAGCTGGTTAGGGCGCTCGACTCGCAATGCGAAAGACGTCAGAGCGAAACCCCGTAACACCAGACATGTTCATCTTTTCAGGCATTGAGACCTTATAAAGATACGGTCAATCGGATTTTTTAAAAATAATATAGGCTCACAATACCATTCTCAATTTATGATATGTACAAATAATCGTAGAAAAAACATTACAAGCCATTCTCGTGTACTTGATTTACAAGAAAAACGACTTTATATTTACTCAATTAAATTTTCGTTGTCGCAGCACAAACACATATTTACAATTTGTTTTTTATCAGGTACTCGCTTAATTTACATTTTGAGCATACGTGTACATCATATATCGTACGTAATAATCTTTCGGTGTTAGAGGCGAAACGCTGTACAAAAATAAATCCACTATTCCACAAATAACTGTTTCAAAACTTCACATTCTTACGCTCGATCAGATCTTCCTTCATCATAGAAATTATGCTCCGAGAAACGAATTGTTCCATATCTTAAATGTCAAATAGCACAAAAAATACAACAAAAATTCTATATTTCCTGGCCAGTTTGTTAGGGCGCTTGACTCGGAATCTGAGGTTCGTCACACCAAACATGCCCACCCTTTCAGCTGTGGGGGCGTTATAATGTTACTGTCAGCCCCAGTATTCGTTGGTAAAAGAGTAGTCCAGAAGTTGAAGGTGAGGGGTGACGTCTAGCTGCCTTCTCTCTGGTCTTACACTTCTAAAGTCAGGGCGGCTAACGCAGAGAGTACTCGTGTAGCTTTGTGCGAAATTAAAAAAAAAAAAAAAAACTTAATAGATAACTTTATTTATCAGGAATTCATCTGGCTCTACAATATGCCGGGCCTTTGTACGGATTGAAACGTTTTGTTATTAACATCTTCTCCGCTGTCTGAAATATTTCACTGCTCTTAAGGCAAATATGGATCGATATATATGTAATTTAGCTAGCAATAGTAGAACAGAGAGTTTTAAAACTCGAAAAAATATTGAAACAATAAAGTCAAACTACAAAATATGAATTACTTTGTTTGTTTGTTTTTTTGTGTTTTTTTTAATTTCGCGCAAAGCTACTCAAGTGCTGTCTGCGCTAGCCGTTTCTAATTAGGCAGTGTAAGACACTAGAGGGAAGGCAGCTAGTCATCACCACCCATCGCCAACTCTTGGACTACTCTTTTACTAAAGAATAGTGGGATTGACCGTAACATTTTAACACCTCCACAGCTGAAAGGACGAGCATGTTTGATGCGACGGGGATTCGAACCCGCGACTCTTAGATTACGAGTCAAACGCCTTAACCCACCTGACCATTCCGGGCCCTTCAAAGAGTCACTTCAAACGAAAAGAAAGAGGAAGTCTTGAATATAATTGTTGCATGTTAGGATTTTGTTTTCCCAGTTCAAACTAATTTTGTTAACAATCCACGTTCAGGTGAGCCATCATCAAATAGTTTTAAGTTTGTCAAGATTATTTTACACCAATGTGTTAATCATGTTTGTGTTGGTGTGCTACATCGGGTCATCTGCTGTGCCCAGCAAGGAAAATCAAACCCTTGACTTTAACGTTGTAAATCTGTTGACTAACCACTGTCCCAATGGATGACATATGATTCTTGTAATTTCTTGGTGAATAGCTAAATGTTTTCGTAGCTCAGGAGAAAGCAAAACTCTTTTGTGTGTCTGTCATAACAATACCACTATGTTTGAAGTGTTTTATGTTATTATTATTAATAATAATTAATTAATATTAGAGTCTGAAGGTACGCTTAATCAGAAGACAAGAAGCACGAAGTTTAACACAAACCAATCAGACACAAACTGTGGGGAAAAGAGTTTTGACTACGTTGTCCAAACTACTAGAACTGACCAACAATCACGCTGTGCGTCTTCTAGCCCAACAAGACAATCACCGAGGAACTTCGCAGAATCTCCTTCCACCTGCAGTACTGAAACTCAAAATAAAGGTATTAATTTATAGTACTTGTTTGAATTTTACTTTAATACATGGTTGATGTGAGTAGCTTTCTCTTTACACTCACACACACGGCTAGATATTTCACAATTAAAAACTGAGATGAGCTGATTGTGTAGGATTATGGATCTGTAGGTCCATCATTCGCGTCTTGTTGCCACCAAAACGGAATTGCACTAAACTCTTTGAGGTAAGAGCTGTGTTATATTGAAGGTGAAATCCTCCTCTTCGATCAGACGAGATTAACCCAAGAGCTGGTAAAGGTTTTGTATTGTTCTGAATTTTACGCGAAGTTACACATGAGCTATCTACGCTAGCCGTCCCAAATTTAGCAGTGTAAGAGATGGCGGAGGAGAAAAGATACTCTTCACTAGCTACCTTCCCTTTACTTATCAGCTCAAAATTAGAGAAGACTACGGCAGATAGCCCAAGGATAGCTTTGAAAGTATATCTGCGCATTAAATGTACTGCTATTTAACACAAGTCTAGTATGACCTTATGGTTAGGGCACTCGACTTACATACAATCTACAGGTAACAGGGTGGTAACCCGTCGCCGAGAGTATTCCATTTTTAGCCCTCGGGCGTTATATTGTAACGATCCATTCTACTATTTTTTTTTTTTTTTTACATAAGAGTAGCCAAAGAGTTGATAGTGGATAGTATTGATTAGCTGCCTTCCCTCTAGTCAATCGCTTTTAAATCAAACACAGCTAGGGCAGATAGCACTCGAGTAGCTGTGGGCGAAACCCAACAAACAAATAAGCAAAACTGAACACAAACAGAATTATTGATTTACCTGACTTTAGCCTTTGATTTGATTTAGCTCCATCTTTCTACGTACATTATTCAAAATCTACACCTTAACTGTTGTACGGAAGATTGCATTTAAATATATCGTATTCATATTTTAAGGTGTAATTTTATCAGGATAATAACATTTATCCTTCTTTAAGAGTTTGGAATATTGTTAAGTTGAGAAACTGATAAACTTTGCTGTAAGTTTCTCTTTTATTAACGTGTTAATTTCCTTTATCAACTGATGGACACAAGGGCAAACGAATAGATAAATAGATTAAGCATTGTGTAATTCAACTGTTATATTCTTTAAAAATACATTAAAATAATACGTGAATTTAAATTGGATGTTAACATTCAAATATCGAATTAATTTGAAAATGATTTGTTCAATTCAACTACATGTGTTACAGCTCAACTATGAGACTTAAATCTTCAATTATATCAAACTTTAACCATAATAAAAAAATAATATGATTTATCACCCAGCAGCCTAAGGGGTCCAAGCGGTATTTCTAAAAAAATAAATGATTAATATCCGCTTAGGTTCGTTTTGAACAGTAATTCGTCCAAAGAACAGATTAAAGTTTCTGATTAGTAAATGTTTTTGAATCAGTTATTTTTTTAATGCAATTAGCACTAACAATGATTGTGATGATTTGCTAGCTTCAACTTTATTTTAATATTCTGTTTAACACGGCAAGTGTGTAATGGTTTTTCATTAACATAGGTTTGACAAGCTGAAGTCAAGAGACAGCCAAGTAGTTTATAACTACACGTATTTATCAGAACTTTTCTTTTCTTTTTTTGTAAGTCTGTTTTATTTATTATTTTTGTTTTTCTTGTGGCAATTTTCTATGATATTAGTTTTACTTAGAATGAAGTATGCGGCAAGCGTATTCATCTATCATCTCTGTTGTGCTCGTGATGATGTTGGGTAATTATTCCTCCGCACGAGGCCCAAGCTCAGCACGATCGGCGAATAACTACGGTTTCTCATTACTTCATTGTCACATTTTCAGTATGTATTCAAGTGTATTCAGCTTTTAAATCCCGCCTGAAATAGAAAGAATTCACCATCTGAATGCACTTGTAAATCTTCATTAAATGTTAGCTACGATTGTGCACCAACTAAACAATCCATCTTGATACTACTGTAACAGAAAATGATATTAAATACACATGATAATTTATGATTGAAAACATGAACGTGTTTTCGTTGAAGTGACATAAGTTCTTACTTATTCTGTTGTCGTTGATTATTCAGAATTACCACTTAAATATGAATGCTATTTTGGCCCTTTGGTTTTTAAACAAATTAAGTTCTTGAATTTGGGTCAAACAATTTAACGCTACATTGCATCATTTTTTTTCACATATTTTAAAGTATTGTTTCATCCACTTCCAACGCGCTGGACTTCATCTGAAAGTAAACGTGTTTGGGCTGTGAATTCAAGATTTTATGGTTTGCAGCCACTTGCCACAAAGGCGAACTCAGCACTTTGGAGCAGCAGGTATGTCATCAGAATAACGGTCAAAACCCTCCTAGAACAGGCAAGAATATCCCATGGATTTGTGGATGTTGTTGGCTAGTTCTTTTCCCTCTAATCTATCAGTTCAAAATTAGGAATAACTGTTTGCTTTGTGTAGCTTTGTGAGAAAATTTTGAAAAAAACAATTTCCAATTGTCCTTTAAGATCGTTTTCCATAAGTTATTTCAGATTTTTGTTTTTTTTCATATTTACTTATCCCTTTTTGCCAAAAATGTCATACATAATCTCACTTAAAATGAAATCAAAACACGTATAGAGGTTTAAAACTATTTAATGCTGTTTATGTATATATTACACTTATAAAATTAAAGCAAGTGATTAAATATCTGTGAGTGAAACTGCATGGCTTTTATCCATTTGTCGCTTCTATAGCTGTTCATTTAGACAAACTATTAGTTGGTCATGATTAATACAGAATTGTTTTTGTGAGACTATGGATCTATTAGTCACGCAGGAAAATTAAGATGGTGCAAATTGGATTCTCCTGTATGTAAATTAAATATTCCGAGAAGAATCTCTATAAAAATGACCCACCGTGTGAGATAGACCGTTACTGCATACAAGGTAGAAGAATATATAGGTACTTCTCCCCACTAAAATACCTACATTAAGTATAAAAATAAGCCACATACAGCTTGCAAATTAATTATATTATTAACCTAAAATATTACGAGTATATTTTAAAAAGTGGGTACTATATGTCAATACATTCTTAGTAGTTTAACCGAGTAAAAAGTGTGTGATTAGTTATGGAACTGTTTACAAATGTGCACAGACTTGCCGTAATGAAATGATAATCTCACATGAAATGTTAAAGGTATCGTAAACGTGGACTTGGCCCAGTGAATTGGACTAGAAGAAACATTCGAACGAATCCAAACTTTGGCCTCATTGTATCAACAAAATTAACATTTTACTAGAAAGTGATTTAATATAATGAAACTGAAACCAATAACCGTATAAGACGGAGGAAGAGGTCATTGTACCTGACCCTCCTCCAGGTTACTGGCCTAAACACTGACATATATTTCTTACTTTGCTTGTATGTGATTGGTTTGCCTGTCAGAGGAGATTCCGCTTCCATAGTTGGTGTAGACTAAAAGGTTTTTTACTTAAGATTTTAGAACCAATATGATCTGGGAGCACTTTTAAAGTTCAAATTTTAGTGTTTATTATGAGTTCGATCTGCCAGCTCAACCAAAATTAAATTATAAAAATTGTTAAAGCGAAAATTATTCAGTCACAGTATTTATTCTGAAATGTTAAGTGTTTTTATCCTTTATTTTTTAAAGTTTTTTTAGATTTGTCAAGGTTTAAAGTGAGACCCATAAAGTTTAATCTGGCACACAGGAAATTACCTTTGCCACCTATTTTCTTTGTTGGTGTAGTTATCAATATAATACCCACTAGCTTTCTGTTATTGTTGGAAGACTTTACCTTTAAGATAGTTTTCTTTAGTCAGGAACACGACAAAGTGCACTACAGTAGTTTTTGATGTATTGCTGAGATATGATGCAGCAGGTCTCCTGCTATACAAATATTCAATATAAGCAGGAAGCCTAAAGATGGGCAATGGAAACAGAAGGACCTGTTGGTATAAGATAACGTGCTCCAGGTCAATTCAGACCACTAACCTGAAAGTATGAAACAGTCTGAATACTAACAGAGATAGTGGTCAGCTCAGTATTGTCTTTTGCTTGATACGTACTGGTATATATGTATGCAAGGTATATACAGAAGATTCCAGAACTTACTTGACATAGTCATGTGCCAGCTAGAACTAGCCAAGCCAGGCCAGTAACTACTAAACATATTATTTATAATGGTGATTGGCTTAAAGCGAGCATAAAAGCTTCTGAGGAATGAATGTTGTTATAACTGACTTGAATTCAAACACAGATATTTAAAAACTAAACTTATGAAACAAATTTCTGCACGTATGACTTGATGCATCAAATACAGTTCATCACTGTGTCAAACAATTTTCTTTGTTCTAGTTAACGAAGTACTATTGTTAGTATATATAATTATGAGCAGACAGCGTTGAAAGTAATAGATGGAATGACTGTTGATATCATGCATGGAAGAGAAGTAATAGTTGGAAGTCCAAAAGGTGGTGTCATCTTTTGTCACATGTCAGATCACTAGTAGAACATTATGAGAACAATTTCCACGAATGTCATGAGGAGAAATTCAGGAGGCTTCTGGTATAATTTGCTAGTATTTATTTATAGTGCCAAGTGGCTGCGCGAGCAAGACTAACATGACTTGCCAACATATAGGTATTGGTCAGGCGTATCCTAATAACCCACAATCCTTGGCTCACCAGCTACATAGCCAGTCACGAGTTTGAATGAATACTGAATAATATTTATATTAAACATCTCAATGTGTTTTTTTCTAATGATTCTGCAACCAGCAAATCTATTATTATTGAAATTTGTAAGCTTGTTTCTGAGGTTTGCCACCTTTATAGTTGTTGCTGCTCCAGATTTTCTCGAATATTTCATTGATCTATTTAAACATGGTACAGATCCAGTTTTTAAATGAAAGAATATAACTGTTGCAAAATAAGTTTTCCTGCTTGTGACTGGCTCAGCTGCCAAAGGTGACCCATTTTCCAAAGTTAGGGACTATGAAATGATATTTTGATTAAAGATTAAAAATACAACATGGCTTTGGAGCACTTTGTAAAAATTACGTCTCTAATGGTCATATCGACTCCAACGTATCAGTTTGGTTAAATTTTGCTTTAATATGTTATGAGCAAGTATTATTCGCTTACATTCGTTTATCACCTTCGATTTCATTTGAGAAATCTTTTTTTTTTTACATTTTCTTTAGAAAAGTAATTTGAGTAAAGAATTTGTATTTGCACTAGTTGGAGGTTACAGATATAGTTTGTTACATCTACAAACTTGCGTATCGTTTATTTTATGTATAATTTAGAAGGCATTAATTTGACTTTTGCTCAACACTCATATCAATGTTGATATCCAAAATACTTGGTAGAAATACCTGTTTAAATGAATTATACTCATTTTTTTACACATCTAATTGCGTAGGTTTGATAATTCTTACATTGTTTTAGAACTTAACACTGAAACAATTTCTCATTCTGTATATAAATAAGAAAAATATTATTGGTTTTTCTCGTTATTCACCTGATTTAGAAACGCCAATGAGTGCCATGTGGTTATTCGATTAAAATGATCGCAGACTTGTATACGTCAGATGATGCTGTATATGTTATCAACATTGTACTTGTACGTGAAAAGTGGGTACATGTTGTAAGTTACAAGGTTTGGTAATAAGATGTATCGGAAAGAATTTCGTGTGGTAGTCTCAAAATCATACAATGGAATACCACAAAATTTGACCTGTCAGATGACACTGTTACACTTATTCAAAACTATGATTGTGTAGAATTAAGCAAAAATATCTTTAGCATAAACATTTGAAAACAGCAAGTGAATTTTAAAAATATACAGAAATGCCTACTGCTGGGAATTTTCTATGGGGTTTTCGTTGAACAAATCAAATGATGTCACTGTGCGACACTTAAGACTGAGTGATTAATCCTTAACATAAATTTGTACACCATTTTTGTTAAATTGTGATCCCGCTACACTTTTCAGTAGTACATAAGCGTTACTACAAATCTAAATGAAACGCTATTTATAATTGCTTATGATAATAAGGTTTGATAAATTAAAGATCTGTTAAAGGAGTTTTGTAAAGCGGTAGGCAGATGAAAGTTTCTCTTGTAGCTGATCGTTGTAAGTGATAGTTTACTGTCATGTTCATTGAGTACTGAAATACAGTTAACTAATGCTTTAGTGCACAGCAATCTGTGGTAAATCTTGACTTGAGTTTGAAATTGTTCTTGTTATTGGAGTAAAGCACAAATGGACTATCTGTGCTATGCTCACCACGGTATCGAAACCCGGTTTTTAGCGTTGAAAGCTTTTATATTTAGCACTCTGGCTCTGGGGGAACTGTTTGTCACTAAAAAGTGGATTCTAAAAGCCCAACAGTTTACCCAAGAAGGTATAGTTCTTTCGAAGAATGGTGTCTTCTTCAGCGATGTTTTTGTTTTTCTTAAACTAAAGAAAAGATACATTTCTTAAGAGCACTGAACATTTTAAGTTCCTTTTTTTCTTTCTTTTACTTCTGTCCTTCTGACGGACAGAGATAAGTTTTCAAATTTACAATGCTAAAACCAGGGTTTCGATTCCCCTCGGTAGGCACATCAGATAGCCTAATGTGGCTTTGCTGTAAGAAAATACACACGTTTTACTTCTATATCATAATTACTTATTCATTTTATATTAATGATTACAAGTTTTGTTTCTTGAGTATTTTTCAAATTACTATATATATATAAATAGTCATGTGTGAAAAAGTACACATTAAAATTTTGATATTTTCGTTGGTACATCAAGTCAATTCGCCTTGATAATATGTTCTTTCCTAAACCTACCGAGTGTAATTCTAACAAAACAACAAAGAACACGTATTATGATAGGATTGCGAACGAAATGAGCTGAATGTACAAATTACTATGAGGCATCGTTAAAAACTGATCGCTGGTAGAACTGATGTATTATAAATAGTGTTAGAAAGCAGTATAAGTAGGAAAGAAGGAAAGATGTGGGGAGATTGACAATAGCTGCAAGCATAACCGCTTTCATTACGTTCCCAGCAGTCTCTAATTCTGAATAACTTTGACGTCCAATCAATAATTCTTTTGTTATTGCCGGGATTCGTGGAATTCGTTGGGCTCTTATCAAGCCATCCACTGAACGAGCAAAAAGCGTTGACGTAAAGCTAGATCAGCATAGCCGGAAGTCATTTTATCTTTCAGGTACTCCATATTGTGGGGAGAGATGAGAGAATCATATGAGAACCAAAGGAGTCCGGGTTACCAGAAAGATCATTTCCGGTTAACTAGTCTGAGATTAGGTGTCACAAGATCCGTGATTTCCTCCAAGGTACGCCATAGGTTGTAAAGCTTGAAGCTGGTCACGAATTTTGAAAACAAAACAAAACTGAACACGAAACACGTGCAACCGTGCCACAGGAGCATTTAAACTGAACTATGGAATTATTATTGCACCAAACGTATTAATAGGTTTAAATTTAGTGCAAACGTACTTATTCAAGCCTTAGTAGTTTTGGACGAAAATGCAAAAAATTTGTGATCCTTCACTCCAAGATCTAACATATTCATGTTAGTATTTATTCCCCTTTTTCCTTTTTCTTCTGTTAGATTTGTTCCCTTGATTTTCAAGTAGGCAAATCCTTTATACTGTAATGTTAAAGTAATCCTTTCCTACTTTTTTAAAAATCATCTACTGAAAAAAGAAAAAATAGTTATCTTGAAAAACATAGATCTAAAACAGATGGACTAGAAGGAACTGATGAAACGGCATTCAGCGACAATTCTTGGGATGCTACTGTGTGGCAAAACTGTGATATTTAACAGCCATTCTGTTTGTTTGTTTTTGAAATTCGCACAAAGCTACTCGAGGGCTATCTATGCTAGCCGTCCCTAATTTAGCAGTGTAAGACTAGAGGGAAGGCAGCTAGTCATCACCACCCACTGCCAACTCTTGGGCTATTCTTTTACCAAGGAATAGTGGGATTGACCGTCACATTATAACGCCCCTACGGCTGAAAGGGCCAGCATGTTTGGCGCGATGGGGATGCGAACTCGCGACCCTCGGATTATGAGTCGCACGCCTTAACACGCTTAGCCATACCAGGCCACCAGCCATTCTGATAACACACCTACGGCTTCAAATTGTGTAGAGTGTTTTTGCGGCAAAGGGATTGGAACTTTGGAGCCTCCGATTAACAGTCTAGTTACGTTAATCATTAGATTGAACTTAAAGGGTAAATGGTGTTGTAGCCTGAGATGGAACAACCTTATGTGAATCTTAGACATAGATCAATTGCTTCATGCCAGAGACCCAAAACAACAAAGGGCTCGTATTATGGTAGGATAGAGATAAAATGTGCTCAAAGAACAAATTACTATGAAACGTCGTTAAAAACTGGTCACTAGTAGAGATGATGTACTATAAATAGTGTTAGAAGACTGTGTAGGAAGAAAAGATGGGTTGAGAATAGCTCCAAGTTTAACCGTGTTGTCTGAAAAAAAAAGAGATAGGACAACTTCATTAGCCTTGGTTCTTCTCTCTGCTATTTACAACTTTATTAGCCTTGGTTCTTCTCTCTGCCCTGGACAACTTTATTACCCTTGGTTCTTCTCTCTGCCCTGGACAACTTCATTAGCCTTGGTTCTTCTCTCTGCCCTGGACAACTTTATCAGCCTTGGTTCCTCTCTCTGCCATGGACAACTTCATTAACCTTGGTTCTTCTCTCTGCTATGTACAACTTCATTAGCCTTGGTTCTTCTCTCTTCTATGGACAACTTCATTAGCCTTGGTTCTTCTCTCTGCCATGGACAACTTCATTAGCCTTGGTTTTTCTATCTGCCCTGGAGCCATCCGGACATGCCTCTGCTTCTCTTATTTCTCTGTACTCCAATATGTCTTCAAACTTATTGAAGTACGTAGGACCAACCTCTCCAGATAAAATTTGAATATCCCACGAATTTAAGAAACAAGGTCATCGCGAGCGGGGCGAAAGGGGATAACAATATTACTAAACACAAGAGTTGAGGAAAGTTTCCTTCATTTAAAAACTAAAATCCTGTCACGAATATTTTTTGTTTTTTTCGTATCTGGGACAGCCTCGTGCGAGTCTTAAACATAAATTAATTATTTCATGCTAGAGAAGCTGAGATTTACTATATTCTAATAATATCTCTACTTACACAGCTGCCAGCTTATCGTAATTGATCTTATCCTGATTTTCATGAACATCTACACGAGTAAGTTTTCAGAGCAAAAATTCAGTGTTTATGTCTTTTGTGTATGTGTGTGTGAGAAAGGAACCAGTTTGAAATTATTTTAACATTAAGGAGCGTGAAGCAAAGCCAGCTTGTTAAGGTGATTACAATACAGTATTTGTCTTTCATAACATTCAATCATAATATATTATAAAGTGTATATACAAAATAGTCTCCCTATATGTGTGTATTTTGTTCACTTTTTTTTCTTCCAAACTTCAACTGTTTTACAAAAACTAATATCTAAACAATTTTGGGGAAGTCGGCCATCTTAGCATCAAAGATATGGACAAGTATTTCTTCGTTCTGTTTTTTAAGCTAACTTTTCTTAGTTCTTAAAGCGCTAACAATATCTTTATGTGCGTTTTAACACACATTAAGAAAGGGTTTAAACATGAACATAATGTTCACACTATATTTACGTATTCCACGCATCAAACAAATGTAAGATACTGAGGGGGATTTCCCCAAATTCTTTAGTAAATAACCCTTGCATGACTAGCCAAGGTTATCTGAAAGTTGTAATTGCTATGGAGTGTTAAAAACATAAGAATACCAACATATTGTAGTGGACATTTTTCTATGTTTAAAAACTGCATAACATTTAAAAAAGACAATAATTTCGCTATCAAGACAAAACCTTCAAGAATACGCATCAAGAATTTAAGCGAAAGAAGAAAGTTCAATAATTTAAGTGATTTGTTTGTCTCCTGATTGGTGTAAGTCTTCATGTGTCGGAAATCGTAAAAATATGACTGTTCTGTTCACGACAGATGAGTAAAGTATTTTAAAATTTCAAAACAATAATAGATTCAACTGCCTTTGAGTCAGAGATAAACATTAACTATTTATTTGAGTAAAAGCATAATCTCAAACTATAAACACCTGCAAAACTTAAAGACTTAATAATGTTTACCTCTCTGTACATGTAGTTCACGAAACACTTGAATAGAATTATGGTAAAGTTCTGTTTGCACATACCCAAATATACAAACCTGGTTAGTTCAGATTGATTTTTTGAGTAAAATTAAAAGCATATATAAAATTCGCAATAGATTTGCCTGAAAACACAACACAAATATATAAATCTGGTTACTTCAGACTGAGTCACTAAGTAAAATTAAAAGCATATATAAAATGAACACTAGATTTCTCTAAAAACACAACACAAATATACAAACCTGGTTACTTCAGACTGAGTTACGTAGTAAAATTAAAACCATATATAAAATTCACACTAGATTTGTCTAAGAACACAGCACAAATATATAAACCTGGTTGATTTAGATTCGGTTGCTGAGTAAAATTAAAAGCATATATATTAAATACACACTAGATCTGCCTAAAAAAAACTCAACCCAAATATATAAACCTGGGTACTTCAGATTGAGTTACAGAGTAGATTAAAAGCATATATAAAATTCACACTAGATTTGCTTAAAAAACACAACACAAATATATAAACCTGGTCACTTGAGATTGATTTTTCGAGTCATTAAAAGCATATATAAAATTTACACTAGATTTCCCTAAACACACAACACAAATTTATAAATCTGGTTACTTCAGATTGAGTCACTAAATAAAATTAAAAGCATATCTAAAATGAACACTAGGTTTCTCTAAAAACACAACACAGATATACAAACCTTGTTACTTCAGCCTGAGTTACATAGTAAAATTAAAAGCATCTATGAAATTCACACTAGATTTGCCTAAAAACCCAACACAAATATATAAACCTGATTACTTCAGATTGATTTATTGAGTAAAATTAAAAGCATATATGAAACTGACACTAGATTTTCCTAAAAACACAACCCATTTACATAAACCTGGTTACTTCAGATTGAGTTACTGAGTGAAATTAAAAGCATATGTAAAATTCATACTAGATTTGCGTAAAACACAAAATAAGTACACCTGCAAAATGCTGTGAAATATACAAATAGCTAAATCTGTACCTAGAAAACACATGTATTGAAATGTGACACTTTTATGATTCAGTTGTAAGTCTGAAGGTTTATAACGCTAAAACCTGGACTTCAATACCTATGGTGAGCACAGCATAGATAGATAGTGTGAGTCTGCGTTTAACAACAAAACAAACAAACGTACGTACATGTGTTTACTTACATACGTAAACTTCCATAAGCTGAAAGAAATAAAGATACTATCAAACGTGGAACTTCTGGACTATTTAACTAGGGTTTCCTTTTTTTCATGGCCCGGCATGGCCAGGTGGTTAAGGCACTCGACTCGTAATATGACGATAGCGGGTTTGAATCCCCGTCAAACCAAACATGTTCGCCATTTCAGCCGTGGGGGCGTTATAATGTGACAGCCAATTTCACTATTGTTTGGTAAAAGAGTAGCCCAAGAGTTAGCGGTGGTCGGTGATGACTGGCTGCTTTTCCTCTAGTCTTAACACTGCTAAATTAAGAAGACTAATGCAGATAGCCCTCGTGTAACTTTGCGCGAAATTAAAAAACAAACAAACAACCTTAGTTTCATAATTAAACTTTCTATATACGAGTAAACAATTTGATAATGTTATGAAAGCCCATGATGTACTTTCCCTCAGGGTACTAGAAACTTTAACTGTTGAACTCAGATAATCTGACTTAAATGTCTAAGAAACTGTATCTCTGATAATCCCGAAATTTTTAATTAACTACGATTTTTTTACTGACATGGAAACAGGCTTTAAACTGTTAAAATACGACCCTGCAACGAATCAAAGCCAGTAATATCCGTTTACAGCAACGAATAAATCATAAAACCATGTAACTATGTTTAGAGAGAAAAGCAAATTCACAATAGTAGAAACGGAAAGATGTGAAAAAGTAATTAAAAGATGTGTTCAAATTTGGTGAAATACAAGTCTTTATATTTTAACTTTTCGATGATTCTGTCAAGCTTTTATATATATATATATACATATAACCACGATTTAAACTGCTTAACGAATAGCTTTTGCCCCAAACGTTGTAAAGAAATATAAATATTTTTCCGTAGACACGTGTTTTACTACGTTTGAACACTTTTTCTTTATTACTTAACTTACTATGTTAATAGATGTAACAATGAAAAATAGATACCATCTTGGTTAAACCACGTTAATCTCGAGTCATATAACACATTTTACCCTTAATAATGGTATTAATTTTAGGTTGAACCAGTGTTCTGTGAAACAAACAATCATAATGTATTACTTTCCATGCTAACAAGTTTTATCGAGTTCACAGAAGCAGAATTAAGTGTGAGTTGTTCCGATAGTAAAATGAGTTCGTGAGGCTAGAAGTTAATTATTGGTTTACTTGGTCTAAATCTTCTTCATAAATCATTTTCTGAAGTCTATAACCATTAGAAATGTTTAAATAAAAGGCCATATAATTAATTATTAAAGCCGAAAGTTCATATTCACTAATTCGTTTAACTTAACATCTAAATTAGTCACATTTTCGCAGACACTTGAAATTGTCTATTGAGCCCTAGATCCAATTTGTAATGGTTTATTAAAATTTACAGTTGGATTATGTAAAGATGAAACATCCAAAATGTGCCACTATAATGACGGGTACAAATAAGGTTCGTATTACGACAATATTTTAGACTTGTCAAATGAAGAATGTGTAAATTATGACTTTAGATAAATTAATTATTGTGTTTCAGTGGTTCAATCAAAGCCTGGCGTTTGTCTACTCGTTACTGTGTGCTAGCATTCAAGATGTAATACTGCTGAACACGCTTTGTACTTTCAGCTGTTGGGTGTTACTTGACCCAAACAGCTAAACAAAGCCCTTTTAGCGGCGGGTATTTTTAGGTATCTTTCCTCTCTTTAGGGCCCGTCATGGCCAGGTAGTTAGGGTACTCGACTCACCATCTAAGGGTCGCATGTTCGAATCCTCGTTGCACCAAACATGCTCGCCCTTTTCGCCGTGGGGCGTTATAATGTGACACTCAATCCCACTGTTCGTTGTTAAAAGAGTAGCCCCAGAGTTGGTGGTGAGTAGTGAAATCTAGCTGCCTTCCATTTGGTCTTAACAGTGCTAACTTATGGACGACTGGTGCAGATAGCCCTCGTGTAACTTTGGGCGAAATTCAAAACAAACAAACAAACAATCAATTTCCCCTTTTGATCAGTATTTAAAACTTTAGAATGGTTATATGTGACTGTTCAGCCCACGTGCGTACTAAATACCGTTCAGATTTAAAAATACAAATTTCAAATAATGGAACTAAGTTCCAACCAGTTTGACTTTTATTTTTATGGGAGTTTTATTCAGAGCACTTTGCATTGGATTTGAAGATTTTATAGACACTTATAAGAGTATACGAAGTTTTTTTTGCCTTGCACAGAAATTGTCTGGCTACTCATCTGGCACAAGTTGACGCTACAAGAGATGAAAGTCGAATTAACCATAACTTAAACACTTCGAAATCACGTCCTTCGTGACATTATAAATATCCAAGAAATATTTAAAATATGTACCTTGTGGCAGTGCAAGAAGAACATATCATTGTACTAATAAATGGGCATGTAAGTTAAGGAAGTCAATGAGGATCTTTGCTGTTTATTAGTGCTAAAAGTACACTCGCTCGAAACATGTTATCCACATTAAATACAATACGATGCATTCCACCGTAACGCGGAAATAGACCATATATATGTAACTGGACGTAAACAAACGTATTTAATGATCCACATTAAGCACAAGTGGTGCGTTGAAAGCAAATCAAGAAGCTTGGTCTATATTCCACTTCTAAGCAGCTGTAAAGGACAGAAAAAGGGAATGTAGAAGACTGTTGTACTCGTGGTTTCATCTTGTGAGAAATTTAATGAATTAAAAAATTCAATTATTGTTTGAATGTTGATGATGCAGTGGTTGTCTAATGATGTTTTAAAACGTGAAAACATATGTTGGTTCTGAAAGATATTTTCTTGGGTAACGTTTACAATTTTGAATTTATAAAAAGTATTCTACCAAGAGCTGATATTTGGATCCATTTCATAGCAAATGAAAGCTACAATTTTTAAAATCGTTTAAAGTGACCTCAAAGCCCTTACTGAAAATAAAAAGTAAGATCGTTAGGGTTATTTTAAACTGAATTTGAAGAATAAAAATGTTAAGTTTAAATATATTACAGTCATTTAAAGAGTACGTATTTCGAAATATTTCGCTGAAACCTGAAACTTTCAGGCTATATTGACATTGGATTTGGGAAACAATAAATAAACAATTATATAAGTAGAAACATGAAAAGTGAAACATCAAGTCAGATCTGATCATTTTGTTGTCTCATTATTATTCATTTATCATAAAGATGGCAAATAGTTTTTACTCGTCTGAAACTCGTGCAGCTCACATTTTTACTTTGTGAAATGACTGCTTGTAATATTATCAAATGACGCAAAGCTATTTCCACATGACTTAACTTCCAGAAACGAGTGTTATGTTAAAGATTCTATTTTCATAAGGTGTTTTTTTCGAAGGTTATTTAAAAAGCGCTTTCAGGGTGATTTCTTAAATTAAAAAAAAAATATTTACTGTTAAACTTTTGAGTATGATCCTGTTTATAGATGTTAACTGTTGCAATTAAAAATCATCGTGTGTAACGCCTGTAGTTGCTGTTGTTATGTTGTATTTGTGTTATAACAAGTTGCTATAGAACACTTCACATCTCTTCATTTTCATTTGTGTACATTCGATCAAGATTCTTTGAAAGCATCTAAGCCTTATCGAGGACTTTCAGACCTGCAGCTAATATTCGAATACCTGAATAAAGGCGTAACCTGACGAAGATAATCGATAGTGAGATCATTGGAAAGGCATGCTTGTGTGTTAGGATCTTCACGACCACACACTGGCAGTGTCACTTGAGGGTTTCACCCCTTTTTTTTCACAGTACTTTTATTTTTATTTCGTTACATTTTGAGCTTTTAGTTTGATGAACTTGTTATTTTACTTGATCTATGGGTCCATACAATGAGGCAAATGTATCTTTTACTTTGTATAAAAATAAATAACTTTTTGTAATTATGAATACATTTAGTTTTTTTACATCCTATTTATTTATTTATATTAGAGTACTGGATTTCTTAGTCTTCTCTGATTTTAAATCTCACATCTTGTTAGCCTATTTATGTTTTATTTTTATGTCATTGTTGTTGTTTTCAAAACAATGAGCTTTTATATAAAGTTCAAGAAACCTTCTTATCTATTTTTAATTATATTTGCGATTTTATGATCAACTATGTATCTAGTGGAAAATTTTTGTCAGTCATTCTACGTCTTCCCAACTTATTTTCTTCGTTGTAAAATAAACATGTCGACAGCCCAGAAACGTGAGATCTTATCATGTCTTTGAATCAAAGAAAACGCCCAATTGTAAAACTGTCAGCCTCGTCATCAGTTAATGTAAGAAAAAGAAATGATTATCGTAGTAAAACTCAGAAATCTAACTGTAATATTTTAGTTTTAGTTCTTGGTACATTTATATGAAAAGAAAAAAGGAATTAGTTCTTAAAATCTCAATCGGAAAATGTTACAATCCACTAATTATGATTAGATCATGTTTTTCGTGAGATTTTTCTGAGTTAAAGTCTTTGTAAAATTTACATTATAAGTTCGTTAATAAAATCCTTATAATAAATATAACCGTCTTTTCGGCGAAACTCTTTCCTGCTTTAGTGATTAAAGTTTTTTCTTCCAATCTATTTTTCTTAACACAAGTAATAAAAGTTCTCTTGCAGAATTAGAATCTTTCTTCGTTTTATGAATTACCTAAAATTTATATGTTGTTTTTTTTTGTACATTTTTTCAATTATGAAACAAAATGGTAAAAACAAAAATGCTGGCCTAACCAATTCGACCACTGGGCACTAAAACTTTCACCCTAAAAATCAACATTCTGTTCTTAAGCGATCTTGGGATACTTCACGAATAATGACCAACACCCTTTTCAGTGACGAGCTAGCTTGCTTAGGCGCCATCATGATATAAGAAAACGCTATAATTAAAAATCGGGTGTTTATTAAGCACTTTTACAACATGATCAATGGCTGAATTCCTCACTCACTTACTAGTTGGATTAAAGTTCGATGAATATATAAAACTATTGACGATCACATAGCATGTGTCAATTTTCGACATATTATTTCTCAACGCAAAATACGACAAACGTCTGTTTTCGGTTTCGCAGATAAGTTACTGTTTTCTGGTGATAATTAGTAAAGACCCTCTATTCTAAATTAGATTTTTGAAAAATAAAGTCAAAAATCCTTATTATTTTTAAAGGTTTAAAGAAGTAGAAGTCACGTTTTGTAAATTCTCATCCTGACCTACTTTAACAACAGTTATCTGTCCTGGAATAAATTACCAAACCTTAGGACAAAAATAAATGTTTTGTTTCATAACACGTAGCGAAAATTAGCTACGAAAAGCAATTCTTTGCTGAATATGTTAGATAGTGTTATACTAAACGTGTAACTCTAGAAAGTGAATTACTCTAGATCGTCCACTGAATTATTTAATTTTGTTTTATTTTTTTGCTATTTTCAGATTAAAATAGATATTTCATGATTAGTTTCATTTGAAAATTACACCAACAGGTTTTTGTGATATGTTTAAAACGATAACCTAATTCATCTCTCTTTATTTCAACATAAGATGTTAAGTTCATTTCCGCGTTATTGTTAAACAGGTTTTATTTTGTGAGGTACTTTATATCTTATATGATGCTTCTATACTTTCATAATACATTTTAATATGTAAAAGTTGAATCATATGTTTAGCTATTTAATATGAGAAGCACTAAACATGCTTCAATCACGTGGAATAATAGTAATGAACGTAAAGAATATATCGTATTGTAAAAGAAGCCAGAACCACACCTGGGACTGTAATTAGCCACGCCGTTTTGTTAAAGCTGGAAAAAAAGATAACGAAGCTGAGTGGGGTCAAAGAACGGCGCGCGCAGAAGGCGGATACAATTTTGCATGAAAGATGGTAAGCTTGATAATGGCCGCAGTAGTGTGTCCCGAAAAGTGTATCATGCCACCAAGCTTCGTACACGAGGACCGTGGGCGCGGACGTGCGCATTGATCACGTAACGCTCGTGTGCGCGCCTAGGTCATTCCTGTGCTGCTTTCGCTCCTGTGTACCTAACGTTTAACCGATGTTAAAGTATCTTACTACCATATAAACAGACCAAATGGCTTATGTCCATTGAGAATAAAATCTTCGCAGAATGGTTTACTTTAGTTACAGTTACTTAAGAAAATATAGGCTTGAAGGAGGTCGAACCTCAATAACTGATGTTTTCTATGGCTCATATCCCTGCAGATTACGATGGATCATCGCCTGGTACGCAACTAGAAAATAGCACGAGAAAAACTAGCACAGAGGGGATTTTCCTGCAGGCACTGACTACAAGGCACCACCTGGTGGAGGTCAGCAGCAGCAGCTCGGAGCCTCAGCTTTTCTTGTTCCTCATCTATTATTTCTCTAAAGAACGACATGCCCACAGACATGTTGTTAACTGCGCGGGACTCCACCACTTTGCCCGTCAAGCCAGAACGTCTGTCCCCGGAGTTTGAATCTTCTTCACCCTCTGTGTCGCCACACTCGCCAAACTCCTCTCGAGCTTTTCCTTCAACTCTCGGTCTAGGATTTGGGCTCCGCGGAGCCTTCCCTCCATCCTCTCCTGGTCTGGAGCGGTGTGCGTCTTCTGGATTAGCTTGTGGAACATCGGCATTAAAACAGATGGAAATGATGACCAGGAACTACAGCGATTTTATGCGCTGTCTTGCTGCAAAGTATAACAACCAAAACAATCAAGAAAGGTGAGGTTAATGTTGTATCACCAACAAATCATATCCACTCTTAACCTGTCTAGTAATAGCAATGTATATATGAAACAATTGTGATAATTGCCGTCATTTACTTCATTAGTACGGAACGTTTTTCTTTAGTTAAAGCTTTGGTTATTGAAGCAAAACCATTGATAACGTATGTTTTAAAAAAAATCATTACAAAATATTATAATGCAGTAACTCACGTCCAAATATTGTGACCGTATTAATCCATATTAATGAACTGATCTTTCATTATGGACTCTAATTACAAACTCATTCCAGCATGATTATTTGCCCCCAGCTATTGCTTCACTCATGTTTCTGATAAAGCGACGTATGCTTCTTCAAATGTTGTTTTGTACATTTTTCTTTAAATATTTTTTTTCTATTTAAAAACTTATCTACAGATTCAGTAAAAGATAGTCTTAAACTAACATCTTGTAAATTTACTCCTTCCAGAATCATTGATACCCACTAAATAACACCAGAAAGGTGGGAGTTCTCGAATTAACATATGAAAATATGCAATTAATGTGATTGCGTTTCTCTATATACATTTACAATATAATAAGAGTTTCGTAAGTAATAAATCATTTAATATACCGATAATAAACACTTAAACAGGAAACAAACGAAAAAAAAATTACATGCAAATTAGTCAAAACAAAAGCGAGATTATTAGAGCAAACAAAACCATTTGTTTTATCTATTGTCTTTTAAAATATGCAACGGAACTGTTTATCGTTCAGTTTATACGCGTATGTAGTTTAATATATTTTTGAAATTAACGTTTCTATGGTATACTGATTGAAGAATACAGAATAAATTGACGATGAAAAACAGAACAGTTAAAAACAGAGTTTAATGTAGCGCGACAACTGCACAACTAGATATTATGAATCTTTTCAGAATATAATTTCTTTCATCGTAGTATTTCCTTGCACTTAAACGGTGGAGTTTGCTCAATTATTTACCCACCTCAGTTTTCGGCAAGCCTTGTGCAAGTAGCTCCGGAATGAATCATGCCTAAAACCCACAGTTTTTAAAAACAATGGTATTACGTAATATTCTCACATTAAACTGTAAGTTTTAAATACAGTTTTTTGACTGTATTTTAAACTTTGCAATGTTTCTTAAAGAACGTCGTAACTATTATTTTTCTCCTTTCCGGAACGATTCTTTACCCTGCTTGAACATTAAAGAAATATGTGGTGTATTTTTTATTCGGGGGTGTTTGTTTGTTTGTTTTTGAATTTAACGCAAAGCTACTCGAGAGCTATCTGCACTAGCCGTCCCTAATTTAGCAGTATAAGACTAGAGGGAAGGCAGCTAGTCATCACCACCCACCGCCAACCCTTGGACTACTCTTTTACCAACGAATAGTGGGATTGACCGTAACATTATAACGCCCCCACGGCTGAAAGGGCGAGTATGTTTGGTGCGACCGGGATTCGAACCCGCGAACCTCGGATTACGAGTCGAACGTCTTAACACACTTGGCCATGCCGGGCCTCATTCGGGGGTGAGGAACCTGAATAGCATGTAGATCTCTAAGTTTGATTTGATAGAAAAAGGTTAATATTTCTATAGAGTACTGAATTTTGAGATAAATCTATTTGAGTTACTTTTTTTGTATGGTAAATTGTTTCTGTAATGTGGTGTAAAGCACAGTAAAATTATAACTTTTTCTATAATTTAAATATCAAAGCGCTAATAAACCTTTTCTAGCTGTTGGAAAATTGATTTGTCGGATTTCTTGCGTAATGAATCGCCATGTCTCTCCTGAACTTTAACATGGCAATCTATAAAAATGTAAAATTTTGCAATTCATTGAAATTTGCAGATGTATTTTTTTTATTCAACATACACAATGCACATGCGTAATTTGAAACCACCTGAATTATGAGAAGAAATATATCGTAACTTGTCTCAAATATCATACTATAACCATAAGTAATATATCCTCTTGAGAACTGCATTTCGAAGTTAAGTCAACTCACGCAGCTTAGCTAAATAATGTAAGAACGTATGCTGAAAAGAAATACTGTAACTGCGAATTTACATTGTATAATTTCAGTTACTCTTTTACAATGAAAGAATAAGACTATGGGTGTAAAAGTAAAAGCCGAACCACATTTATGTACTATAAATTACTTATGGGGACCGTCTAGGTAATGAATTTATTTTATTGTGATTTATTATAGCATAAGGTTTAGGGACAACGAGAGACCTGTTGGTCCATCTCAACTGTTCCATCCTCTATGTCAAACTAAAAACCATTTTATAAATTAAATCTAGCTCTTATCATTCATATATCTATCAATCTTTCTTTTAAACTCACTCAAACTTTCTGCTTTCATAACATCCAAATACAACCCATTCCACAGGCCAATCACTCTATTTGAAAATTAAATTGTCTTACTTGAAAATGGCTTCTACCTTGCTTAAATTTACATTTGGGTTCCCTAGTTCTATAATTCTTGCTGTTAAGTGTGAAAACAGTTGATACATCAACGTTATCAAATCTTTTTATAATCTTAAACACTTCAATCAGGTAGACTCTAAATCTTCTTTTTTCAAAAGAGAAAATGTTAAGGATCCCAGTCTCTCCTCATGTGGCAATACTTCCATCCCAGGTACCATTTTTGTAATTCTTCTCTGAACCATTTCCAACAATTCAATATCTTTCCTCTAAACATACATACATTATGACTTACTGCATCAGTATTACACTGAGAGGCCCCGGATGGCCAGGTGGTTAAGGCACTCGACTCGTAATCTGAGGGTCGTGGGTTCGAATCCCCATCACACCAAGCATGCTCCCCCTTTCAGCCGTGGTGGCGTTATAATGTGACTGCCAATCCCACTATTCGTTGGTAGAAGAGTAGCCCTGGAGTTAGTGGTGTGTGATGATGACTAGCTGCCTTCCCTCTACTCTCACACCGCTAAATTAGGGACGACTAGAGCAGATAGTTCTCGTGTAGCTTTGCGCAAAATTCAAAACAAAACAAACCATTGCACTGATATCATGGGATTTAAATCAAAATGATTTGTTAACAAGAAATCAGACGAATGCTTCTAACAACATTAGTTTTAGTTTGTTTGTCTTTCAGGAAAATGTGGGGAGGTAAAAATATTAGTTTTAGAAATAATTTCCTTAAGAACATGGGATGTTCATTTAGGTGTTCAACGGATATACTTTAATAGACATTACATGTAATGAACCTGACATCTAACGTTTATGATAAGTCAACTGGATAAACTTTTGGCCCTACGTTATGAAGCCCCAGTTACCTTGATAGTGAAAGTGAGTTCAAACTTTATTGTCGTGGTGTTGGAAAAATTATTAAATGTGATACAAATATTATACATTTTTTACACTTGTGGAGGAATGATATATGGCGATGCATAATGTTCACTGTAGTAGTCTTACCTGATATTTCTGGACGTGAATTTTTTGTTGCATAAATTTCAGCTAAAGAAATTCTCATTCCAAGAGTTATTAGTTTCGAAAACATTCTTTTGAGTTTAATTAGAAGGCATAATTATATCAAAATTACAGTTTTAGACTATTACACAACATAGTTTTACTTAAACACAAAGTCCTTTTGTTTTACTTGGTAAGTAATTAAGCCTTTTTGAGTATACTGTGCAATCTAAAAACCATAGGAAACATTAAAGTTTAAGTTAATGCAATTATATTTTATTTTCACTTCAAAATGAAAAGCAGTTTCTTTCATAACATTAAAAGAAAAACTAAATACTTGTACGTTTTATCTTTTACACAAAGCTTTTAACAAGATAATTAAGTTATGATGTCACGTAAAGCGAAAGCGCCAGTTACTATTAACAGTAATTATACATCCTGTTGAACTCATATAACTAGCGTTACGTTCAAGTAACTATTTAGAAAAAAAACAACAGTAACAACACATAGAGTAGTTTACAATAACTTTACACATTTTGTTTTTATATTGTGTAAATTATAAAGTTACAATGCATAAATATTAACACCTCTCAGGAAATTTTTATCATAATTCAGGGTGGTATTTTCCACCTATCGAAATTGTGTACCACCCATGAACTTGTAAACAATTACATCCTTTTCTTTTCTTATACTTCCACGCTACTTTCCACATTTTTAAACGTCAGATTGTTTAGTAATATATCCAAAAAACATTTTGTCACTTTAGATATGTAGAAGAAACCATGACATAGTGATGCGAATAAAATTGTCAATGTTTATTTGCCTACTCATCGCAAATTAACAAATCCAAATTACTATATTATTTACATTATCTTTTCGAATATGTGAAAATCTTTCAAAATTTTGTTAGGAAAGTCATGCATATTTATATTTAAGAAATATTATCTGCGGTAAAAGTTTTGTTAATTAATCAATTGTAAGAAATAGCTTCCAGGTGGCTCGACAATAAATATGTGGGTTCATGAAGCAAAAATTCTGTTTTTGGTACCTACAGTTGGTACCTACAGATAGACCATTGTATATCTTTATATTTAATAGAAAAACATTGCAAAGAATAACAATGCTCTTTTTTTTTTCTCAAATAAGTTATGATGAAGTTTTTAGTTTTAAGTTTACTCACGATAGTGTTAGTTTAACGGAAATTTATCTTGTTTACTTAAACTAATGTTAATCTGACCTTGTTTGTTTACATAAGTGTATGTGGTGTGATTATATAGTCTGGGCAGATTTGTGTTGTAATTACTTACAAGCACATTAATCTTTTCTTATGTTTAGTATTTCTCTATCACATTAAATTAATCTTTATATTGATCTTATCCGACAGGATCGAACTCAAACACGCTAAAAATTACTACAATTTTGAAAAGCAGTTTTTAAAATAGATATTTCATTAGTTGAACTCACTTCATTCATTATTCATACACTGGAAACTATACAGATATCCAATTTCTGTACAGCACGTATAGCCTAGTCCAGTCAGTAGAAGGTCAACTATATGATGTAATGATTGTTTGGACACAACAGCCGTTAGGAATCAATCATTCACTGCCCATGAACCAAACAGGAGTTTCAAGATAGCGATTTGACTGATTATCAGTAAGAAACAAATTTCATGGGTCTTGCCTGAGTTCAGATAGCCCTATTTCGGGTCTGCAGTTGACCTTGCAGCTTGGTTAGGCGTTTTGTTGAGAATACCTGAGCTATTTTTACTCTTCACAAAATACCGAAGGCTCCATGTTTCTAAAGACGTATTTGTGTATGAAAATCCATATAGAGTGGTATATGCAGTGGCTCAGCGATAATTCGGCAGACTTACGACGCTAAAACTTAGGTTTCGATACCTGTTATGAGCAGAGCACAGATACCTTTGCGCTTAACAACAACTAACATTAATGTGGAATTTTCAGATCAATCGTAACTTCTTTCATTTTTTCAGCCTCGAAATTAGCATTTCAACGTTTCTCAATTATGTAAATTGATTACTTCGATATATTCTAAATGTTAATATTTTGGGAACATGGTTTGAAGGCATTATGCATTTAAAGCGTATGGGACACAGCTATATTTTTAAACAAAACTTATCGAACTATTTCATGAGCACATTACTTTAATACTGACAAATAATTCTCTGATGAGACAGCGATAAATCTATTCACTTAAAACCCCTAAAATCTCGGGTTCGATTTCTTGAAGTGGACACAGCATATAGCACATTGCGGCTTTTCTCTAAAACATATAAACAAACTCACAAATTATATTTTTTCAAGTGCCCTTAGTTTGTTCACTGTAAATATCAAGTTGTTTGTCAGACAATGACATACACAACCTATGTCATTATTCTGACGCATATTAAACAAATTTACGTTATTTATATATATAATAATCAAATTGTATCCTTCAGTATGTTTTGTTATTAGTTTGAATAGGTTGTAATCATTCTACCAGTTACTAAGCCTTTCAGAAGTATTGTTTATTAATTACATTCCTTAAAGAAAGCCTTAATGTCCATCTGTTAAATCATTAATCCTATTATTGTCAAAATCACGATTAGGACCACAGATTGCATGCGATTTTAGCAATTTACCAAAGTACACTTACAAAACCAAACAAACATAGTTACACAAAAGGGCTGTGGGGTTATCAACGTATTTAGGCTTAATCATTTTTAAGTTTTGTATCAGAAAAAAGCCATTTGTCATGATAGCTTCTCCAGTGTTCTTATATAGGTATGTATATCAGTGAAACTCCAGTTAACTAGGGTAAGATGATGTTACAGATACTTCAGTTCTTGCTAAAACTCTCACCGAACTTTGAGGCTGTGTATTTGCTATAAGAGTGACAGTGAAATCTCAACATTCGATCAGAGAAGAGTAGCCTAAGAGTTAGCAGTGAGTGTTGTTGATCCATTTCCTGCCATTTAGTCTACCAATCAGTGACAGCTATGCGCAGGTAGATGTTATGTAGCTTTTTGTGAAAAGCCAAGGAAAAAACCAACCTTAAGATAGTACAACAGGTAAAATGAAACCTTTATTTCTTTTGAACTTTAAATCGTCCTTTCCTGCTCCAAACTATCCAGTGGCACAGCGGCACGTCTGCGGATTTACAATGCTAGAATTCTGGTTTTGATACCTGTAGTGGGCAGAGCACAGTTTGCCAATTGTATTCCTATGTGGTTAGCTCCAAACAAACAAACAAACAAACTTCCTGCTCCAAACACTCAAGCTGAGACCTGGTCTCAACACTTTCTGTTGAGCATAATGTAAAATCAAGAAAGAATTACATCTAGTACTAACTTATTGCCCCCCAGTGGCTCAGCGGCATGTCTGCGGACTTACACGCTAAAATCCGGGTTTCGATACCAGTGGTGGGCAGAGCACAGATAGCCCATTGTGTAGATTTGTGCTAAATTCAAAAAAACAACAACAACTACTAACTTATTATTTTCACTAAATGCTTATACTTAACTCTGCAAGAATAACATAGTAATGATTGGTTTTGAACAGTCTGGTGTTTATTGTAATTCAGCTTATGATGTTTTGTTAATGACGACTGACAGTGACAGTTGATATAATATCATAATGAGTTTTTAAAAACGTAATTTAATAATGACGACTAACGTTTGTGACAGTTGATACAATATCACAATATAATTTTAAAAACGTTATTTAATAATGACGACGAACGTTAGTGACAGTTGATATAATATCATAATGAGTTTTTAAAAACGTTATTTAATAATAACGACTAACATTACTGAAGGTTGATATAATATCATAATGAGTTTTTAAAAACGTAATTTAATAATGACGACTAACGTTTGTGACAGTTGATACAATATCACAATATAATTTTAAAAACGTTATTTAATAATGACGACGAACGTTAGTGACAGTTGATATAATATCATAATGAGTTTTTAAAAACGTTATTTAATAATAACGACTAACATTAGTGAAGGTTGATATAATATCATAATGAGTTTTTAAAAACGTTATTTAATAATGACGACTAACGTTAGTGACAGTTGATAAAATATCATAATAAGATTATAAAAACGTTATTTAATAATGACGACTAACGTTAGTAACAGTTGATATAATATCATAACGATTTTTAAAAACGTTATTTAATAATGTCGACTAATTTTAGTGACAGTTGATATAATATAATAATAAGATTTTAAAAACGTTATTTAATAATGACGACTAACGCCAGTGACAGTTGATATAATATCATAATGAGTTTTTTAAAACGTTTTTTTTTATTATAACGATTAACATTAGTAACAGTGCATATAATATCATAATGAGTTTTTAATAACGTTATTTAATAATGACGACTAACGTTATTGACAGTTGATATAATATCATAATAAGATTTTAAAAATGTTATTTAATAACGACGACTAACGTTAGTGACAGTTGATATAATATCATATTGAGTTTTTAAAAACGTTATTTAATAATGACGACAAACGTTGGTGATAGTTGATATAATATCATAATGAGTTTTTAAAAATATTATTTAATAATAACGACTGACATTAGTGACAGTTGATATAATATCATAATGATTTTTTAGAAACGTTATTTAATAATGACCACTGACGTCAGTGCCAGTTGATATAGTATCATAACAAGATTTTAAAAAACGTTATTTAGTAATGACGACTAACGTTAGTGACAGTTGATATAATATCATAATAAGATTTTAAAAACGTTATTTAATAATGACGACTAACGTTACTGACAGTTGATATCATAATAAGATTTTAAAAACGTTATTTAATAATGACGACTAACGTTAGTGACAGTTGATATAATATCATAATGTGTTTCTAAAAATATTATTTAATAATAACGACTAACATTAGTGACAGTTGATATAATATCATAATAAGATATTATAAATGTTATTTAATAATGACAACTAACGTTAGTGAGAGTTGATATAATATCATAATGAGCTTTTAAAAACGTTATTTAATAACGACGACTAACGTTAGTGACAGTTGATATAATATCATAATGAGTTTTTAAAAACGTTATTTAATAATAACGACTAACCTTAGTGACAGGTGATATAATATCGTAATAAGATTTTAAAAACGTTATTTAATAATGGCGACTAACGTTAGTGACAGTTGATATAATATCATAATGAGTTTTTGAAAACGTTATTTAATAATAACGACTGACATTAGTGTCAGTTGATATAATATCATAATGAGTTTTTAGAAACCTTATTTATTAATGACGTCTAACGTCAGTGACAGTTAATATAATATCATAATAAGATTTTAAAAAACGTTATTTAATAATGACGACTAACGTTAGTGTCAGTTGATATAATATCATAATGAGTTTTTAAAAACGTTATTTAATAATGACGACTAACGTTAGTGACAGTTGATATGATATCATAATAAGATATTATAAACGTTATTTAATAATGACGACTAACGTTAGTGAGAGTTGATATAATATCACAATGAGTTTTTAAAAACGTTATTTAATAACGACGACTAACGTTAGTGACACTTGATATAATATCATAATGAGTTTTTAAAAACGTTATTTAATAATGACGACTAACGTTAGTGACAGTTGATATGATATCATAATAAGATATTATAAACGTTATTTAATAATGACGACTAACGTTAGTGAGAGTTGATATAATATCACAATGAGTTTTTAAAACGTTATTTAATAACGACGACTAACGTTAGTGACACTTGATATAATATCATAATGAGTTTTAAAAAACGTTATTTAATAATAACGACTAACCTTAGTGACAGGTGATATAATATCGTAATAAGATTTTAAAAACTTTATTTAATAATGACGACTAACGTTAGTGACAGTTGATATAATATCATAATGAGTGTTTAAAAACGTTATTTAATAATAACGACTAACATTAGTGTCAGTTGATATAATATCATAATGAGTCTTTAGAAACGTTATTTATTAATAACGTCTAACGCTAGAGACACTTGATATAATATCATAATAAGATTTTAAGAAAGTTATTTAAAAACGACCACTGACGTTAGTGACAGTTGATATAATATCATAATGAGTTTTTAAAAATATTATTTAATAATAACGACTAACATTAGTGACAGTTGATATAATATCATAATGAGTTTTTAGAAACGTTATTTAATAATGACCACTTACGTTAGTGCCGGTTGATATAGTATCATAATAAGATTTTAAAAAACGTTATTTAGTAATGACGACTAACGTTAGTGTCAGTTGATATAATATCATAATAAGATTTTAAAAACGCTATTAAATAATGACGACTAACGTTAGTGACAGTTGATATGATATCATAATAAGATATTATAAACGTTATTTAATAATGACGACTAACGTTAGTGAGAGTTGATATAATATCACAATGAGTTTTTAAAAACGTTATTTAATAACGACGACTAACGTTAGTGACACTTGATATAATATCATAATGAGTTTTAAAAAACGTTATTTAATAATAACGACTAACCTTAGTGACAGGTGATATAATATCGTAATAAGATTTTAAAAACTTTATTTAATAATGACGACTAACGTTAGTGACAGTTGATATAATATCATAATGAGTGTTTAAAAACGTTATTTAATAATAACGACTAACATTAGTGTCAGTTGATATAATATCATAATGAGTCTTTAGAAACGTTATTTATTAATAACGTCTAACGCTAGAGACACTTGATATAATATCATAATAAGATTTTAAGAAAGTTATTTAAAAACGACCACTGACGTTAGTGACAGTTGATATAATATCATAATGAGTTTTTAAAAATATTATTTAATAATAACGACTAACATTAGTGACAGTTGATATAATATCATAATGAGTTTTTAGAAACGTTATTTAATAATGACCACTTACGTTAGTGCCGGTTGATATAGTATCATAATAAGATTTTAAAAAACGTTATTTAGTAATGACGACTAACGTTAGTGTCAGTTGATATAATATCATAATAAGATTTTAAAAACGCTATTAAATAATGACGACTAACTTTAGTCACAGTTGATATAATATCATAATGAATTTTTAAAAACGTTATTTAATAATGACAACTAACGTTAGTGACAGTTGATATAATATCGTAATAAGATTTTAAAAACGTTATTTAATAATGACGACTAACGTTAGTGACAGTTGATATAATATCATAATAAGATTTTAAAAACGTTATTAAATAATGACGACTAACTTTAGTCACAGTTGATATAATACCATAATGAATTTTTAAAAACGTTATTTAATAATGACGACTAAAGTTAGTGACACTTGATATAATATCATAATAAGAATTTAAAAACGTTATTTAAAAATGACGACTAACTTTAGTCACAGTTGATATAATACCATAATGAATTTTTAAAAACGTTATTTAATAATGACGACTAAAGTTAATGACACTTGATATAATATCATAATAAGAATTTAAAAATATTATTTTATAATAACGACTAACATTAGTGACAGGTGATATAATATCGTAATAAGATTTTAAAAACTTTATTTAATAATGACGACTAACGTTAGTGACAGTTGATATAATATCATAATGAGTGTTTGAAAACGTTATTTAATAATAACGACTAACATTAGTGTCAGTTGATATAATATCATAATGAGTCTTTAGAAACGTTATTTATTAATAACGTCTAACGCTAGAGACACTTGATATAATATCATAATAAGATTTTAAAAACGTTATTTAATAATGACGACTAACGTTAATGACTGTTGATATAATATCATAATAAGTTTTAAGAAAGTTATTTAAAAACGACCACTGACGTTAGTGACAGTTGATATAATATCATAATGAGTTTTTAAAAATATTATTTAATAATAACGACTGACATTAGTGACAGTTGATATAATATCATAATGAGTTTTTAGAAACGTTATTTAATAATGACCACTGACGTTAGTGCCCGTTGATATAGTATAATAATAAGATTTTAAAAAACGTTATTTAATAATGACGACTAACGTTAGTGTCAGTTGATATAATATCATAATGAGTTTTTAAAAACGTTATTTAATAATGACGACTAACGTTAGTGACAGTTAATATACTATCATAATAATTTTTTAAAAACGTTATTTAATGATGATGACTAACGTTGATGACAATTAATATAATATCATAATGAGTTTTTAAAAACGTGATTTAATAATTACGACTAACGTTAGTGACAGTTGATATAATATCATAATGTGTTTGTAAAAACGTTATTTAATAATGACGACTAACGTTAGTAACAGTTGATATTATATTATAATGAGTTTTTTAAAAACGTTATTTAATAATAACGACTAACGTTAGTGACAGTTGATATAATATCATAATGAGTTTTTAATAATGTTTCTCAGCGTGTTCAAAGTTGATCTGAATACCTATTTCATAATCCAAACAGTTACGACATACTACGAACAAATATATGTTGTATTTAGTGAACTAAAGTAAATACAACTAGTGCTTCATTTTTGCGTAATTAACATTTTAATCGTTCAAATATAAACAGAACAAAAATACCTGTTATGAAGTACATTACCAAAGACACATACAGTAGTTGTAAATGTTCCCTTCTTTGTTCTTTAAAGGTCCTTATTTTAATGATTGTTGTATCGTTAGATCAAAGGCCAAATGTATGTGTACAACAACAACAACGAAAACAAATGCATAATTACTTCCTTTTTAAGCATAATTAGAACATTTACACATACATGCAGGTTAATGTACTATTATTACAATATTGTTTCCTCGGTTTTTAGATAACCGATAAAAGTATACCGAAATAAAAATTTTAAGTTTAAAGGAACGGTCTTCAAATAGCAAGACTGGAACATGTATTGAGACAAAACTATGGAGGAGCTTGGAGAAAGATGTTTGTGTCACTTTTATAATTGAGAAGTGAACAGTTAGATGACTGTAGTTGTCGTAAGTAATAAGTATTTAAGTAGCAAAAATACTGAAATAAATTTGTCTGAGCTGTACTGTACTTAATAGAAGATGTCGGTGTTACATCATTGAAATAAGAACTAATTAGAGCAATTAGTTCTAACCACTAGTTCATGACCAGTGTTCGTTTTCTTGATAGTCAGAACGTGTATACTAAGCGTATCTATACTTTGTGTGATATACATTTAATTAAGATACAAGAGTGCAGTATTAATAGTTTGTTTTGTTTTTTTATGTGAAATATGTAGAGTCGACATTGTTTGTTATTGTTACCAACTTCGTATCTGGACGGAAAATGTATTTAGGGTTAGACGTCAAAATTAAAAGTATTTGTTTTTATCAGTAACACCAGACGACAAACCAATGCTAATTGTGATCAGGGGTTTTAATTAATACTAGTGCATTATTCCATGTAAACGCTGTCAACTTTCTGAAGAAGTAAACAGAAGGTCGAACGAATAGTATTTGAATTCGTATCCATGCTCACTGTACAAATGCAGTAAAATATTAATATATGAGCCTTAGTCTTTATAATCTGTTGGTTTTATATGAAAGAAAATTTTCAGAGGCTTTGATTTTGAAACGAAAATTGAGATTTGTGGCTTGTTTTACCGAAATGTTTATTATACTTCATATTAAGCCATAACATAAGTCTGATTCCGAGTTTCTTTTATTTTTCTTCAAAGAATTAGAAACTTATTCCTTTGAGTCTACAGTGATTTAGAAGCAAAAGGGACAATTTCATTTTTTGACTAGGAAAACACAGTTTGAAATATCATGTTTATATGTTTTTTTACAAATAAAGGCAGTGTTTCTCCAAAACAATTTGTTCCAAAACTGAAAATAAGTTTGAGTAATTACTTGTGTATTAGGGAATCAAAAGTATTTTGTTTCGTAGTCAAGAATAATAATACCATCAGAATTATATCTATTGTTCGATTTTTTCGTTTTCTTTTGTACCTTTTATCACAGATATTTATAGATGGAAACTACAGACACACAAATAAAGCTTTAAGGAGAAGTAATGTAAAAAATTATCATGACCACCAACAATAGATTAACCCGCCCACCAACCTTCCCACTGTTTCGTTTTATTTCTAAACTTTTTGCAGCTATCACAAAACACATTTCGCTTGAATCAAGAAAATTATTGTAAGGATAATTTTAAAATTTTGTGTACAGAGGAAGGAAGTGCAGGTGCAATTTGATATTTTATGAGGAGAAAGCAAGGAGAGGAAAAATGTATTTTTAATTTTACGATAAAGAAACACGGTGAGGAGATAATTTAAACACATTTTAAGGATTTGAACCATAAAAACATTTTAATTTCTGAAAAAAAACATATTTTACGTTTTTAGTGGTCAGTTTTAAAAAAGTACTGGGATATAAAATTACTTGCATAGTTTTATATAAAAAGTTTTTAGTTTCTTAACTAAAAAACATGTCATCTTTTTACAGAACAATTTTAGAAAATACCGGGAAATAAAACTACTTGCATAGTTTTACTCAAATAGTTAAAGATATTTTCTTTCATGAATTTGCAGATCTCAGTTGAGAACTGATGCGTATCGCAGACTTTAAAACCCATATTTTATAAGTAATTTCTGAAGCATCCTTGGGAAAACATTACTACCAAGAACAATATGCTTATATTTTAAAGTAACAGAAAATCGTTCCGTCCACGCCCTCAGGGTGGGCGGAAAATATAATGTTCTAAATATATCTATTTGCCAGAGAGACCCCTTATTCCCCACACGTCACTCCATTGAGATGATTAGATCTAACGATCGTGCTTCTATCGTCAAATAATATTTGAATAGGTGTGGTTGTTAGGATCGCATACCAAAAAGAGATTTGTAGATTTGTAATGTGCTAAAATCTAATCTGCATACAGATACAAAATTACTGGAATTTTGTTATTGTAAATATCGACGACTAACACTGTTGTTTTTTAAAGAACAGTATACCACATTGGAGAGGAGAATTAATATATATATATCCTGTTTTACCAACAAATCACAATTAATTTTTAAAATCTAAATACATTTGTTTAAACACTAATCATTGCTAAATTCAACACGAATAGTCTATTTTATATTCCAATGTGGATATGAGACCTAATTTCATATACTAATAACTATCAGGCAACGTTCTTTCTTATTTATTTGTTTAAGCGCATGTCCACCACATTATCGAAACCCGATGTTTTAGCGTTATAAACCTTCAGACTTACCGCTGAGTCACTGGGGAGCCATGTTTAATAAATATCTATCTAAAGTAGTGTGAGCTTGTTTAGAAAAATGATTATCGTTTGTAAATTAATATTCAAAGCATACATTAAAAATTATTGTGAAAAACAAATTTTCTGATTCTAGAAAATGTGAATTTTACCTTTTTTTTCCTTTTTAATACATTATTACAGATTATTAAAAATATGGAAAATATTGTATAAATAAAAATGTTTCCAAAGCATCGCAGACAAAGTGCTATTAATCGATTAAAGAAACTGGAACGTATAAGATAATTAATTCCAAGAACTCCAGCTGTAGTCACTTACAGGAAACTTAGCTTCATGAGCCGTATTTTTATAACAAGAATTCTCGACACGTTTCTTTCTCTCTTGTCAGATTAGATGGCAGGTCTGTACGGTCTCATTCACCTTGGCGTCAAAGAAATATATTTGCATTTAACTCACATTGATTTCCATGTCAAAGACGTCTTGAAAGAGAAAATGCGCATTCCAGTAGTAACAACAACGGTAACAGTTAGGGTTTTGCATGCACCATTTTATTCGCAGCCAAAAGTTCACGTAATGGTATTACATACTAATTCCGTTTTAAAAGATAAAGCCAACCTAACGAAGACACGTGGACTATTTAATTTCAACAAGGAGTTATCTTCATCTAACTTACACTCTTACTTCCTGAGAAATAATAGTTTTCTGATATAACCCATGGCTTGATTAAAGTACGTATCTTTAATATGTGTGTGTATATGTAATCATTTGTTTTCCTCAGTTTAACAGTTTGCTAAACGACCAGCTCACCTTCGATTCGGTACAATAAAAAAGTATTCAAACAGATTGCGAATTGATATTAGTATATTATTGTTTGTTGAAACTGCTTCTTTCATCCATTCTATAACATTATTTGTCAGGCTAATATTATATTAAGCACGTTCATTCACATTTACTCACAGGGGAAGGGGGGATAATACCGAACAAACAAGTTTTTCAGTTTTGCCAATTACTAACAACATCGCAGGGCTGTCATAATGCGTTACGGATAAGTTTTGAAAAATAAAATCGATGTAACTGTATTCAGTAATATTTCGATCACTCAAAAGCCAATGTTTGTAATCATTTATATTTATTACAGCTGTGGAAGTATAACATACTGTAAAAAACATTTATGTTTGTAGTAGTTCAGATTTATTACAGATAACTACCCGTAACACAGACTTTAAGAAAGGCCTAGGCTTGTCATCAGCTTTATGGAAAACTGTCGAAACAGTACTACGATAGTACTCTTGAACAAACGAAACATATCCACGCTAAGATTCTCCACTTTTCTCTTTAACGTCCTTACAAAAAACAGTCATAATAGTAGATAATATATTTCAGTTACATTCATTTTGCTTTATAAAACAACCATTGATATTATATAAGAGTGAAACCTACCGCTATTCAACCATATAAATAATGACCGTTTCGAAATTATCTTTGTTAGTTTAATGTTTTACGAAACCCTTACGAATCAAACACCAATCTGACTGGTAGAAGTAGGACCATGACGTACTAATTAAATGTGCCTCCAAACGTTCATCAGATAAATTATTAATTTAACACATGTGTCTGGAGCAGGTTTGTAGACTCACAAGGCTAAATTTGGGGTTAGGTTTTTCATGGTGGCTAAAGTAGAGAGCCCAATGTGAGTTTGCTCTAGAACAAACAAACACATACCTGAAGCGTTCATTATAATTAAATATAGCGTGAAATGAAATCACTGTTACTGATATATATCCGAACCTTTTAGCAAAATATAAACTATTGACTCTTACACATATAAATTAATAATCTATAGAAATACAAAGAAACATAACATTTATTTATATAGTGTCCACACTGTGCTTCCTTTACCCTACTGTAATATTCTGAAAACATAGCTTACAAATATCAATGTATGAAAGAGAAAAGTTTATTAGAAGTTACGTAGCAAAGCCTCCAAAGTGTAATAAAGTTCAAGAAACATTTTTCTGTCAATCAATGTATGTTTTCACAATCCCATGTCTCTCTGTTCAGGTTGATTAGAAAAAAATCTAAGTCATTACCAAATGAAAAAATAATAACGCCTTCTATTGTACGCCGTATATTAACGGAAAATAAACTTCAGTAGTAATTCAGTGCGTTCAATTATCTAACATTCATTTCTATTTAGTTACTATATCATAGGCTCGGACTGTGAATCCGAAGTTCCAAGGTCGTATCTTCTTTCTGCAAATAGGCGTTCCCCTCCTCTGCCTCCGAAGCTGTGGGTGCGCTGAAAATCTGATGGTTAAATCCCACTATTAGGTTAGATAAAAGTAGCCAAAGAGTTGATGGTAGATATCGTTGATTAGTTGCTTTCCCTCCTTCCCTCCCTATAGTTAAAAACTGCGGATGGCTAAAGCGTGTAGATAGTCTTTGTTTAATTCGAAGAAATATTCCAAACAAACAAACTGTCACAGAGATCAATCCGGTCTTTCTTTTATCACGTATTTCAGTTCAGCGAAGGCATTAAGCTTGTTTCTATGCTTTATAATACCAGATGTTCTTTCACTAGCTGTGTACAGTCTACCTAGTATAATATCGCGAGTTAAATCGGACTTACTTTAATGTTAATTGATGAGAAGCGATTCAAAGACTACACGATTCACAAGCACTGCCAACTTAACAAACCAGTTTCTTATTAGCAAATACAATTGAAAATAGAAATGTGAAATTGAACATACTTTCAGTCTCTTTATCATCTCTTTCAAACATTTGATATATTTTTATTGTCATACGTCAGCCCAGAATAACTTCTGCGTTACCCAGTTTATCACTGTAAGTAAATACATGGAACACTTGTAACACGATATTTGCGTCTACTTGTAATATAGCGAAAACATTAGCTTTGTGTGCATTGGAATTTTTTTTATCAGATACTAGTTTCCAAGTTATCTAGACTTTCACTGCCATACAACATTTTACTAAGGTTGCAAGAGGAGGGTTCTCTAACTGAAAATTTTTCGCCCCTGATAAAAAAACAAGCGGAAAATGCAACTTGAGAGTCTTGTCACAAAAGCTTAATTCATCAACATGGCAGCATGAATAATGTTAAAAGTCATTTAGCAGAGAAATACTTCACGTAAAGATTGATACAACAGAGGAATAACAACAAGCACGTGACATTCTTTGGTGTACAGTTCCTGTCAAGTTGAGAAATCTACGATGAAAGTAAATGAAAACTTTATCTCACAAAGGTATGACCGAGGAGTGGTGAGTGGCATGCAGGCACGCGCATTTCTGAAGTAAAGTTCAGGGTTTCTAATGGGCGGTGGTACTTGAGTGTTGAGGCCTGGTCAGCTGAGGCCTGTAATTAGAGAAGATCCTCAACTGCAGCGACTGTTAGAAGCCCAACGGTTACAGCTGATCAGCGTGTTGGGTGAAGCAGTGAGCGGACGATATTGAGACGGATGAATGGGCTAGGCCTGTTTAAACAGTGGGCTTGCCATCTCAGTAGGCCTAACGTGGTATGTGTAAGACACTTATATGGAGATTACAATTTCCTAAGCATAAACAGCGAGTATTTCTTATATAAGAAACATGGGTTTGAGTTAAGTAAACGACTAAATAAAGAAAAATGTGTTCAAACTCGTTAAAGATTTTTGTTTGTTCTACTTCTGTCTTGATTGTCCAAATGACTTTGTGTTAATCTGCTTGCTCCCACACAAAATAACAGCGCGTAATTACTATAAGGGTTTTAAATATTGAGTGTATCAGATGTATATATATGTTATTTTATAAACTCTTCTATACATAATCGTTACGAAAATATGTAATGTGTGATGGGTTAATTTTGTTTATGAATGATGTTTGTAACCAAGCGCATAATTTCGCTTCGTAGACTGAGCACTAGTCTTCACTTACAACAAATAACTTTTATGAGATGTACCTATGTTAAAGAGGAAAATATTTTGATTTGTATTAGTTTGCAGTTCACATAATAATAAAGCGATATTTAGTTACCAAGTTTCGCTTTGTGTTCTTTACGATCGTAGTATAGGTACTACATACATCATACTTGAAACAGACATAATTATTGTTTCGAATGAATAAAACAACTGTGAATTCCATAGAATATTAACAAGTTGTTTTATTTACTAAACGTTTCGCTTTTACGTCCTTCCCATGAACATTTAATTTCTGTAGTGAACCTTGTTACTTAAATTAATACCGCTGTATTCTAATAATTAAACCACACAGAAGAGAATACCATGCAATGTTCATTCCTGTTGTTAGAGAGACTGTTTAGAATTCCTAAAAGAGCCGATGATTTCTGATATAAAAACAAATTAAGGAATAACTTCTTAGAGAAAAATATGAACAAATGTAATGAATGATCCTTCCCTTCAATTTAACTAAATTTCGTACAGGTAGTAACTTATTTACATTAACTAATTTTATTAATCGTTCCGGCTTAGGCTTCCTCTTTTACTATCGTTTCGTGAGCGGTTTAATTCTTAGAATACAATGACCTTAATTTGAGTGAGGTAATTCATTACAGAAACGTATGCTCCTAAGAAAGACGTAAAGCCAAATCGTTGAGCAAATAAAACATGTTATGGAGTTCATGGTCGTTTCATTTATATAAATTGGTATAATAATAAAATGATAAAAGATTATATCTTGGATGAAGTAAACATGAACAAGTGATTATATGTATCAATAATATATATGTATATGCTACCTGTATTATGAAAAGATAAGTTGTAAAAACAAAACCTTTTTAAAAGTAACTCATGAGCTCTCATATTTAGTAGACTTGTAAAAACGTATCATACTAGGTGTACAACTTTAAACTGATGCTTCATTTGAACTTATTCTTTGTAAGATATTGACCTTAATTTTATATTTATTTATTTTGAAGCAGCTAACTTTGTTAAGACTGAAAATATCATACTAACAGCAAGACTGCATTGTTTAAAAACAATTACCTTTGTTAGAAGCTGGAACTACGTTAGCAATTCTAACAGTGTACTGTCGTAAGTAAAACTTAAGGCTGTACATTTATAATTAAACTTTTTTCTACCAACTGTTATCGAAGCATCATATTGAAGAGAAGCTGGCATTATATCCTAAAGTGCGTTGGGTTAAAAATAAACAGTTTAACCCATTGTTCTTCGAAGGACAGCCCAGTGTATCATCACAATATTCGTTAACTATCCACTTGTACTGTCCCCCATTTCTAATAATCTGACAAGATAGTGCCGGTGTAACAGCTCTTATTATTTAAAGTAGTGGTCTACGGGTCTAAGACAAAGTCTTCACTCAGGGCTAACTGAAAAATACTAGAGATACAAAAGGACGTGAGCGGTCAGGCATGCGGATGTTGTGGGTCAACGTATTCCTGGCCTTTAGAGCCACACTTGGCTTGGGCGAGGGCTGCTTAGATCGAGGAACGAGCCGCGTGCTTCATCTGATACTGCTCTCAACCCTCCCTGTCTGTCTGCCTTGGTTAGCTCCTTAATTAAGCCACGTACCCTCTGGTCACTCTGAAGGAGGTCCGTGGGCGAGGAATCTAGTTCAGAAAGACCAGTTATAGGGAGAGCGATGTAGGTGTGCTTCTCATGCATAAACACCTGCTTGACTGTGACATGACCGCCAGCGCCCCTGCAGAGCGATGTAAAATGATAGACGGAAGTAGTACAGAATCATCACAGTTAGTTTTCGACAGCTCATACGTGGATGAGCTCTTTTGACCCCTATTCATTTAGTTCATCCTACATGTTCCTTAACAGTAGCTTTGAGTCCATTGTCTATTAAGACTTATCACAGCAATATTAAGAAAAAGTTTGCTATAATAGGTCAAACCGTGTTTAACAGAGGTATTGTCAAGATAGTAGCTGTTTTTGTATAAGCTTCTGTTAAGACGCCGCTTCCAATTTATTGCTAGAGATAATATGCTTAGATATAATTTAGATACAAGAACTAGTCGTCAGTGAACTTTGACTTCGAAAACTTGCTATGCATTTAATGGTTGATGTCACTCAACAATCATAATTAACATTCTTAGTCTCTCTTTGGTAAATCGCACGTATCGAGTGGTGCCTAGCGTCGACACTGAATTATATAGTTCTGTAAATAGCTTTAGGAATTTCTGGGTGTTCTTTTGTCTCCCGATGGTACAGCGGTAAGTCTACGGATTTACAACGCTAAAATCAGAGGTTCGATTCCCCTCTCTGGATACAGCAGATAGCCCGATGTATTATTTGCTATAAGAAAACACACAAACTTATTTGTGTTTTTTCATACACATTTTAACTTCGTAGCAAATTTTGCCAAACAAATAAATGTTAACAACAAATTACCCAGAAACTTGAAGCAATAAGTCAGATCTTTTTTTCTCCTGGTTATGGTTAGCCAAACGTGGTCGTCTTCTGTTACTTAGCTCGAAATTATTTTGAGATAGGCTTAGAAAACGTTATTTAAATTATCTTCTGAATTTTGTTCTAAAGATCCAAATGCACGTCTCTGGTAAATGAACAAGTACTGTAAGCATTTGAAATAACTGTCAAGCTTCCAATGTACCAAACTTAGCTTCATTATTCCCTTCGTTTAGTTTCACCGTAGTAACACTAATTAACAAAAGTTTTGTAATAATTTTGTTCAACATATTGAAGACTTTCGGGAACTTTTTGAAACAAAATTCTTGAACAAAAAAAGTTGAAAAATGAAACTTGAATACGTCTACAGTAATTATATATAAATAAATATTAATAACTAAGAAACTTTTTTTATCTTTTTACAAAAAAAAGTATATACATTAAACTTAGTTTTCCTTATTTATTTTGGCATATACATCAGTTTCAGGTGAATCGATTTGCATTTTATTGAAGTTTTTGGAGATCTCTTTTTAAACCCTGAAGATTTTATAAGGGATACTACTTTTCCGTAATTAATAAGTAAAGCTGTCAAGACGTATTTAGTTTTATAGAAATAAGTCAGATCTATTTTTTGAAATTCATGCCACAAAAACTGGGATTAAATATATTTGTCTGTTCAGCGTGACACATACATTTCTTTTAAGTAAATCTATAACTGTATAAAGATTTGCTTAATTTAGTTTGTTTGTCTGTAACTAAGTACAAAACTACACAGTGGGCTCTTTGCAATCCGGGTTATAAATCCACATACATATCGGTGAGTCATTGGACAGCAGACTTAAATAAGTCATGGAAAATAGATTTATGTGAAATGTTCACACATACAGGTTATTAAAAGAGATGAAACAATTGGTGTAACTACGTACGTTTTTAACAAGTTGTAATTGATGAAAATGTTCAATTTTATTTTAAGAAAATGCTGAATTGAGTCAGTAGTATGATAAATATTTACTTAGAACATTTAATTCATCATTCACACTAGCAACAACTTGTTGTTAGCGTAAACACACTTAATATTTATTCATTATATAGCTATAAATAAAAAACAAAAGAGACATTCTAGACAACAGTTTATTATAAAAGTATACCTGTTACCAGTTATACTAGATCATTTCCTTATCGACTTTCACTTGTACTTAAAAAGATTTAGAATGACATTTCACATTAACTGACTTTAGAAACCATTTTTAACTTCAATTTCTGATCAACATCTTTATTTTCCAAATGTAATTTTGTTTTGTTTCTCAGCTTTAGTTTTGTTCAACCTAATGGGATAGCCCGACCTTTTGAAACTCATCTATACAAAAGCGGAATTTCTCCACTTCTGGGAAGAACTTCGGAACCATCAGACAACAACAGTAGAAAATTAGAAGGCCACCACAAGTTATCTCCTGTCCTTGGAGAGAACCGTACAGTTTCCTTCAGTTTCGGCGATTTTTCATCTTCACAGACCCTTCTAAACTTAGTTCGAACTGCCAGTGCGCAGAGTGCTTCTCAGCTGGAAAACTATCTTCGAGGGGCAAATAAGAGACCACTTGAGTCAGAGAATAAATCTGATCCTTTAGATCTAACGATGGGAACAACAAAGCGCCCTCGTTTGGACACCACTGATACATTACCGCATCGTTCTCGACTGTATTCGCCTATTTCACAAAACATTAGTGATATTATTGGCTGTATAAAAACAGAAACAGAATCGTTTACAAGTAATCACAATGATCCTGTGTCAAAGGTCAGCGTCCGAAAAACTCCAAGTTGGTCGAACTTGTTGGACGAAAAAATATCCAAATCCGAGAATTCACCTGTTCGGACCTCGCCCAAATCTTCTGATAAAGTTCGTTGTCCTTCCTTTTGTACCGACAAATCTTGTTCAAACAAGTCAAATGCTAGTGAGGTTGCACTGTGGACTATTGATGACGTTGTGAGGTTTGTGACGTCAGTTGAATCTTGTGCCGAATATGCTGAAGTAAGTATATGTTCAAAAGTGTAATTATTTGTTGCATGTGATATTAAAAGAGTCTCGGGTAAAACTAAAATTATTTTCTTTTCTTTGTTAAGTGTCAAGAGTTCGTTCCAGTGAAACCGTCTTTAAGTCGTTGAAAATATTCTTTATAACTATATACAAAACAGGTTTAACACCAAATAAATGGTTAGCTACTTGATGAGCCGATAAAACAATAACATGTACACAAGTCATCAGTAGATCATTATAGGTCTACTGATGACTAGGAGAACGATTCCTTATGACTTTCATTATGCGGGTTATGTGACCATGACAACAAAGACATTCGTCACTCATTGATTTTAAAGTTTCACATATCGTTTGCAATAAAAACTTAATGTTCGATTTTGTTTTGAAAATATATAATGTTTAGTTACATTCTTATGCTGTAATAGAGACAAATGTTTTATGTTTCGTATCTTTTCTCAGCTGCGAGAAACTTATTGGACAGTGGTAAAGTTCCAACATACAATACTAAAATCCGGAACTCGATTTTGAGTTGTCTTTCTAGGGTAAAAGTTCCATGCATTTTTCCACGTCATTACGAAGTAAGCAAGCGTATACAGCAAATAGGGAAAAGGCTTAGCTAATCGGTGGTTAATAGTGTGAATTAGGGTATTAGAAGTCTTGTCTAAGCATCCCAAGGGTAAACAAAAGGGGTGGGTACAGAGGTGGGATTGCAAAACAAGTATTTGAGGACAAAATTACATGGGTCAAGACATTAATGCTTCGATACCTTACTGATAAACAGAGCTGATGAATAGTAAAATTTACCACATTTCCTTGGACTCACCAGACAGTCCAAGTTTTAACTCTCAAAGCGTAATTCACTTGATGTTTTCAGTGCTATATAGGATGTAACGCTTAGAGCTTAAGATATAACCGTACTGGTTGTAAGGATTAGAGTTGATGCTAATTTTATTTTCATGTATATTGTATGTCTCATTTCAGTTACTCTAGGTATTCTTCTGTTCTCGAGTATTCGATTCCAGGATTTCACTTCCCTTCCTGTTTACATATACAAAATACGCTTTTTTGACTCAGTTGTAAATATTACAACAAAGAATAAATTAGGGAAAACTAGAGTTGTATTAATCTATATTATAGTAGTATTTTAGAATATAATTGAGTTTTCGAAAGTAAGTAAGTTTATAAAATAATCTAAAATGTGAGAAAATGAACTAGACCTTTTCTTTAAAGTAAAAGAAATAACTTTTTAAATTTGAAATTGTGTATATTATACAATTGCCTATTATACGTTTGTGTTTTAATACAAGGTTCAAAACACATTCTAAAATTATTACGAAACTTAACATTTTTTTAAAGAAAGTGCTATTCAGATTTAAGGTTTGCTTTGATTGTTTGTCAGGAAATATAAGTTGACCCAACCATTTCACATTTGGCTATGGTTTTCATACATGTATACATGTAGCCATTACAATTGAAACACTAACTTCAAGAAATAATTTTATGTAACCACCACCAGCAGTTTGTTTTAAGTAGTGTGCAATTTTCATGTTATTTTTTGTTTCTTTGAAAGCACCAAAATTCGGGCTCGATTCCTGAGACATCGTAAATAGCCCATCGCGTAATTTTGCACAAAAACCTTCTACAACTAGTTGGAATTAAGAGAATGGTACTTTTAGGTTAGACTGTCTCAAATGTTTCGTTTTTTAATCTTTTTTTAAATTCTCTTTTCATTGCTCGGGACTAGATATCATAGACAGTTTATCCCTGGACTCAGCAGACAGCTCGATGTGGCTTTGCTCTAAGAAAACAAACACAGTTTATCCCCCTTCTGTGTATGTCTTTATGTCTTGTGATACCTTTCCTATAAGACACATTTCACCTTTCTCACACAGTTAAGAATACTACTGCTAGACAAAACACGTTTACTGAATATATGAGAGATAACAGAATGCACCTCACATATAAGATCAGGAGAAGATTATCGGAAGCAGAGCTTTTACTGTTCACAGAAGTGAACGTATCTGTACAAACTTTTATAGCCCAGCCCGTGCATATGAAAGTAACACACAGATATACACAAACTTAGTATGCTGGAACTTCAAGTATACTTGTGTGCATTCATTACCACTTGTATTGTATTGTCAGAAGACAGCATAAAGTTAATTTACTCTTGTTAAAAAACAGTATTACAATTTAAAATGGATTGGATGATGTGTTCATTAGAGCTTTAAATGCAATCTTTTAACATTAGTGTTTTCATTTATGAAAAAAAAACTTTATATCATCAGTTTGATATTATTAGACGCTGAACTACAGATTAAAAACCATTAGAATTTTTATTTAAATATTTTTGTGTGTGACGTTACTATTTTTACCAGTTTCAAAATAGTTGTGGAAGCAACTAGCTACTTCGAATATAATCTATTCAGTATACGCCAACAAGTAAATCCAAGTAACCATGTAATAATATCGTACAGGATAAGCTTTTGTTTTTGAATACTAATAAGTAGAGGGATTATAAGTAACTGACAGACTATTTTGTTTTATCTGATAGGATATTGGTCAATGTTTAATATATGTACGTTTGAATCCGTTAATTAAGAAATTAAGTGAAAAAAAAATGGATTAATTTAAATATTTTGGGTATTTAAGAAATATTTTAAGAAAAGATATATATTACTATGGAGTTATGCAGTTATACTTAACGTAACGCTCATATTTTAGAAATAATCATTCTATCCCAATACAAATGCAAAAACTTTCACATTTTAACTATATTATAATGTTGATTCTATTTTGATTTGTAACTGCAGTCGTCAGACGTGTTAGTAACGCAAGAGAAAAAGAGAAAAGAAACTCTTGACTATATCATAATTTCTGGAAGCCGAACTTTAAGCTTATTACCTACATAATAAAAGGTCGTAACCCAAAGCCACCGAAGATGCGATTCGAACCGGTAGCTCCGAAACTAGTCGTGTTTTTCCCAGCCCTTAGACGGGACGGTACACTAAAGTAGTTTTTCTTTGACCGTGAGATTCTGTGGCAGGACTACAAAAAGATGATAGTACAGAATTCCGTGAGAAACGCAGTGTTATACCTGGCCTCTCGACTTACGCAAGTACATCTGTAGGGTATATTTTTGACACGTGTTTTAGTGCACGTTTATCACATCTGTATCAAAACGGGCTGGGCGTGGCCGAGTGGTTAGCATGCAGAGAATATGAATCTGATGATTTTTGGTTTAGCATGATTCCTAGTAAAACGCGCCTTTCATATTGGGACCGCGAGTTCACAATAAAAGTGAAACTCACATTCTACTCTTTGATCAGGCAAGAGTAGATTAAAAGTTGGCGGTTAGTACTATTAGCTAGCTCTCGTCCCTCTGATTTATTAGTTTAAAATAAGGGGTGCTATGCGCAGATAGCTTTTGAGTAGGTTTATACGAAAACCTTATGCCATTTGTATCAAGACTTTTCCAAAAAAAGTTTTTTTTTACAGGGGAATACGTCCTCTGACCTACAAAAAGTATCAAGTCACATACTTTAGGCCCAGCATGGCCAAGCGTGTTAAGGCGTGCGACTCGTAATCTGAGGGTCCGGGTTCGCATCCCCGTCGCACCAGACCTGCTCGCCCTTTCAGCCATGGGGGCGTTATAATGTGACGGTCAATCCCATTGTTCATTGGTAAAAGAGTAGCCCAAGAGTTGGCGGTGGGTGGTGATGACTAGCTGCCTTCCCTCTAGTCTCACACTGCTAAATTAGGGACGGCTAGCACAGATAGCCCTCGTGTAGCTTTGCGCGAAATTCAAAACAAACTAACGACGGATCACTGCTTGGTTACAAATCCGGGAACAGAGCCTAATTGTTGAACTTTAAATCGAGATATATTGTGAATATTAGAATTTGTACCTAACTATTTCTGACTGCACTTTCTCTGGATCGAAATCTAGCGAGCAACGCATACTCAGTCTGCATACAGACTTAAACAGGAAGTATGATATTAGAAATCACCAGCTAGCTTCGAGCTGTAAGTTACGATCTTTATCCATTTTATGGAATAGTTCCTCTCAATGATAGCTGTCATACAGAAATTGGTGACAATAAGTTGTCAGCGAGATGTCTATTAAATGTTAGACACAAACAATTATGACACAGTCGTGAGAGATTTCTTAAGAAGGGCACGCACCGAATGAGTCAATTTTTCTTTCAGCGTTTGAGCAGATGAATTACAAATTACGTACTCTGAAACCTCTTGTACTCATTCAATGATAGTAAGCTCGGAGTTCTTTCCCATGTTTTAAGGTACGCGTATGCGCATAGCTACCGAATACAATTATAGTTGTCTCGAGCATGCGTGATCGTTCAAAGAGACTATTTGTCCACCCCCGCCTTTTTTTTCTTCTCTTGATATCTTTGGAAGGTCATCACTGTATAATCTGAGTGAGTGACCTATCTCTGTGTGAAACCAGTAGCAGTGAAACAAGAAATGTTTTCTTTTTTAAGATGCCTTAGGGCTGTAGAGGCGAAATCCAACATATTGTAGTACCTATCTCCGGAAGAGAAATTAACAGACATGTTATTTGCTGACATGAGTCATTTTAAAAGAGAGAAGATGTGTTCTTCTACGTCTGTAACCACTGACCCATGACGCTTGGAAACATACACTGTTTCGTGCTTTTTGGCACCAGATCCTGGTTGGAAATGAAGAGAAACGACCCCACATACATGTAATGAATCTAAACTAGTGAAATTATCGGTGTATGAAGTAAAAATCCAACGCGAAACTATATTCTTTTTTTCAAACTGCTTTATCTAGCAGCTGAATAGAGCGAGATGATCAGCTGAGTGGCGAGGTCTCCGGACTTACGGAAGACTTAGAACGTTAAAACAAAACTAGAAGGGCATTATCCCTGGGTACATTGGCCTCACCCTGTAATTGTAAAGGAAACAGGTAATTTGAATAAATACTTTTAATAGTGGATCTGTGATTGTTTTATATTCGTCAGGGTTCTCATTCCTGGAACACACCCCAGAATATCTCCAGTCCTATAAACTTAAGTTACCCTGTTTCAAGTACATTAAAATGTGGTATCATTCCTCTAGTGTAATCTACAAAGATACTTCATCAGTGTAGGACGTCGTTTCACATTAAAATCGCTTTAAGTTATTCGCACTATCTGCCCATCCTTTTCATAAGAAATATTAAAAATATTCTGTCTATGATTCTTTAGAAATTATACCCTCAAATAAGTAACACCAACATGAAAACCTCTATACATTTACCAGTAAAATAACTTTTGAAAATTAAATTATGTTGAAATGTAATGCTGCGACTTTTTATAGTTCTAACTTCAGTAATGTAAGTTTGAAAGATACAACAGTCTTCGCCAATTAGTTATTTTTAAAGCTATGGCAAATATACAGCAGAGAGAGATTGAGCATCATCACTAAACTATGTAGAAATATCCTTTACCCTCTTTAATATTCTGTGTTATGCCATCAAACAGACAGTAATTGTATAGTAATGTATTGATCAACGACGTACCTTGAAGCACGTTCGTTTTTATCTAATCGTTTATCGAAATATCTTCTACACTAAAACACTGTGATAGCGTCTTTCATGACACGCGCTGACAAGCGTATCTGATTTTTCATTGAAGAAAAAGACTTTAAATGGTTGCTCGTGAATGGATATATCATATTAATTCTTCAGTTTTCGAATGTTTTCATCTTTTATATCCTACATAAAGAATAAATAGCGATTCTTAAACTGTTTTTTCAATACTGATATAATAACTTTCCAATGAAACAAAGCATTTAGAATCTTCAGAAATTTAACAGTTTTTTTCCTGACCAGTTTAGGAAATATTATCGAAACTATTAAATGACGAGCAACATACTTATCTCACATAATTGGATACATAATTCTGTGTCGTACTAAATAAACTCGACCGAAAATGACTCGCATTTCAGTTAAATTTCGTCTATCCAGACTGGTTCCCCCAGCAGTTTTATCACTCAGTAGTTCTAGAGGAAGCTCACACCTTTTCATTGAACTTTTTAAAAATAACGCTATTTGTTTGTTTATTGTTCCTAGCGCAATTCTTATCTTTATTCTGCATTAAAAAAAAAAACTGATAGAAGTGGCAGCGGGTGATCTTATTTAGTTCTGCATGCTGTACATCCGGGAATTTCAAGAGGATTGTAGCTTAGTATTACAGTCACGGCGCGGCTACGTGTGGTTTAAAAGTATTGTTTACGTGAATACGTGAGGACAAGAAGCAATGGATAAGGCCGTGTGAATAAACAATGATTTATTTCTTTTTCCTACAATACAGGATATTTATACCACCGTAACTGTAGCAATTGTCCTGGGTCAACAATCGCTGGTGTGGGTTCTGGCTCCATTGCAGATTCTGTTTATGTTCCCCTTCACGATCCAAAGTAGTTAAGCTAAGTTACATACTGTTTAGGAATTTATATGTGCCTTTTTGTATGTTGGGAACTGAAATGCATATGTTTTGGTTGTTTGTTTTTTGTTTTGTTTTTTGTTGACTCTACCCGTAATTGTTCATGGTGTGGTGTTGAACAGGTGGTAGGGTGTTGTAAGCCCTCTTGCAGTATACACGGTTGGAAATGATCTATTACTGGCTACAAACAGCCAGTTGCAGGAAAACAGTGGGGTGTTTCGAAGAAATTTACTTTATAACTGAAAGACGATCAACTGTGGCCTTGACCATGAAAAGAAAAAAGACAGCATGGCAGTTCTCGAAGTGTTGTTAGTTATTTCATTGGATTTTTTGTTTATTATTATTTGTAGGTCGCCTTTAACAACGACAACTGTCGATGATTTAAAATCAGAGCAGAGATAAAACTGAAGGTTGGGTGATCTAAATCTTCTCATTATTCAAGTAACGCCCTAGGCAACGAACAAATAGTCCAACCAGGGAGAGAAGAGAGCCGGTTCTCTTAGAAACAAACTGCTAGCCCTAACATTAGGCGTACGAAAAAATCTTGTTCCATTAACCAATTCCTGGAGTGTTTGTTGTATGGAACGTGCCGCGTGCATTGACCTGCGTGTAATAAGCCCCTGCACGCGCGAATTAATGTACAAGAACAATAAGATCATAAATCATGATCTATGTCTACAGTAGTGGCCACGAAAGTAGGCTGAAAAAAAAATTTTATTCATCATTGTTCTTTATTAATTTTTTTTAGAAAGTTTTATTTATGTGCAAGGGAACAGCGTTATTCCTCTTTTCTATTGTTCGCTCTGAAGTTTTAGCTTTTAAAGGATATTTCGTTACTTTCAAAGATAAAGAATAGCAGACATCACCAAGTAAATCATACATTATATTCTTCATAAGTTCCGCTCATATTTTGCTAATTTTCAAGAAAATTAACTTTAAATAAATGCTGTTTATATAGACATCTCGTGGTGTAGAAACTAGACAATAACCTCTAGATAGATCATTTTATTCACTGACACCTGGATTAAAATCTTGAATTACGGAACTGTGTGTAAAATAGTATTATCGTGTACGACAAATACGGTAAGATTATCATGTTCTATATTAGAGCGGAAACTAATTATACAGAGTGTTCGGAAAGTCACTGTGCTGTTATATATTTGTTAACAGACATGTTTCAATAGAGAATACAGGAGGTAAATATGAATGACAATTATAAACAATGCTGAAAGTGAACCCCGTTGGCACCAATACAGGCCTAGATCCTTCTTATTTTGTTTCTGAACACCGCTATCAGTTGCTGGCTTGAAATAGACTGAATAAAATATGATTACAAAACTGCACAGTGACTTTCCGAATACCCTGTATTATATTTTAATGAACTATAAGGCAGTTCTCAGAAAGAGGTTCATACTGCCACATACCGGTGGGTGTGATTAAAAAGCATATCAGGAGTTCACTGAAAAAACTTCTTGCAACGATTATGGAACATTTAAAAATCATTTTAGTGGATTAGAGATCAGAAGTTACACCTGATATTAGTCATGAGTACATTTAATTGGGTTTGTTTGTTTTATTTAGTGGTACAGGTTCAAAACGCGAAGTTCGTTCGAATTTAATTTAGCTGAAAAATATCTTTCGGAAATGTTTATCGTATTAAACAAAAATTGCGATATGACTGACTGCATTACCCATGACAAAATCAGGTTGACGTGAGTTAAAAAGCATAAAGCCTTGACTTTCAGAATTTTTTTTTTTTTTTTTGAAATGCCAGACATAAACGAAAATTTATTTCGAAGCACATCAGGGAATATTCCAGTTTATTATTCCTGTTTCTCAAAATGTTTTCCAAACTAATTTAAAAACAACTGATTTTTTCAAAAACAAGTGAATTGCATTCCTTAACTTAATTTCTTTAATTTAAAGAAACTAAAATTTAATTTTAAAATTGCATTAATGTTCTAAACATATCCCGCAAAGTTAACTTCCACGACGTTGATATCACTTTTAAAATACTTCCTATACAAATGTTGTGCAGTTTCCGAACATACATGAAAATAGCAGCTTTTATTTAATCAGTTTCAAGGTGCATACCTAGAATGAGAGAGAGGAAGAAAGAAACATTTTCAGCTTTTTTCTAACTATTGCAGTAGAAACTTTGTGTGTTTCTATGATATTACAAAAATAAAATGTAAAAGAAAAGGTAAAATGGAACCGGTTTGGTGATCTTAAGCAGTCACTCCTCAGCAGGTAAGCATGAAAAAACTATTGTTTATGTGCTTGGTAAAACTATAAAAAACAATAACATTAAATTTAGAAACTACTGTTTATGTACTTGGTAAAACTATGAAAAACAAGAATACTGAATTTAGAAACTATTGTTTATGTACTTGGTAAAACTACAAAAAAACAATAATATTGAATTTAAAAACTATTGTTTATGTACTTGGTAAAACTATAAAAACAAGAATATTGAATTTAGAAACAACTGTTTATGTACTTGATAAAACTATAAAAAACAATAATATTGAATTTAGAAACTATTGTTTATGTACTTGGTAAAACTATAAAAACAAGAATATTGAATTTAGAAACTATTGTTTATGTACTTGGTAAAACTATAAAAACAATAATACTGAATTTACAAACTATTGTTTATGTACTTGGTAAAACTATAAAAAACAATAATATTGAATTTAGAAACTATTGTTTATGTACTTGGTAAAACTATAAAAACAAGAATATTGAATTTAGAAACAATTGTTCATGTACTTGATAAAACTATAAAAACAATAATATTAAATTTAGAAACTACTGTTTATGTACTTGGTAAAACTATGAAAAACAAGAATACTGAATTTAGAAACTATTGTTTATGTACTTGGTAAAACTACAAAAAAACAATAATATTGAATTTAAAAACTATTGTTTATGTACTTGGTAAAACTATAAAAACAAGAATATTGAATTTAGAAATAACTGTTTATGTACTTGATAAAACTATAAAAAACAATAATATTGAATTTAGAAACTATTGTTTATGTACTTGGTAAAACTATAAAAACAAGAATATTGAATTTAGAAACTATTGTTTATGTACTTGGTAAAACTATAAAAACAATAATACTGAATTTACAAACTATTGTTTATGTACTTGGTAAAACTATAAAAAACAATAATATTGAATTTACAAACTATTGTTTATGTACTTGGTAAAACTATAAAAACAAGAATATTGAATTTAGAAACAATTGTTCATGTACTTGATAAAACTATAAAAACAATAATATTGAATTTAGAAACTATTGTTTATGTACTGGGTAAAACTATAAAAAACAAGAATATTGAATTTAGAAACTATTTTTATATATTTGGTAAAACTATAAAAAACAAGAATGCTAAATTTAGAAACTATTGTTTATGTACTTGGTAAAACTATAAAAACAAGAATATTGAATCCAGAAACTTTTGTTTATATACTTGATAAAACTATTCATTCATTCATTCACCACTCGATTCCATCAAGGAACATAGGGCCGCAATCGCTTGCGGATTCTTCAACAGGTATTTAAGTGAGTAGGTTGTTAGCCCACTGCACTGATAAAACTATAAAACACAAGAATATTGAATTTAGAAAAAATAATAGCTGAAACGTTAAGAAAACAACCCTTAGTATAATACTGTATTCTCAGTACTTAAACTATGTTGAATTTAGGCATTAGTTTTTAGTTTTCTCTCATATATTAACACTATTATTCCTAAATTTATTACTGTTAATTTCATTGAACCTTCACCTCATAAATCAAACCATTAATGTACTTGAAAAACGTAGTATATGTTGTTGATTAAGAAAGGTTTTAGGTGCTTTTGATTCAGATTGTTTCACAGCACACCTCTGGCTTTATGTACATTAAAATGTTTTCAAATGTTTTTCACAAAGTTCAAATGAACAAGTTTTTGTTTTTTTTTTTGAATTTCGCACAAAGCTACTCGAGGGCTATCTGTGCTAGCCGTCCCTAATTTAGCGGTGTAAGACTAGAAGGAAGACAGTTAGTCATCACCACCCACCGCCAACTTCTGGGCTACTCTTTTACCAACGAATAGTGGGATTCACCGTCACATTATAACGCCCTCACGGCTGGGAGGGCGAACATGTTTGGTGCGACTGGGATTCGAATCCGCGACCCTTGGATTACAAGTCGAACGCCTTAACACACTTGGCCATGCCGGGCCCTCAATTGAACAAACTTTCTTAAAAATTATAGAATTGTGTTTTCCTTATTTTTTTGCATAAGCATAAATTAAAATTATATCCTAACTCCATTACTTTTGAATGAACTAATAAACATGGTACAGACTTCATTCGGTAATTTAGCGAATCTAACTAGATATACAAAAAGCAAATTTAGAATTTCCGCTGCATAACAACCATGTCATCATCCTACCCAACTCCCCATTTTCTTTTGATTTTGTAGAAACCCATTAAACCATGTGAATTTTAGGAGATTTATACAACCTTTAAGACTCACATTGAATTAGCCATATTCGCGGTACGCACGAAGGCACAGCAAAGCGACCAAAGGTTGCAAGATTTGTCACAGTTCACGGAACTTCAAAGACAATCAGAGGAAATTTGGACACTGATTTACACAATCGGAAATGTTTTCGACTCGAACTTAAAGTAAATATGGGAAGTGCGCTCGAGGTCACATACTTTCACAAAATTATTTTGTAATTCACATTTCCGCTTTTACGAAGAAAATACACGTAAAGATCGAGCAAAATTATGTTATTTTTGTTTGTTAGTTTTTTTACTCCCACTGATAGATATATCATCATGCCTGAAGTTAATGTTGCATGCTGCTCGATTCCGCTATTTTTTTCAGAAGCGCCCTCCTGTGACCAAGGTGAGCTCCCGTCTGAAGGAGCGTTTATTATTTCATGCGTGCAATGTGAAATCTTTACTATAAAGTACACCGCAAACTACTGCTATACTCAGTAGGCTCACAGTTCGCACTAAGACATGTTATCAACTCATATTATTAATGTTCTAGCTCCAATCATATTGTACTTTTTCTGTTCTGTTACACTTTAGTAGACGAATTACGTAGGCCTAATCGATAACTTGCATAATAAGTGTTTGATAAAATAATAATAATAAACCAAAAATTATAAAATACTAACCCAAATGAAAAAGAAAATCTTTTCTACTAACTAACTATTATGTCGTGAGGATGTAAATCTTTCAATTTTATCGAGAAAAAAACGTTACCAGTTTTGTTTACACACGTATAATGGCCTTTTAGCAACAGAAATAATGTACTCGGAACATCGTTCAGGTTTTTCCGTCGTACCAATGCATTAAAAACCATGTTCAGAGTACTTTGGATCACATGACTCAAATGTCAAACTCAAAGTTAACATTAAGCTGATGATTTATAATAACATAGTGCTAGTGCAGCAGTTGAAACTGAAAGACTGAAGCTAGTAACAGTAATAGCTACTAATTAAAACCAAACATGTGTGCGAGGGGGGATTCGATCGAACCCCCTGTTTTTATAATATTAAAATTTTCTACCTCTAAGTGGGTTCATGTAAAAGTTCAGCATCTACTGGCTGAATAATGACAGGAGAATGAAATGTGCTACTATGTTATTTCAGTACGTATATGATTGACTATGACTAAAATAATTAATATACTATTGTTGTACAGAGTTATTTAAAACCAGTAATATAATTTAACAGTTAATAACAACTCTGTATGTAGATAGTACAGTACTTTATTATAATAAAACATACATATTTATGATAATTAAGTATAGTTTATGTTAACTAAGTATAGTTCACCGTAAAGTGTTACAACATAATGATGATTTGTTGAACTTTCATTGGATGTTTGTTGATTTTATGTGAATAGCCATATAGTTGTTTAAAACTATATTTCATGCGAAACTGATTCCAGATTTAATCTCATATCACCCATTTTCAAGTTTTAATTTTTTTGGAAGGCATGTGCCCCAAACCCCCATAAAATCAGTATGCTCTGGCGTTTGATCCCAAATATTAGAACCCCATCCCTTCCAAACATTCTGCTTTCGGGCCTGATATACACAAACAAAATTAAGTTCACTAAGTTGCTATAATAACAATAATATTACTGCAAACGTCTATCTTAAAACGTGTGAAGATATGGCAGAAAGAAAGAGTTTGGAATAATCTGATGCAGCACGTTATTGGTAAATGTTTATGCAAGAGATGATCACGTTCATTGTGTTTCAAATCATTAGTTACTACTAATTGTAATGACAAAAATAACATTTGATTATATGTAACGTGATTACAGGATACCAATTTTATTGAAAATAGTGAAAATGTAGAATTTCCAAAATTTACTGAATCTATTTTTCTGCTTCATAATACATGCTCTTCACCGGATCCAAATCTCCAGCCTCAACAATTAGCTCTTTATTTATACCATTGCATCCGAAAGTTAAAAATGATTGTTCTGTTGATACAAAAATGGTGGGTGAAAACTGGTTATATTTTTTTATATGGAGAAATTTATTAAGTCTTGGGTATAAGACAGTATTTTTTTATTTAGTTACAAGTATCTAGGAGAGCCCTTATATTATACTTAGAATTTTTTTGCTAAAATAAAAACTGTGCAGCCTCTAGCTATTGAGTTCATCATAGGACACTCTGGATACAGGGGACCACATTGTGCTGGGTGTTGTTGCTAAATACTTACAGAGATGAAACAGAAAAAAAGAAACAATGCGACCTATCTTCTGGCATGCAGATCTGTCGATTGATAGGTCCAAGACTCAAGCCACGATATACCGATGTGCGCATACTGCACTTTCAGATGTGGGGGCGTTATAACATTAGAACCAGTCATGCTATTTAGTTAAGAGTAGCCTGGTAGATGATAAATGATGCTAACTGAATTCCCTCCTCCTCAACAGATCTAACTTAGGAGTAACTGAATGTGAACCTTTTGTATTTGATCTAACTATTCAGCCATGCTTCGCATGATGTGCTGCTCAAGCTAAAACACTAAATACGAATAGAAAGAGGAACTGTAAGTTTTATATCAGTTTGGATGAGGTATTCGAGAAAAGGTGTATTTCCTCGTAAGATGACTATTCATCACTAGGTACTAGTTGTACTCATCCATACGAATATAATAAATGCAAATACTTTCTATATATACGTATTAACACCTCAAAGCTGGGAGGAATAACATTAGACGAGACGACGATCAGATTCATCAGTTTCATACCAATCGATAAGTGTCATATCTCTCTTCCCTTGAATAGTAAACTGAATGAAATACCTCATAATATAATTATGGATATTGATTGATAGTCAATGTGGGTTTTACAACAAATAACTATCTGTATTCTGAGCTGTTATCACAAGAACCTATACGTTTTTAGCCCTTGAAGACCAGTTGAATTCAGCGATATTTTTTAAATTGATTGCTCAAAATAAGCTCTAATTTAGTGAACTACAAAACGCTAATAAAGAAATTAAATAGTATTCGTAATCAAACACGCATGATCACAAACTGAGTTACTTATTTTATTTCACAATTTTCAGACTTTATATCATCAAATATTGTAATTTTTTTAACATCACATAATATCTCAAATCATATGAACTATGTGTAACACAATAACAGCTAGAATATTTTGGTTTCTAAAGTTTTATATTTAACAATAAGATATGTGGCAGCATAGTAGAGCCTTTAAGTTTGTTAAATTGCATTCTGTCATGATTAATCATTTTATAATGAAAAAGACACTGTGCGTTATGCACATTCAGACTTAACAATTATTCGTACAAGTACATATATGTGAGTGTTCTATTGGGTTTCAGCTCTCAGTAGCGAAAAGGAGATTAAAAGTTACATCCTAAAACAAATAAAGTACACTCACTGTATACCCAGAATTCTTTAACCCTGTTATCACTAATTCTTATAACCTACATATCACGATTGTAATACATATAAGCTTTCCATCACCGTCACCTGTTGAGATACAAGGAGTTTCTAGTGAGGCTTTATCGCGTAAACTCTCATATAATGATGGATTAAGCGAATGACCGAAAGGTCGAAAACGTTTTCAAAGTAACGCAGATGCAGTAGCACTTAAGAAGAAAACGAACCCCCAAACAGTGGCTATAATTGCTGAGTTTACTAACCAAATGTACATCGACCTTTTCTTAAGCATCCCAGCCATTTGTCCTCTATAAAGAATCACGGCTAATTATAATAATTAGCTAGAAGAAAAGCACATTTTGCTAAACCTAGAAATTCATGGTTTGAATTTTGATCTTTAAAAAAGAAGAGAGAAATTAGTCGTGAGAATTTTGGCTTAAAAAAACGTTAATTATTAACCTAGCCACAATTCACGTTTTTGGTGAGGAAAATAAATTATAAAAAAAAAAAATCAGTTGGTTCGCTATATAATTAATTGTGACAGTATGTCACATGTTATCTAAACAGCTAACTATTTTAAGTTGTTTTTGGTGTGTAAAAACGATAAATCTAAACCAAGCAACTTGATGTAGAGAGTTTAAAGTATTTCTTCCTACCCCTATCCTCCATAAAAACTTAACTGCCCCTTTGGCATATGTTTATAAGATCCGGGAAAAATATAACGAAGAAACTAATTTTGTAAGTTACAATTAATTGTAGGTGACAATGTTGATTTTGTAACAGGGGAATAAGATGTCATAAGTTTGTGTGGTTGAAGTATATTTTGTTTAATCTTACAAATTGACTTTACAACCATCAGTCAAACACCTTTTTTATTAGATTGACGGAAAATCTAAGGGTTGTTGACTTACGTAAAACAGCTGTTATTAACCAACAATTAATTGTAGGAACATATATATATTGTTCTTACCTCACACTAACTACCTTCCCTCTTGTCCCTCAGTTCAAAATTACATAGTACCCCTGTTCGCGTAGCTTTGCACATGTTCTGAAACAAACAAATTAAGCCGAGAATTTCGAGTGGTACATCGGTCTCATCTGCTAATATCTAACCTCATAAATTATCGGAATATTTTATGTAGATATATATATATAATATGATGTTTACAAACGTTGTGAAATGAAACTGTTACTCCACTACGATTATCTTGAAGTTTACTGTTTATTCCAGATAGTTAACTCTTTAATTTTGTATTGTTTTTCTTAACTCAACGATTTATTAAAAACAACAGAATATTTATATCCTGATACTGCAGATAGAATGAAGACAATGCCTTTGCGTGCATTGTTTTCTCTTTGCGTTGATATGTGAATGTTATAGTAAGATATTTCATTGTTTTTTTTTTTTCAGAGAATTCAAGGTTTGCACACGTTCGTCCTAAAGTTTAGAATTGTAGGCTAGAAAAGACAAAGTCAGACCTTGGCATATATTTGTGTATGTGTGTGTGTGTGCTTTATAAAACCCACGCTGTGAAATTCGTATTTGTCGATTCTAAGAGAAAGCGCCCAGCATGGCCAAGCGTGTTAAGACGTTCGACTCGTAATCCAAGGGTCGAGGGTTCGAATCCCGGTCACACTAAACATGCTCGCCCTTTCAGCCGTGGGGGCGTTATAATTTGACGGTCAATCCCACTATTCGGTCGTAAAAGAGTAGCCCAAGAGTTGATGGTGAGTGGTGATGACTAGCTGCCTTCCCTCTAGTCTTACACTGCTAAATTAGAGACCGCCAGCCCAGATAGCCCTCGTGTAGCTTTGCGCTAAATTCAAAACAACCAAACAAACAAATCTAAGAGAAAGCTCTCCGATGGGATAAGTGTACATTATAGAAATCGTTAACGTCATTGAATTTGGTTATCTTTCAATATTTACTTAGTTTACATTTTAATGTGCCAATCACTGAATGTTATGAGCTTTATTAGTTATTATTTTGTTTTGTATATTTTAGCGCAATTCTACACAGTAGGCTAACTGTCTTCTGTCCACTACGAGGAACCAAACCCCATAGTTTAGAGTTGTAAGTTACCTCTGACCCAGTTGGAACTATTCTGTAATTTTATACGATTGTATTATGAAACAGTGAGTCAGCGCATGAACGTACTGTGATAACGATATTTCTAGAGAATGCCGAAACTTTACTAAATGATTCAGTGAATAAATTTCATCTGGGAAATAGAGTAATAAGTTAAACACTAAATGTTTATGGACAATGACATATTAATCGTCACGATGATTTTAATAATTACTAAATGCTTTTATAATTGTCCAAGTATAAAAAATAAACTTGTTTGAATTTATGTTATATTTTCAGTAATAAAATTTAAAGTTACTGTCTTCATTTTTTAGAAATTCCGAGAACACTCCATAGATGGCACCAGCTTACCACTTCTGAATGAAGACCATTTGACAACTTATCTAGGAATGAAACTTGGGCCTGCACTAAAACTACGATCAAAACTGGCGAAGAAAATAGGACATTGTGTAGTCTGTATGCATTGTATCCATTGCCATTTAGATGAATATGAAAAGCGGAACGATTTAACTACATCGGGAAAATAACTTCACCAATAGTGCCAGATGGGGGATTCCTACTGGTCTAAAAGACAATATTCATTAAAGCTCTCTAGCACTATAGATAAAACTGCAGAAATTATTGAGAGTGATGAATGATGAGTCACATGTTACAAATTTCACGACAATCAACAATTATTAATCAGTGTTTAAACATGTCAGTCTTCCAAACCAACCAGTCAATGGTATGTGACTTGTTTCAAAACTATAACACGGTGGTGGGATGTAACACCCAATTTGAAACTATTATGCTTTTGGTTACTGCCTCTGAGTGTTATGTGTTCAAAGAGCGTAAAAGACACGATAAATTTGAGAGGCGTTTATGCAGCATTCACGAGACAAATATTTATATTACGAACCTCCATAGATACATAAATCAGGAATGAAACATTTTTTTCCTTTAATTATATTCCAGCTGATAAAAACTGGTACCTTGAGGTGAATTTTAAAGTAATATCAAATGAAACAAAACCTACTTCTTTAATATTAGTTTGAAATTCGAAAATCGAAGTGAACAAAAATTTGGAACGTTCTGTAGTTACTTTTATATTCTTGCTTCAACAATTAATGTTGTTGAACTACTTTTATTATATATTAGCTATTGACATTGTTCATGTACGGTACAAATCTCACTGATGTATCTACAGGTGGCATAAAGTATGTGAAAAAATTAAATGTTGCAGTTTCATTTGATGAATATTAAAAGTTGACTTTAAAACCTCCAGACTTGAACAAGAAATAATACTTTAATAACTGCTTATTCTATAGCTATAAACATTGCCCTCTGAAAGTTGTTTTATAACAAATAATTTTCTTGATAATATAGTTTTGCAAAATTTCGTTTTCTTGAGATTTTCTCTATCAACATCACTTTATATTTTAATAAATTTAGAGAATGACTTATTTATAGATGCGCTACGACAACATAAGACTGTCTAAGCTTAAAATAGGTCTGACTCGTTTTACACCTAGTTGTTTATTATTATTGTTTAATGTTTTTACAGTTCATTTGTATGATATAAAAATGAAGGTATTTTATTATATTGCCTGACAAATGTGTTGGCACTGGCGTTGCATGTACAGTTGTAACATCAAACTATATGTCAAGGAATTAAAAGTACGATAGATTACTTGAGTTATTGAACTGGTTTCAGACAAGCTGACTGCTCATTGATCAAAATAGATTACAACTTTTAATGTGTTCATAATAATAAGGTTTTATATTACTGTGATATTGATTTTATTAAATTTTACTTATTCAAACTAAAATTGTAGCATAAAATGTGTGGTGAAACCAGAGGACTCAGTTTCTTTATATTTTATTTTGCCATATGGTAATTCTGTTTGTGGCGTCCTATAGTAATAAATATGTCATAACGTCAGTTTTATCTTTATTTTTCATCTTGATTTATTGAGAATGCCTAAGCCTTTTTTAAAGCTTTGAAATATATTTAAGTTGAAACGAAATATGTGTCAAGACTTTTATTACGAATCATGACAGGGCACCAAAATTAAGATTACTGATTTTTTGTAAATTAGTGTTCAGTTTTTTCAAACAAAAGGTTTTTTTCTGTGATTAAAATGTTCAGTCATTGATTGCAATGAGCACTTGGTGATGTATCACGGAAACATGTCAATATATTACGGATTATAGAAGTAGGCCTAACATGTAGAGATGTATTACAAAAACATGATAACACCGTATCGAGTGCAAAAATAGGCCTAACCTGTGTTAAGCGCACTTCGTGGTCATTAAGACTTTTATGGTTTTTTATGTCTAATGTATTTGGAAGTTTCCGCATTGTTCTGTTATAAAATATAAGTGGGAGATATAAACCAAAATTGGGTTCAAATTCTGGCAGAGCGCATGCGTATATTCGCAAGTAAGCTTTTCTTATTAATAAAGATTTGAAATCGGTGAATAGCACAGCCATAGGCATCGTTAGGTGCTGGAGCACGTGGCTCGTGCCACGATTCGATTTGGCAGTGTCCCGAATCTTTTACAAACCAAGCAATGCTGTATGTTAAGACAATGTAGTGTTAAAAATCACTTATCTTTATGCTTTGAATGTTTTGTTACAACCTGGCATAAAAAGTGTAAACTTTGTATTTTTAAGACGATTGTTAGCACTAGGGTCACAACAATTAATTTTAAAATTATTAGAATGTCTGTATAATATTAACATAGTACCACCGTCACTAAATCTAATTTATCTCTAACCTTACAAAAAGATAAGCCAACTTACTAAGATGCGAATAATTATAAACTTTATATAAAATATTTGTTCTATCTTCTAACATTTTCACTATCATATAGGGTTTTCTATGAGTTTGATATAGGCTTATTGCTAGACCGCTGTACGTGCCCCAAGTAAGAAGTAACACTGACAGATTGCATTAAGTTCCTTATAGAATTTTAAATACAATAATGTGTTTTTTTTCTGCAGTTTTCATATTCCACAATTTAACGTGGATTTAATTATATTTCATAATCAGAGGTGCGATTAACATAATCAAATCAGTACGTGCATTACCACAGCTATATTGTTTTCCCTCAAAATTTTAAGATCACTAATGGGTTAGCTGTGAATTTACAACGCTAAAACCCGGGGTAGACAGAGTACAGATAGTCTCTTGTATATCTTTGCACATACAAATAAATTTTAAAAATTAATCCTGTCTTGATTCCAGGCATGAGGCTTATAATATAAGTAAGCGCAAACAGATACATTTTATAAGTTCTTAAGTTTTTAATCAAAATATTTAAAACAAACTCGAATCTGAATAAACGGGTTGTTTTTAATTTTCCAATTAACTACACAAAACGTTAACATTATATGAAATCAGATATTATTGCATTTAGTAACAGGAATCGTGCTGAGTTTGTTTTATGCTTACCAAGATGTACCATTGCTCGCTTTACATGTAGAAGCTCCGGATATGTTTCCGTAGTCATGTAAGACATGGTGTTCCTGTGAGTTGATACTTTAATTAAACTTAAGGTATAATGTAGTTTCCAAAGATATTAGATTTTCGTACAAGTGTTAAAAATTCTATTAAAGATATGTGCAGAATTTTTGCACTCCTCATTGCCAGAATATAAATCAATGTTTTAATATATACATAAAGATACAAGTGATATTTAAATGTATTCCAAAGTGAAGATTTGATGCTGAATTTTATATATTGTATATTGTGTACAATGGGTTCAATTAAAATGGTTGTCTTTTTTTTTTTAAATTACTGAATGAACTTGTATTGTATATACAAACATATACTAGCTTACACATATATATTAATTCTGCTCAGAAATTACGTATACTAGTTGTCCTTAAATTATTACAGCTTTTGTTACTGAGGTGGTGTAATTCCTTCTTCCCAGGACTGAGTATTGTCCAGGTGTTAGCATGCCCAATTGGCGTAAAAAATCATGGGGGCGCTGTAAGAATGAGGATTTAGTTCGTTTTGAATTTCGCGCAAAACTACACGAAAGCTATCTGCGCTAGCCGTCCCTGATCTAGCAGTGTAAGACTAGATGGAAGGCAACTAGTCATCACCACCCACCGCCAACTCTTGGGCTACTCTTTTATTAATGAACAGTGGGATTGATCGTAATATTATAACGCCCCCACGGCTGAAAGAACGAGCATGTTTGGTGCGATAGGGATACGAACTCACGACCCTCATATTACGAGTCGAGTGCCTTAATCACCTGGCCATGTGCCGGGCCCAAGAATGAGGAGCAAATTCAACTATTCGGTCACACAAAAGTAACCCGAGAATCAAAAGTTGGTATTGTTGACTAGCTGCTTTCCCTCTAGTCCGTCAGTTCAACGTTAGGGATGGCTATGCGTAGATAGCTCATGCGCAAGAAAATCTTAACAAACTTCTTTTCGGTGACTTGATGAGTATGCCGACTTAAAAAAAATACGGTTTCCTAAAATATAAAAAAACAACTAAAGAATATTCTCGAAAAATGTCTACCCATCTTTTATAAAGTAATGAAATTATCTCAAGAAATGTCTATCCATCATTTAAAAAGTAGGGTCCGGCATGGCCAGGTGGGTTAAGACGCTCGACTCGTAATATTAGGGTCGCGGGTTTGAATCCTAGTCGTACCAAATATGCTCGCCCTTTCAGCCGTGGAGGCGTTGTAATGTGACGGTCAATCCCGCTATTCGTTGGTAAAAGATTAGCCCAAGAGTTGGCGGTGGGTGGTAATGACTAGCGTCCTTCCCTCTTGTGTTACACTACTAAATTAGGGACGGTAGCGCAGATAGCCCTCGGGTAGCTTTGCGCGAATTTCAAAAAAAAAAAAAAATTTACAAAGTAACTAGGTTATTCTCGAGAAATGTCTATCCATTATTTAAAAAGTAACGAAGCTTTTGCGACATTATTTAGAAATGTATGAATTTATTTCGGAGAGTTTATACCGCTTATGAAAAAAAAAAACCTAAATTAGAGGATTTTCAATGTACTTTAATACACTGAAATATAAAATATTGAAAGTAGGTTCCATGCGTCTTCTCAGTTTGTCCTCAAGAGTTACGGAAGACGTTCTTTAAAAATAAAAATGAATTAAAAACTAAGAAGCGATTTGATGAGTATCACTGTTACGAATTCATCGGAGTAACGGTTGACTTCAATTTATAAAAAAATACTTTGCTGTTTTAACCCGCTACTAGGTGGCAAATGCATGTAAAGGCACCTGGTAAGAGAGAAAGACTTTGTACGATTATTTTTAATAAAGTTTAAATGAACTTGGAGGTATTTTTTTTCAATATTTTAAATGTAAAACAGAATTATTGTAATAGGTTTGAGCAAATTGGTGACAGAACAAATCATATAGAGAGTTTTAATATAATATTAGTGTATAAATATATGGATTTGAGTAATTTAACCAGAAAGAGCTGGTATTTTCCAAATAGGCCTGATGAACATCAGCTTTTTAGTTAAGTTTGAAGTGGAAGCGAATTTCTTGTTGCAGGCTAGTTAATAAAGCATAATTACTTTTTTAAACACTTGCAATATCTTTAACTCTAAAATTTGTTAAGTTGCTTGTATATATAGTATACTACTAATGTGATCAACATATTATATCATTTTAAGTGTTACAAAAGGCAGTGTACATACATTACAAAAGATTACGTTAACTCAATAATTGTCTATGTAAAATGCAGATTTTTAACATGCAAATCAAGAAGAAGCGCGACAACCAGATCCGATACGAAATCGCTATGGACAGTTACGTATCGGATCTACATTTTGTTTGTTTTTTAAATTGTACTGATGCCCACTATATTCTCCAGATGCTTGAGGTAGGCAACAGATGAACAGATATTTAATGCAAACAAGTTGTGTACACATGACTTAGGGCTCTTTCTGGATGGTCCTGATACCCAAAGTTGATCCATAATCCTTCGTTTTCCACTGCTATATTGAAACTTCTAAATGTTTATGATCTGAGTGTATAAATACTTTATGTCGGAAAGAACTGTTACATATTCAAAACTGATCAATTTCAGTTGGCATAACACCACCTATGTGTGGCAAACAACGTAAAAAAAGCTTTTATCATATATTCAACTCCACCATAACTTTATTTTGTGTGTTGTTGACACGGTAATAACTGTCATGCATATTCAAAATCGTTTCAATGTAGCCTCCGTTAGTATGTCTTTAGGGGCACATGCCTGAGGAAATCAGCCACCATAGCATGTTCCATGAGCTTCAACTGTGGCAGCTCTATCAACGTAAAAGATTGAAATTTACTTGTTATAAATGTCACATAAATAATGAGCAAATTATATGTGGTTTATATCACAATGGTTCTGAATTACAAATTCAATTACCTCAGGTTGTTTCGGGAAGTTGTTGTTACGATTTAGATAACACAGAAAAGGTTGGCTAAAACTCTTTCAAGACTTCACCGCTAATGATTAAGTGTCTTATCATCTGTGTATAAAGAATTTTTTTGTGGTGTCGTAACGCGCTGATGAACATATTCTGGAGCTCGTGAGACACAATAACGAAATAAAGTTAATATTCCACATAAGTAAAGCGTGACTGAAAAAGGAGCCCGTCGCGACTATAGCGGTATAGCCCGTCGCGACTATAGCGGTATAGCCCGTCGCGACTATAGCGGTATGTCTTCGGATTTACACCACAAAAATCAGGGGTTCACTTCCTCTCCGTAGGCTCGGTAGATAGCACAATGTTGCTTTGTTATAAGAAATCACACACACACACAAAAAAAAGGTTTCTTCTTATACGAACTCTACTGTTCTTTTATTTAACACGTGAGAAAAAATATATCTGTGAAAAGAGCCACATTTTGTTTTACGTGTCAAACCAACTTTTGAAACTTGATTTACTGTACTATTTTATTAGTTATGAAAAATCTTTATGACTTTTTCGTCATGAGTGGGCTATTTGTGCACTATCCGCCACGGGTATTCTAACCCAATTTCTAGCAGTTGGAGTCTGCAGACATTCCGCTATGCTACTCGAAACTTTTGGTCATGTAAATATTGCCCTCCAAACTTGGGATTTCTTCCATGGTGGTCATTAGGTTTTCATAAAAGTATTCATGACCACAAGACTTTGTCTTTAAAGCTTATATTATCATGGTAATGTATGTAAATATATGTTTAATACATATTTTTTTTAAATATGTAAAGTCCACCACATATTTTGGTATCAACTTTATTTCCATAGTGAAAGGCCTGGCATGGCCAAGCGCGTTAAGGCGTGCGACTAGTAATCTGCGGGTCGCGGGTTTGCATCCCCGTCGCGAATGTGACGGTCAATCTTACTATTTGTTGGTAAAAGAGTAGCATAACAGTTGGCGGTAGGTAGTAATGACTAGCTGCCTTCCATCCAGTTTTGCACTGCTAAATTAGGGACGGCTAGCGCAGATAACCCTCGTGTAGCTTTGCGCGAAATAAAAAAAAAAAACACTGCGCTAACATGTTTTCAGGGAGGGGGTGATTACAAAATATTTTTCCACAGATATGACCCACACAATCTTCAGATCTCACCTTTACTGATTTTTGGCAATGTAATAACCTCAAATTTTGTTGTTTTTTATATTATCATGATAAGCTTGCTACTGGAGCTTATATAAAATATATTGTTGTAGACTGTGAATTTAAATCAGACATTTATTTTATTAGTCCGGTTTCGGTTTGTTTTGAATTTCACGCAAAGCTACTCGAGGGCTATCTGCTCTCACCGTCTCTAATTTAGCAGTGTAAAACTGGAGGGAAGGCAGCAGTCTTCACCACCCACTCTTGGGCTACTCTTTTACCAGCAAATAGTGGGATTGACCGTCACATTATAACGCCCCCACGGCTGAAAAGGCGAGCATGTTTGGTGCGACCGGGATTCGAAACCGCGACCCTCGGATTACGAGTCGAGCGCCTTAACTCCCTGGTCATACTGGGCCATCTGTAATTTTATCCAAACATTTATTACAGTTTGAGCTGGATACAAAAGAAGAGTTCGTTATTCAATTAAAGACGACTTACTCATTCAAAGAACGATCATTGTATGATTTAGTCAGTTTGTCTTGCTTTAAGCCAGTAAGATTTTTCAGTGCTGTTGATTTTGGGCTTGTGTTTATTATGAAGTACAATTGATATAAAGATTAGGAAATAAGTATAATTTTTGTTCAAGCCCACCATTAATTAGATAAAACTGCAGATCATTTAGTCGATAAAAGAAAAAAAGCTTTTGTTGTCATTATTTAATTTGAAACTTTTGAAAATGAACAATATTATTCAACAGTACGTCATCTCTACGAAAGAAAACAATACTGAACTGTAATAGGGGTCATGAAATATTGCTAACATCCTTGTATGCGAATTTCGCGATCAGCGTCATCATTGTTAATCATTTTTGGCATTGCTGTCACTAGTTCGTCTACTAAATATTTTACTCCGTTTATTAGTTTTCAAATCCTGAGCGTTACAATACGCCAAGTAACTTTATAATAACCCTATATATATTAAAACAAATTAATTAAATATTTTCTTTACACAATATATTGCTTAAAAGTAAAAGTTCTTTTAAAGATGTGTAACTTTTTTAATAAGGCGATATGTAGAAAAGAAAGTGTATATATACTAATAAACCAAGTAAACGTAAAAGTGCAATTAACACTTCATTCGCGACTCAAAGTACACTGAGGACCATCAGTCTGAAACTAATATTATGTATTATTCGTTTTTATACAAGTGTCAACACAATAACCAGAGAGGTGAAGGATTAATTTGGCTGGCAATGTCTTTACTAAAAACAAAATATATAAAAGTCATCAATATATTTGGATTATGCTAAATGTAAGATTTCCGTTAAGAGAATAAAATAAATATTTAAATTAAAGACAACTTTATTTCATCGTGTATATTTCGTGTATAATTAACGATACACAGAAAATCCTAATTTTTTACTGAGATTTACAAACGTTACGACAAAACTAGACAACCTTCAACAACATTTGACTTTCTTTACTTGAATTACACTTGGATTGAACTATACTCTCTGACGATTAAGGAAAAGCTGAGATAAATACGTAGATAACAGAAACAAAGAAGGTATGCCTTGTTTCCACCATTTGTGTAAACCAACCATTTTGTTTTCCCACAGGAAGTTAACCCAACCCTATGATGTCAAGTTTTACTCAGCTGCAAACAAACCATGACAGAAAATCAAAGAAGCCTAAAATTAATAGCCAATAGAATAATGTCCAATGTCATTGTACTTGCTTCAAGTGACCAATAGAGGATAGTTACAAGCTAAAAATCTAGAATGTTGAACCATTTTAAAGCGTTATAGAAATAAAATCCTTCAATGATAGAGTTGACATTTAGGGTTAGCTCAATGAAAAATGTAAACTATATCAAGGCATTGCATTGAAATACAGAGGGTTAATTACACTATATAATAAAGGTGTTTTAGTTGATATGCTGCAGTCGGAACTACTCGTCTGTCATTAGTTGCATTTATTCTATTGATTATGGTTACACTCTCTAGTCTATACTGTCCTATACCAGAATGTCCACTATAACAAACTTCTATGTAGAATAATGGATTAAGGTTTAAATCGTGAACGTTGGAATGCTTTACACAAACCTTCTACTGAACTTGGATACTGGCTTATAAGCTCACACTTAAAAATCAATACTACAAATGAACAGTATCCGAGTAGTTCTCTGTACGTGTTTAAATGGAATTGTTGGGATTCCATTTTCACTGACCATCTTTCTCATCAAAACAGCAGCTACTTTCGAAGTGTGAGAACCTTTGGTTAGCGAGACTTAACCAGCTGTAAAATCTTTGTTTATTTAATGATACCAGGATATATGTTTAACTTCAATATAATTTATTTTGGAGTCAGAGGATTCTCTTTTGTAGCCAAAACCTTTACTTCTCAAATACGAAAGCTGCTACTAAACGGTTTGAAGTGTGGTTTTTGAGCCATTGTAGTTAAGTCTCTATTGTGTGAGTTTTTCGTCTTAATGAGGAACAGTGAAGACTTTCTCCTTTAAGATGTTGCGTACTTTATCTAAACCTTGTTTAAAAGTCTCGCTATACAAAGCCATTTGCTTATTATTCTTGCCAAAACTAACAATGGCAAAGTTACACTATTGAATGGTCAGAAATTTGCCGTGAGCCACATAAATAAGTTTGGAAGATGTTTTCTACGGCATTCGCTACCGTATTAACATATGTAAATTATTCTTACAACATGTGAATGAATATCAGTATTAGAGACTGTTTAGTTAGATTCATAACCGGCAGTCCAAATACGCTCTGACATGGAGGTTGATCTTCGTTCGTTTGTTCTATTGAAATTTGTTAGTTTTTCATACCCGAGGGCCAGCGGCACTAGTCTACCCAAATTTTAAAGTGGTAGGCCAAAACCAAAAGGCAACTAGTCAGCACCGCACGGTCAACTCTTGGGCTCCTCATTACCATACAGTAGTGGGATTGACCACCAGGCCATGCCAGGTCAAGAATGATGTCACCATACAGGCATTAATATTTAACGGGAAAAAAAACTTCAAGCAGATAGTAGCTTAGCTAAACATTTTAGTAAAATAATTAAAGATCCCACAATTACTTCTCACACAACGACATTACATGAGTAGAGTGGACATGTTGAATGATTATCGTGGGACAAGACGTAACAACGTAGAGAAGGGGAAATTAAAAAATCATATAAGTTTTATATAAAAATGAAAAAAAAACTTGTTAAATTATAAAAAAAACAATAATAACTCAGTCACGTTTTTATCCCAATGTTCGATATACATTGAGAAACTGGAATTTTGAACTTGAATAGCGTCTTTTGTGTTCGTGGGCAGAGTCCCCTCGGATGTAGATATAACCGTTTCACTGATGAAAGTAAAGTAGCCAGTCAATAGCAGTGCTACTACAAAGACTTTGTCCGGCCTTTTGAATCGAGAAATGGGATTTATTGCCACCTTTATTATGATTGTGTGTTTGTTGTATTGTTTTTCAGTTCATTCAAAGTTACACGAAAACTGTGTGCGCTCTTCTACCTTAATTTAGCAGTGAAAGGCCAGACAGAAAGCAGCTAGTCATCATCACCCACTGTCAACTATTGGACTACTCTGATACCAAAGAATAGTAGAATTGATCGGAACATTATAACAATTCCAAGACTAAAAGAGCGAACATGTTTGGTGAGAGGGGATTCGAACTCACGACCCTCAAATTGTGAGTCAAAAGCCCTAACCGCGTGGCCATGCCTGACACTTTATATTACGCATCTACAACTAGAACTCGAGCCCAGAAGACATATTAAACAAACCATTAAGCGTCTCGTGGAGCAGACTCCAGGCTAATTAAAATGTAATGAAAACGAAGTTTTAAACATAGTAGTAGTAGTAGTAAACATATATGAACAACAGTGTTTGCCAAAGGTATAATACATCATACATCACAAAAAGCAATGAAATAATTGATTATCACTTTATAACACCCTCACGGCTGAAAGGACGAGCATGTTTTGTGTAACAGGGATTCGAACTCGCGACCATCAAACTACGAGTCAAGCTTCCTAATCATCTGGCCATATCAAAGAAAGGGTCTGTGTTTCTCTTATAGAAAAGCAATATCGGGCTATGTACTGTGTCCACCGAAGGGAATCGAATCCCTGATTTTAGCGTTTTAAATCCGTAGACATCATGGAGAACATCAAAGAAAGGAGTTGAAAATTATCATTAAAACAGAACAAAAACTTCCCTGAACAGTAACTTACAGGCAACCCTGGATTAAGACGTGGGCTTACCGGGTTAAAACCCAGGACCTCACACTAATTAGGAAGCATCAAGCTATGACTTTAAATGAATTGTACGTAGAGGTTCTGTCTCAAGGGGGCCTCTATAACTTGAAATGCCTCGGGCCAATAAAACCCTTAATTTGGTCTTGCTTAGAAGATTAATTATATTACTGTTCTTACTTAATATTCTTGTCGTTTGTGTGTTATTACAAACCTTGCAACTAACAAAACCATAGGCCTACAAGTAAATAATTACATAAATAGCTTAGCAAATATGTTTTAAAAACATTAGTCATTCTATTCTTAAGAAGAACATTTGGCAACGTCGTGTTAGGGTTTATGAACGGCGTCGATTACAATACTTACTTCTACATGTCTAACTCTCATTTCGTTTGATTTTGACAAGGTGCTCAATATAAACTTTCAATAATAGTAACTAACCATAACAAGATCGCGATTGCTTAAAAAAATCTCATTTATTTAGCAAGTAATCTCTGAATTAACTGTTGTAAAAATTATAGAGCACTTTTTAGGAATCATATGCAGTAATTAATCTTTCTTTCTGACAATTTATGAAGAACTTATAGGTGTTAGCTGACCTATAATTGGATAACGTCCAAAGAATTTATGATTGCTTTTTATCAGAAGAACTGGGTGATTTGTTTTACTCTAATTCATACAGTGGTCATAAGACTGATGTAGTACATTACCTGCAAAACACTCACTATTCCCAAACGAAACCAGCTGTTGAGAAAGGAACCAGAATCTCTAAAAGTTTGTTACTGCGAAGTGGAAAGCTAACCTGTAGATGTAAAAAAAAAACAAGAAAGAAAATTTCTGGATGTAAAATCGATATACGCAGATGACAGTGTGTTAATAAACAGTAGTATTACAATTTCCTATAATACTTCCTACTCAAGGTTTTCTAAGTAAAGCTTGGTTATTTACTTTTTTGCTAGAAATGCTGGTTTCTGGCTTTGTACATAAATTATATTGACGATATTTGATATTCGTCTGAGAAATATTCTATACTGTTTCTCGTGTTATGAATGGGATTTGACCAAAATGTTTTTTTAGGGGGTTTATGGTGTCTTCTTTAATATTACCCAGGTTTTATTTGGTGAAACTAAATCTAATTGTTTTTCACGTCAAGCTTATCTTGTCTAAAATATAAAATACTGTGTAGTCACCCGTGATATCAGAAAACACGAAATATCTGTTTTGACTTCACTGAATACAAGTATGTTCCTTGCCAACACTAATGACGCTTAATACGTTGAAATGCTCAGTGGGACGTACAGAACATAGATAGGGTGGAGTAGTGTGACTTAGAGAACATAAAACATTGAGTAAAAAACAAAAATCGACATTATACGAATATATATGTATCTCAACAAATGTCACCAGGATTAAAGAAAAACAAAGGCAGCAACCTAGTATTCTTTTCCTCTGAGATGGAAGATTGAAATAGACACATTACAGTTTCTCACCTGGTATCTTAGTACGAATTTGAAGACAAAATGTTCACTTTAGTTTGAGTCTTTGTGGTATAAATACATGATGTTATGGAGCATGTTAACAGTTGGAATAAATACATGATGTTACGGAGCATGTTAACAGTTCATAAAAAAAAACATTGTTTTGTACTCAGTGTTTACATTGTTTCTAGAGAATTGGTTTGTTTTGAATTTCGCACAAAGTTACGAGGGTTATCTGCGCTAGCCATCCCTGTAATTAGCAATGTAAGACTAAAGGGAAGGCAGCTAGTCATCACCACCCACAGCCAACTCTTGAGCTACTCTTTTATCAACGAATAGTGGGATTGATCGTGACATTATAATACCCCTGCAGTTGAAAGGCCGAGCAATTCGAACCCGCGACCCTCAGATTACGAGTCGAGGGAGTTAATCACCTGGCATGCCGGGCTATTTCTATAAAAACAAATTTTCCTTGATCTCGAACCATCTGTTTAGAAAGGAAAGACAAATAATTATGGCATTAGAGTCATTTGTAAAAGCAACGTGTGAAATATTCGAATCGTGTAATTGTTAAAAAAAAAAAGGCTGAAAAGTACGAACTCAAATAAATAGACAGGATTACATTAAAAATGTTTATTTGTTTAATTATTTCGAAGCTCTAAAACTGAGATGTTCAAACATCTGAGCACTTAATAAATATATAGACTATTACTTATGACGTTCCTTATTTCAAATGCAAATATAATGAATCAAACCAGTTCAAAAATATAAATATAAAAGTCTTCCTCAACACCGTCCGGCCTTCCGTTCACGTAGTATATGTGTAGTGAAACTTTTGTTTCTTTCAACTATTTGTGCTGAAGTATTTAAAAAAAAAAATAGGAGTATAGTTGCATTTAAATGGTTACTTTTGGTGTTGCTCTTTTTTGGCTCAAATTTATTTGAATCTGATAAATATCAGATGTATTATTTGTTTTATGTCACCGCTGACAAGGAAGAAATGCACCTTTCTTCGCAGACGTGAGTAAAATTAATATGTGGGATTCTTGCAGGTCTGCCAGCCGTAGTTAATTTCCATCTTAGCATAATTACTTTCTGAATGGAATCCATTCTTCAGCTGCTTAATGTTTTTGTTGTAAATGGCCGAACCAAGCTTGCAGAAATTTGGTGTAAAAATAATAATTGCAGTCACTTTCAAAGCGCCGACGTCTACGCACCGAACAGTGAAGTTAAGCCTTGTGATTTTTTGTGAAAGTTCATTTCACTTGGCACCTGCACACCCTGTTAAACAAAGCTAGCAGAAAGAAACAAGAAAGTGGTTGGTTCAATAAAACCACATCGTTGCTATGTGCTCGACAACAACTGGGTCAAGGGTTACTACATTTAGATTCCTGCGAAGTGTTTCCCACCAAGTAAAGAGGAGAAAAAAACTGGTGTATATATCATGTTAACAAAATATGGGCGATCAGCTCGGTTTGCTGTGGGTTGACCCTGCGATCTGAAAGCAGATGACCTTTGACTTTTCATTATCTGGTTCGCGGCAGTGTTTGTGCTCTGTTACTGAGCTGTATATTATTATTCAAGCAGGTGGGCCCAACACACATTGCCCCATTTCAGCACGTGGTTCATGTACTGTGGGATTCCCAGGCGAAAGGTTAGTTCTACTTCTATCTCGCCCTGTTTGTCAAGCTCTGGGCGTGGTCTTATTTCATGTTCTAGCTTGGAAGATAGGGAAAGGCAGTGGCCTTGCTTTCCCCCCTGGCCAAGGCTCACCTGATCTTGCTGGCACAGCTTCTCTTAGAAGGGATTGTTCATTCTGCGACAGATGAAAAAGGTAAGCTTGTTTTAAGCCTTATGAATAAACAACAGAAGAGCTCTTTTCCCCAGGAGATTACAATCTATTAACCTGACATAGTCAACTAGGCCGAAGGGTGGGGCACGCTTAACCCGAGCAGGGCAGGTTCATCTAACGCTTCTGCGTTCTCCGGCGAAAAGGAAATGTCAGAGAGAAAATTTGATGAGGGGAATTTTAAGTGGCAAGATACACTGCAGAACGTGTAATGGTGTGGTACAAGGAGTGCCTGGATGATTTTAAAGAAAATGAGATTTTGTGAAAGAGCATGTAGTCAGATTATTGTTGTCGGTAAAGCTTGAGTTAAAAAAAAAAACAAAGCCTACCAATGAGTTGTGACACTCCTACTGTACCGAAATACAGCGTACATTTCCTTTAGGAACTTGCGTAATATAAGCAGTTTATGTGGTTGTTCAGCAACTTCCCTCAAGTATGAGATTGGATAGAATACAGTTTTAAAGGTAATGTTTGGTATACGTTCAGAAAAGGCGTGTCATATTTTAAATAATCTCAGAGGGAAATACAAATCTCATTTGAATTATTTTCAAACTCGCCGCTAGCTCATGGAGATTTCTTTCCAGTGCTACGTTTTTAAGCTATAATTTCTGTAAACCGCGAATACCAAGCCAAAATCTTATGCTATTACTAGCAGATTGGTGTATTTAGACTGATAAGAGTTTGTTTATTTTTTAATTTTGCACAGGGCTATATCTGCGCTGGCCGTCCCGAATTTAATAGTGAAAGACGAGAGGAAAGGCAGCTAGTCGTCAAAGCTACATAAGGACTATCTACGCCAGACGTCCCTAATTTAGCAGTGTAAGACTAGAGGGAAGGCAGATAGTTATCACCACCAACCGCCAATTCTTGGTTTACTTTTTTACCAACGAATAATGGGACTGATCGCAACATTATAATGCTCCCACATCTGAAAGGACGAGTATGTTTAATGGGATAGAGATTCGAACCCGCAATCCTCAGGTTACAACTCAAGCGCCTTAACCACCTGGGCATGCAAGGCCGTAACTGACAAGAGAGCATCGCTTTATATAAAAGCTAGAATTTCTACAGTTCGAATGAAACGTTTAACTCATGTGATGGGAAAATAGTTTAATTTTCCCTAAATTAATCACTGATAACACTTACTGCAAGGTCTAGAAACTCAGAATAAAGTTTTGAAAGCATATATTTAAACTTCTGCAGCAACATTAAACGTCGAAAGGATACAATAGGTTGTTGTTGTTTTTGGAATTTCGCACAAAGCTACTCGAGTGCTATCTGTGCTAGCCGTCCCTAATTTAGCAGTGTAAGACTAGAGGGAAGGCAGCTAGTCATCACCACCCACCGCCAACTCTTGGGCTACTCTTTTACCAACGAATAGTGGGATTGACCGTCACATTATAACGCCCCCACGGCTGGGAGGGCGAGCATGTTTGGCACGACTCGGGCGCGAACCCGCGACCCTCAGATTACGAAGCGCACGCCTTAACGCGCTAGGCCATGCCAGGCCCCGGATACAATAGGCATAACATTTGTAATAAAAGCCCATTTGATTCCAGACCAATATGTAGCGAAATATTTGGATTTTGAGGATTTTCTTTTGCTGAAATTAGAGTCATCTTTTTTGTTTGAAAAAAAAAAACTTTCTTCAGTGTAAAGAAAAATACAAAACTCAGAATTGTTTATAACTCATTTAATTTTCCAAACAGACAATTAAGAAGGAGGACGTATTAATATTACTAGTTAACATGCCATATTGATAAACTAAGAGTGGAGAAAACAATATTTAATGTGTTGACTTTTTTTAATTCTAAGCAACACAGTGGACTATTATGTGCGCTTTGACCAACACGAGAAATCGAGTCCTGAATTTGAGCGCATGTTCGTACATTTATCACTGAAACACTGAGTGGCAACGTTGTAATTACTTAAAAAAATAGTTTGTTGATTAAATGCATTCAGTAAAGAAAAGTGCAAACGCTTAAAATGCCGAAATTGCAGAGTAATCTGGAAATGTATTTACAGCTTTTATTTGTGCATGTAAAACATTTCCGTATGCATTGTATATATATAATTTTCAGGTAAATGCAAAACGTTTTTGGGATAAAAACACATTATTGCAATTTTTTTTTCTGTTAAGCAGTATTACGCCCGTATTTTTTGTATTATACTATAATAGAACTCTTGCTTGAATGATACTGGAAAAACATTTTATTACGCGAGGGGCAACCTCCAACTTCGCGAAATTTTTATCCTGTGTGTATGTAGATTTGCAATAGGAGTTACAATTTTTCTGTTTAGCCTCTCTTTCTTGTCATGGAAAACTTTATTCTCTCTCCATTCTCAGGGTGCAGATATGACGTCATGAATACATCACATATTCTAATGTACTGGCGTCATCTATATAAATATAATAGTACTGTCTGTTGTATGACCATGTAAATACTTCGCAGGGTGTGGATGGATCTTCACCAATATTGGTATGGAGGTTCGTTGCGTCAATGGGGAAATACATACAAATTTTCAATTTTGCATTTTGTGGTTTTAAGGAGTGTATTTTTCGGGGATTTTTTACCAAAAATTTGTCCTTGTTGATGTATCTTTACCAAATTTGACATGAAAGTTTATTGGGTCCATGAAAAGATACATTCAAAGTTACGGTTTCACATTTTGTAATTTGCTGTTTTTATGGGTGTTTTGGGTGTGTTGTTTTTTAAAGCATATATAAAGAAAACAACTTTTCATGTACCATGATAACCTTTCATTAATCATGAATTTACATAACTTCCGTTCAGAGCACAGGTACCCCAGCTAATATTACTAATTGTCAAATTCTATATTCAGTTTTGGCCCGACATGGCCAAGTGGTTATGGCGCTTAAGTCGCAATCTGAAAGTGGCGAATTCCAGTTTGTCTTCCATAAGACAAGATCGCCCTTTTATCCGTGAGGGCGTTGTAAATTACGATTAATCCCTCTATTCCTTGGTAAAAGAGTAGTCCAAGAGTTGGCGATGGATGTTGATAACTAACTGCTTTACCTTTAGTTTTTCAATACTAAATTAGGGACGGCTAGCGTAGAGAACCCTCGTGTAGCTTTGAGCGAAAATCATAACAAATTATCCGTAAACGTCTAAATTAGACCACAAAAAAGCTATTATTACTACTAATACAAAATCGTGTAAAGGTTGATAAAATTATTTATGAAATTATTCGTCTTTCTCCGAATAAAACAATCATATAGTATATTAGTCGTCCCTTTGATACATAAAATTATTTATGTACGATTATTGGACGAACTGATGAAAGCATTTGCAAACAAATTCAGCACTAAATATATCTTCTTCAGTGGTCATGGTGAGTTTACGGTTATAAAACAGTAGAATCAGGGGCTCGATTCCAAAGACCAAAAACCAAAGAGCTTTTATGGCACTCGCAGTATTCTAATCTCGCTCTTTGGTTTCATATTTATTGCGAAAGTTGAAGCAATATATTTAGATCATCAGCTGCTTGTACTGCTCTCCAGGAAATTGTTCATTGTTTTTCATTATTATTATTTTATTTGGTGGTCAGTCTGTTTGTTTGTAGTTTAGCACAAAGATACGTAATGGGCTATCTGTGCTATGCTCACCACAGGTCTTGAAATCCCCTTTTTAGTATATTAAGCCCTCAAACCTACCGCTAAGCCTCCGTGAGTAAGGAGCGGCGATAAATAGTTTGAGTGGTAGTGTTTTAATATATTTTTTTTAATTTCTGAAAGGCAAAGTTAACATTTGAGTTTAAGTGATCTAAATTTGGTAGAGTTAGTTAAGATAGAATTAATTTGTTTATACAACTACCGTAGGTTTAATGGTTAGAATTATCAAGTTCTCTAGCACCAAATAGAAAGCTTTTTACTAAAACATGCTCTACAAAAAAGCAGTTTATTGAAAATATATTTGTTGTAAATTTTTGAAGGCTAAAACTAAAATACGGTCACACCAAATTATTGTAATTGAATGTTCGTTGTTGTTTTTTTAAAAGAACTTGAAAACCAGTTATGAAGTCGAATATCTTTCCATTTTAATGAAATATTCCAGTACTTAATTAGAAAAGACTGCTGTTATTAAAGTTCAAGAATAGGCTAGTAAAACATGAGAGTATTATTAGAATTTTCTGCATGGCATTGCTTTACATTGTCTGACAAATGATGTCAAATACTTTCATGTAACCTTGCTATTAAATATTCTCCCCGGCAATAAACGTGAGGGCTTATATCGCTAAAAATCTGGTTCCGAAACCGATGGTGGTCACGTCACGGACAGCCTTTTCTGTAACTTTATACTTTAAAAATGAAAAGAAGAGCTCGTGTTAAGCAATAAAAGTATTCATAAATAATAATAGCCACAATAAAGGCTTTGTTCAGAATTTAATCAAGAATAGCCTATGGATGTCAAGATTCAAGAAATATCATCTATAACAAAATTTCAAACTATCGTATTTCATTAGCCTCCAAGACTTATAACATCAGTGGCCCGGCATGGCCAGGTTGGTTAAGGCGTTCGATTCGTAATCCGCGGGTTCGAATCCCCGTCGCACCAAACATGCTCGCCTTTTCAGCCGTGGGGGCGTTATAATGTGACGGTCAATCGCAGTATTGGTTGGTAAAGTGGTTTGGCGATGGGTGGTGACGACTAGCTGCCTTCCTTCTAGTCTTGCATTGCTAAATTAGGGATGGCTAGCGCAGATAGCCCTCGTGTAGTTTTGCGCGAATTTAAAAATAACAAACAGACATAACATCAGAATTCAATATTTTTGTCCCGCGGCCAACACATTGCAAACAGTCCACCTTTTTTTACTCAAAGCAATAAAATTGGTTAGTTTGTTAATCTGAAGATCACATAACTTTTGTTTTTCAGGTTAGGATAAACTGCCTTGAAAGATAAAAAGCTTTTATTTACTTAAAGGATACGACACTTTCGAGTCGCAATAAAGTTGTTAATTACAGTTGTCCGATAAGATAATGTAATCTTTAAATTTTAACTAAAGCGACACAATGATGACAGAGTTAAATGGGTTGGGGATTAATTTTTTTCCTATGTCGCTAAATTAGAAAGGGAAACCATAGTAGATGTGGCTAAATTTGAATTGGTACTATCTGTATATTCTTTTTTTTCCTTTTTATTGTAATATTTGTTTTCTTTATATGCAGAAAAAAAAGTCTAAAATGTCCTATTCACGAAAACACTTCAAGCACTGAACACTTTTTAATGCTCTTCTGTTACACATTTTAGCCGTAACCTCACATGCGCTACCACCTGAACATTGGAAACTATCTTATTTATTTGTTTTGAATTTTCCCCAAAGCTACACAAGGGCTATCTGCGCTAACCGTCACAATTTTTTAGCAGTATAAGACTAGAGGGAAGGCAGCTAGTCATCACCACCCACCGCCAACTCTTGGGCTACTCTTTTACCAACGAATAGTGGTATTGACCATCACTTTATAACGCCCCCATGGCTGAAAGGACGAGCATGTTTGGTGCTACCGGGATTCAAACCTGCAACCCTCGGATTACGAGTTGAACGTCTTAACACACTTGGCCATACCGGTCCCGGAAACAATCTAATAATGTTCATTCTTTCGCTCGTATAGCAAAAATGTAAGAGCAGGAAACTTAGAACTTCATAGAACTCAGCGTAGTTTGATCTTTAAAAGTACTTTTGTTCTCGGTTCAGCCTTTTAAGTATAAAATTAATTGGCGATTTCCAGATATAAAGATTGCGATACCCCAGTTTTCCTATAGCCATAGTTTTGGACGCTCACAGACTTTTGTTCGTTTAGAATAGGTAACTGTTTGAAACAAGTAGATCTAAATACATTTATTGTTCCAGTTCTCAATGCTCCTTAAGTAATATCATAAACAAGGCTATTTTTAGTACCACGTCGTGTCGAGCAAATACATTTTCAAAGCATTATATTATCAGTTTCAGAAATCATACTAATAATCACGTAACTCATGCGTGTCTTGGTCCACAGTGTCGTCGCTAGGTGGCGCTTTCGAAATTTGTTTAATGTGGTAAGTGCGTAGTACTTACTAAATTTGATTACACAAAATTCAAATTAAGGTCAAGGAGAATTCGAAGTTACATACCTACCTCCTTTGTTAATCATCTAGCAATTAAGCTGTTGAACTCAAAATGTCTTATTATCAGTCGCTAATTCACTTTATTCATGTTATAGCAACGTAACAGTATTATCAAACTACGCCAAATAGATTTTCCGTCACGATTTTCACGTTTTCAGCAAATTTGGAACAAACATAAAGGAAAACGTTGCATTTAAAACATTTAAAAGTACCTACTTTTACTTATTTTATGCGAATACAGCAAAAGAAGTAAGATACTGACAAGATTAAATATGATTAAAAACAACCATTTTTGCTAAAAACTTGTTAATTAACTGATTATCCGCATCATTATTGTATTGTTTTATGCTTAGAATATTAAAAGTATTTAACACTAGTTGAGTTTTCTTAAGTATCTTTGACGGTCAGTCTTGGACGTGGGATGGACTATGCTAGAACACTGGATTTTTGGAGTTAGCGAGCCATGGGAATATTCTGTGGTCTACTGACTTGATAATATGTTTAGTTCTTTTTTTAAATAAAACTTTTATTTTTTCGAATTTTCACAAAACTTTTTTAGTATCAAACATACAGTTTTTGACCAATGTAAAATTTTGTTACATTGCCGCTTGTAAATGTTCATAATATTTTCTTTAATATTTTCTTTTCTTTTTTTTTAATGTTACTTGGCAATGCAATACGTGGTTTTCACATAAGTGGCAGAAAGAATAGCGAATGTTTTGGGTTTGTTTTTTTCTAAACGTAAAAAGTCAGCGGTCATCATTTATCATTTTAATGAAGCAACGAATTTCAACATCGTTTTTTTCTTTCACCAAATATGCTCGGCCTTTCAGCCGTGAGAGCATTATTACGTGACGGTCGATCCCACTATTCTGTGGTAAAAGAGTAGCCCAAGAGTTGGCGGTGGGTGATGATCACTAGCTGCCTTCCCTTTAGTCTTATTACACTGCTAAATTATGGATGGCTAGCGCAAATAGCCCTCGTGTAGCTTTGTTCGAAATTTAAAAACAACCAAACAAACATTTTTTTATGAGTTAAGCCAGATGCTGATCTATAGAGACCTCTGGCGATATCTATTGTTTCTAAAGATTTTTAATACGTTAATACGTTGTTGCATCTTTAAGGAGTTTATTTACTGTTTCATACAAGCAACTTCCACTTAACAATTTGAGATAAACACTGTTTCTTTACGTTTTGTGTGGTGAAGTATATTTGGTTTGGTTATTAAATAAGGAACATTGAATTTCTGTACAAAAACGAAAATAGGGTTTTACCAGCTGAGTTGATTACAAAAAAATCATAATCACAACTTTTATAGATTGACAGTCAACAACGCAAGAATATAAGTTTCAAAATTTTGCTATTTGGTTAAAACTATTTTGAGGATGAAAAATAAACAGAAATATAGATAGGTGCTGATCAAATTCTACAACACATAATGTGTGAAGGAGTGAGAATAGTGCGGAAAATATCATTCAAGAGAATGTCAGAACATATATTGCTTTAAAGTTTATAATATACCAAATAATAAATTACCATTTGTTAACCGAGAAATGCGACAAAAATACAAGTATCAAAGAAATATAGACACACACTTTTCCTTGGATACTTCTGTAAAATCGTAAGAAAATATAAAAACATGTTTGTTTTTTTTTGCAAAGTAAAAATAATTTTACTTGAGACTGATCCACAGTTTCAAATGTACTCAAAGAATGCATTTTATTTTAATTATTAAAGTTATAGTTAATAATTATTCAAAATGACCGGCCCTTCGCGCTAAACATGCTCGCCCTTTCAGCCGTGAGGGCGTTATAATGGTACGGTCAATCCCACTATTCGTTGGTAAAAGAATAGCCCAAGAGTTGCCGGTTGGTGGTGATGACTGACTGCCTTCCCTCTAGTCTTACACTGCTAAATTAGGGACGGCTAGCACAGATAGCCCTCGAGTAGCTTTGTGCGAAATTCAAAAAAAAAAAATTCTACTAGAAGCAGGGAGTGCTGAAAGATAAAAATTAAGTAAATATTTTAATATGGACTAGGCAATACCTCATGTTGAATATTCGGGTTTCATTGATTAGATACATTTTCTTTAGTAACGTACGTCACACATTATCGCTCAGTTGTGTTTGGTCTAACCACGTAGGTAATCTGCCTTTTATAAACTTCATTGTATATAAACATTGAATATTAGATTATGTAATAACCTACCTGATATCTTTCCAGTATCCTTTGTCATATCCGACCAGTGAATTATGGCATTAGTATATTATACAGTATATGATACTTCAATTATTCGTTGCCCAACAACATCGATAAACTGCCTTTATAAGATCATAAACGGTTACTGAATCACCAATTGTTTAATAACCTACATAGCATCTCTTTAAAATCCTAAATTCATTTATTACCATGGTAAGTTTTAGCAAAATTGCTAAATTTGCTACAAGTTTTACTTGTAGCTGTGTAGTTACTTTGTAAAACAAATTATCGAAGCTATTATTTGTAATGTATGGTAACTCAAGCATATTATTGTGATTAAAGCTATTATGGTATTTTAAGGTTGCCCTAATTTTTCTCAAAGTAGCCTGTAGGAGACACAAAAACAGGACCATTCATTGGATACTACACTCCAGAGTAGTACTGAATCTTCTCTGTTTTTACTGTATATTTATACAAGAGAAAGAAATTTTACAGAGGTTTACAGATAAACAACACAATCAAAGCCAAAGTAAACATTTGGACATACGCGCATTGACTGATGTGAGATAATGAAGGGAGATTTTAACTAAATATATGGGTTGTAAACTTTACTCGTATGTGCTCTCACAGGTTTTCTCCAAATATATTTAGTTATTTACAAAGCATCAATCTGAAAAATGCAGTAAAACTATCATTCTAGTACATTTCAGAGTCGAAGAAAGTTTACCAGGCAATCTATAACATATCTAGGTGTGAAATCGTGAAATAAAATCTCTCGCAAAGGATATTCCACAACAAAATTCCAAACCTATCTTTCAATAAAGCAACCTCTGTTTTAAAAAATAACACATAATAATGTACACAAAGTTTCTATCTTCAGGCGTACTCGCAATCCACGTGACTGAAGACCACTCTCATGTTACCACGGCTGTCATACATTGCCTTGTAAGGTATTCACCACTTTTCAATATTTTCACATTTTGTTGCCTTCCGAGGCTGCATTCACGAAACTTTCAAATGAGACTTTACGTTTAGGATTTACGCAATCTACTCCAAACTGATATTATGTAAGTAAGTTAGATTTTGAAAAAATATATATATTCTCAATTGCCTACGTATTGAACCTCTTTGCTGTGGCAACCCTAAATCAGTTCAGATGCAAAAGATTAGGCCAGAAAATTAGTGTAATGATCTCTGTCTGTATGTAATCAAGGCGGTTTAATTTGACTTCAGTGTAAATGCATCTGCTCAGGTCACAACTCACATGATGATATGACAATCCAACTACAAAGATCAAGGAGCTTTACAAATAAATCACAGATAAAGTGGTAGAGAAGCACAGATTAGAAGAAGGTCGCTGATTATCCCTTTGAATATGGTGAAATCAATCATTAAGATGTGAAATGTGCTTCATACTACCATTACCCAAATCAGACAGTTTTTCCAAACTAACCCGCCAAGCAAGCAGGAAACTGATTAGGGATGCCACTATGAAGGCAGCAGAGGATTTGAAAGGTTTGCAAAGCTCCACATCCGAGTCAGCGTTCATGCATCATTAATATCGCAATCCCTACATAAAGACAGCCTGTATGGGTGAGTGGCAAGAAAGGAGCCATTTCTAAAAACGAATCATATTAAATCTCGTATGGTGTTTGCAATAAAGCGTATAAATGATACTAGGGATATATGGCAGTAGGTGTTGTGGACAGATGAGTAAAAAATTGAGATTTATGAACTAAACTCAAAGCATTACATCTGTCACAAACCCAACACATCAAACAATCAATACTATCCCAACTATTAAGCATGATGATGGCAGTATCATGTTATAAGGATGTTATTCAGGATTGAGAATGAGATGGATGGTATAAAGTACAGGCGAATTATGGAAGAAATTCTGCTTGAGTCAGCCAAGAATAAAATACTGTGTTTAAAATTCACATTTCAGCAGGACAGTGATCCGAGGCACAGGGCCAAAGCGTCATTATAGTGGATTCAATAAAAGAAAGTAAATGTTCTATTTTGGTCTAGTCAAATTTCCGAATTGAATGCAATAGAAAAATTTTGACGAAAGTTGAATATTGCAGTTCATCAACGATTTCGAATGAACTTCTCAGAACTGGGGCAATTTTGCCAGAAAAAATGGACAAAATTACAGCATCCCATTATGCAAAGCTGGTAGATACTTATCTGAAAAGACGAACAGCAACAATTGCTGCCAAAGGTGGTTTCACGAAGTACTGACTTTGGAACTTGGATACTTATATAATCAGCAAATTTCAAAGTATATATTTTCTTTGTAGATTTTGATTACATTCAACTTCTTTCACACATAACAGTGTTATATTTGATAATTAGACTTTAGAATAAAAACAAATTAATTAACAATTATTTGCAGTATTTGTTTTCTATCAAAATGTGACATTGCTGATAGAGGGCAAACGCTCTTTCAAGGAACTGTATGCACAACTTAAATTTTGCCAAGGATATGTCAACGCAGGAGCTTCCACTAAAACACATTTTAAAGACAGAAATGCTTGTTCACATTAATTGGTACACCTAAAACAATACTGGCTTAAGTGAGAACAGACAATGATGTAAAAATTCTGAAGAAATTTACCACAATGCATTGGTAATATGAAAAAAACTAAAAATGTTTATACTTCTTGCCATGTAATGGGATAAAGCCAATCTCAACTTGCTGTGAATTTCCAGAGTCTGTTGAAGTGTCATTTTCCCCAACGATGTAGCTAAGAAACTCTATTTCTGTGCACATGATGGTACATTTTCCAGGTTGTATCTCCAGACTGCTTATTCTTATCTGATCCAATTGCGTGGATAGTTTCAGAACACCAGATAAACGTGCAGCCAAACACCAACATATCTTTGGAATAGACCAGGTATTTTTTCTGTGCTCACCTTTAACATAATCTCCTTTAACCTCTTTAAAGTGGTTAGAGCATTGCAAATATCAATTGGTATGTACTGAAATCCTTATAGGCCATCTGATAAGCTAGACACAAAATTGGCGCTACTCTCATCCACCAGTTTGACTTGCCAGTAACTGTATGCCATGTTTAAAGATCTAATCTATTTAAGAACCTTCAATTGTGACAATGAATTCGCGTTTCTGTGGTGAAGTGAAGATATTGACACACGGTTTATGTTCATCCATTGGAAATTAATAACAGAAATTTACAAATCGCTATTCTTTCTGAAAATCACTACTAGAAATGACCACATACTCTGCAATGAGTCTGTGATCCCATTCTTTAACATTTGCCATATCTCAGCTTAGAAGCAATATATCTAGCGTTCCAAGAAAGCCTATTTAGTTATTCTTCAATTGGACAGATATCCTCTAAATCTAGTGATGGCAGGCGATTTCTGTTTAACACCATTGGCTATCTGATACCACAAATATACTGTTATATAACCAACAGATTATTGAGTATATAGCATTTACTAAATCCAGACTGTTTGCACAATCCTCAGTTAGCAACGCCAGATCTGTTGATAATGATATACTTGCTTAAATAAATGGTGAAACATAAGCAGACCTATGATTACCATTAGCCTCGTCTCCTCTGCTTTATTTGCCATTATGATTATCATTTCGGGAAGAAGCTGGATAAATGGTTGACCATAATTGCACACCATTACCAAGAGTGTATTTACACCAAAACACATAATTGTCTGAATTAATGCTGCCTGCGTTCTGGACAAGAAATAGCTCATATCAATTGCCACATTACGCAGTACCAATACATTAGACATTGCCTACAGTAAACCATGGAACATAATTTATATAAGTGGAGGTATAGTAACTCTCTTTACAAGATACATTCATGTTATCTATTGTTTGGGATCCATTGTGACCAGTATTGGATGTTCTCTCAGAGAAACTCAATACACGTATTACATAACCAAAGCTGACAGCAATATTCTACAGCATTTCCATCCTAAAAGTTCCTATGTGAAACCTAAGTTGGAAATAACTATGTTCATTTTGTAGCGCATGCAACCTAAATTCAGTTAAAGACACGTTTCTCCATTCACTTCTAGCTTGTTTCCATTTAGCGTAGTGTTTCCATTATTAACTGGACAAAGTAATGGCTTCACTCAGGAAGCTTGATACAGAGATAAGTCTACAAGTGCCCTGACCACTCTTGTATCAACCAGAAACTCCACCTCTTGCCATTGTATCTTTATAGATATATATTAAGCTCCACCCATCCCTGCTATAACCAAGTTGACCACAACTTTCGGTGTGAGCTTCTTACTTCAACTTTCAAAAAGTGGTTGCTTTGTCTATTTTGCTACAAGACAAAATAAAAACAGTTTACCTTAAAGTAACCCAACTTGCCTACAATTGAAGTATGAGTATCAGTCTTCTCCTCAACAGCAATGTTCAGTAAGAGACATCATCAGTACTTCCTGTGGCACAAGCATTATGGGAGGACCAGGTTAACATTAAAAGTGTTGCTGAGCTGTGATGCTAGAAAGTGTTGGCAGCTCGAAGTTTTTCTCAGTGGTGCTTGAGTTTAACATGAGGCACCTATTTTTGAAGAATGGTCTGTTCTAAAGAAAACAATAATAGCTGCAACTGTGACCTTTGTTCTTTTAACCTTATCACAATGGACATTGCCTCGGTGAGGATGAGAATATTTCCACTCCTAAGTGATGTCATATCATTTCATTTGGAAATAAGAATGTCATTACTTGGAAGCTTTCTATGCAGATAACATAAATTATTAGCGTAACGCGCCAAAGTTACCAGACAGACCCTCCTTACAGCCTTGAACGTAGCACAATTGATGGCTGAGTTTCCCTGGGTTAAAATTTTCAACATCTCAGCAGTGAATGTATTCTAGTCCCAAAGCTGTGTTTTAGTCAAATATTTGATGGTGTTAACAGTTGGAATGTCTAAATTCAGGGTGAGACGTTACACCTTCTATTTAATAATTTTTCTGTTCCAAGTGGCATGACTAACTCACCTAATTAAATGGTCCAAGACTTATTCGCCATAAATATCATAGATTACAGCTACGTCTGGGTTTGAGAACAGTGAGGGACCTGCAATATCTCACCCACTAGTTCAGTGGGGCTGCAAGTTCTTCTGAAACCCATTATTGCCTCCTTATTCAAGGAGGTTCAAATATACCCTAAAATCACAACTTTTACTCAATTGCGCCTTCTATTTAACCTAATGGTAAAACAGCTCTTGCTGGTAAACATCGTATACCGATGACAATTATAGTTTCTTTCATTTGGTCAGTAATGATATTGCCCAGAAATGGTTCGGTAGGGGGTCTCTAACTTAGCCTACAGTTAAATATAGACCTTGTAAAGACTGTCCCAGTGAGTCTCAAGGTAATCAAAGTGTTTGTCATCATGATAATCCTCACTTTAACAGGTCTCCCACATAATAACAAAGAAAAATAACTTTCTCGATTTCTATTGGTGCTAGAGATAGTGATAGTCATTGTTTTCTTGGCTGTTGATGCAAGAAAATGTTTGTCAAGGTCCTGTGTAACATTAGTAAAATTCCAAAGTCTGGAAGAGTACTTCTGATAGACATGATGGTTCTCCCTTACAACCATCTACCCCAATGGCTATCTTTTCATTCAAACAATAAGTTCTAGAGCGTGAAACCTTAATTTAATGGTAGAAGAGTCTCAAAGAGCATGTAAAATAAAACATTCGCCCAGAGAAAATAGGTCTTTACAATAATAACAGTATCCATTGTCACTGAACCAACATTTCCCCTTCCTACCTGTAGTTTTGTCAAATATTTTGTTTTTTGTCTCTCGGAGCAGTCTCATGAACCGAAAAGTCATGGTGATTCATTGTATGCTATATTATAGAGCAATGGCATATTTTATTTGTCTTTGACTGAGTATTTACGCAAAGAAAGAGACAAAAATTCACGTTTGAAAGCATTCACGATCTTTATTACAAGGGAAACTACGTTAAACACTTAGACATGTTTCATTTGATTGAAGACAAAAGCGAGAAAGGAAGTGTAATTAAAACTTTGGATACTCATCTTTATTACTGAGTGCAACTGTAGTTTGATAATCAACAAAGCAGAAATGTTAGATCCGCTCATAACTAAAGATTCTTGAATCTCGGGCTTGAGTGTATATTTCTTCACAAGATTCGACACTTAAGTTACAGAAAAAGAGACAAGATGAAACGCTTTCTATCATTTTCCTCATCAACAACAGAAATATACAATACCTAGCAAGACAGTACACAGTGAGCGTGAGATCTGAGATCATATGTGTGTTGTGTTTGACTGATAAAAACAGAAGAGAAGAAAGAAATGACAAGTTATTTTCAGTGTGTTAACTAAGTGACATAAAGTATAACTAAATGCTAATTAAAAAGATATAAGATGTTAAATTCAGTGTTGCGTTAAATTAATTTAAATAAATATTCTGTTGGAAATCCAAGATCTTACATGCATTTTTCAACTGAAGCTGGGCCCGGCATGGTCTAGTAGTTAAGACGCTCGATTCGCAATCTTATAGTCGCGGGATCAAGTCTCCGTGACACTAAACATGCTCGCCCTTTTAAGTGTAAGGCGTTATTATATTACGGTCAATTCCATTATTAGTTGGTAAAAGAGTAGCCCAAGAGTTGAAGGTGGGTGGTAATGATTAGCTGCCTTTTCTCTAGGTTTGCACTGCCAACTTCGGAACGACTAATGCATATAGCCCTCGTGTAGCTGTGCGCGAAATTCAAAAGAAACAAACTGCAGAAGCTTAAAAAACACTTTACGTAAGTTAGCTGTTTTAATCTTCATCTGGATTTCCATTGCATACACAAGGAAAGGTAAAATAGCAACTTACTCAAGCTCCTCTTTTCAACAGTGTGAAAAATGACATCATGTTGAAAACTTTATATTTTAATTGCAGGAGTGGAAAACTTAGTGTATGTCTTTATACTATAGCAATTTTTATGTGTTTTACTTTTTAAATAAATCTGTTTTCATGAATTTGTTAAAATATAATTATTAGATATTAAAGTAGAAAGGAGGTTTAGTCCTAATTTATATATTGACAACTACTGCGAGATCAAATATGATAAATAAGTCAGATAGCAAAAAAATATCAAACAGTATATTCCATTATAACCGTTATTGCGTAACAGAATACTTAAATTTTTCCAAAGATTGTTGTGACATTGTACTGAATGTTCTGTAAAACAAAGGTTGTGCATGATCTTTTGGCTACAGACCTATTCCAAGCTGAAATAGGTTGTTTAGATTTGGTTTGAATTTCGCGCAAAGCTACTCGAGAGTTATCTGTGCTAGCCGTCCCTTAGCAGTGTAAGACTAGAGGGAAGGTAGCTAGTCATTACCACCCACCGCCAACTCTTGGGCTACATATAATGCCCCAACGGCTGAAAGGGCAAGCATGTTTGAAGTCATCGAGATTCGAATCCTCAAATTACGAGTCGAGTGCCTTAACCACCTGGCCATGCCGGACTAGTTTATTTTAGAAAAACGAAGCATATTTTAACGTACCCACACAAATAGAATATTACTCGTTTGATTTATCTAGTTCTATAAATGTGATTCAAACATTAGAGACACGTTAACTGATAATCAATATTAGAACAATATCAAAGAACACAGCCGTTCCGCTTGTTGTTGGTTATGAAGGGATATACTTGCAATACCATTCAATGAAATAATTCGTAGTTAATTAGTGAACTTCTCGAAACAACATCGATCGACCATCCTGGAAAACAGAAATTCTGTACTTTTTAATTTTTTAAGCCTTTTTCTGTTGTGGAACCATTAATTATTTGTTGCAAAATAGCGTTATTAATCACACAACAAGTTAAAAATTATGCTTAACAGGTATGTTTAGTTAGGTCACAGAAAAAGAGGAATTTAGGTGAACATCATTAGAAACTGCATTTCTAATCTCTCACAAAGTTTTATTATAATGCTGTAGAGTATCAGCATGACGCTGTTGAGTAATATAAAATCGTTTCTCAGTTACTTAGTTGTTGTTTTTAATTTCTAAACAAAGATGAACCAGAAAAAGGCTATTTAATATTCAACATATGTGATATTATTCCTTCTGGCTATACTTACCAAATGTAACATACATGCAAGTACTGATTGTTTACACAGACGTCATTCTCACATGATCGTATCTTTAAATAATCACTGTTGGTAACCTGAAGAGAGACAACGCATATATTCATTTTGGGTTTTGAGAAAAACTAGTAAATTAAAAATAAAAAAGCTATTTCAGAAAGTTTCGAACTTACCATCATCAAGATAAAACGTTTTTCGCGAAATTAAAACAAACAAAAAACAAAGTTATCCATGTTCTGCTCACGTTAACGTTGTTGTACAGTGGTGTTTACAGACAATTTATTTGTATAATTTTGATTATCATAGGATAGCTGCTACAAAAGGCAAACCAGCTGAAATAATTCCAACCCTTGCTTTTCTCAATTAAGTGTATGAGGAATGTAGAGTAGTATAAAAAAGACGAGTATTTTATAAATTACAGGTGGTAGTACCTGCCTACAGCACACAAGTAAAACAAGCGACTGTTCCCACTATTCAAAACAGCTCTTAGTGTTATTTTATTTAGATTTTGCAATTCATATATTTTTTAAAACAAATTAGACACGTAATTTTATCTTTACAAAAACCATAAAAATAATTTATAGACACATGTCCCCCTCTTAGCGTGATCTGATTACCATTCTGTTCGGAGCTAAGGCCAGCAGTGGTAGATTCTTTAGATGGGTGTTACGCATTATGACGTTTCATAGAATACAAATGTGTAATGGAACAGAGTAAGACTTCTGTTCACAATATTTAATCAAATAGTTCACTAAACAAGTGGTTTAGTATAATAGTAGTATATAAGCAAGGTAATATTGTTGTGAATCACGGCTTCGTTTGTTTGTTTAGAATGAAGCATAAAGCCAGACAATAAGCTACGTTTGTTATCTCACCACGAGTAATAAACCCGGTTTCTAGCGGTGTGAGTTCGCAGACGTTTCATTCAGCTGCTGGAGGGCTCACAGCTTCAAATTATTTTTGCATTGATTTACGAAAACGTCAGATTAACGTAAAATATTAAGGGGAAACATCTTGTGTGTGCCAAGTTGTTATTCCTGGTTATCAATACATCAAAACTTCAGTTTCCTCGATGCTCACAAAACAATGTATTCCTACACTTGGGTAACGTAAACCACGAGAAACAAATTTTAAATTGTTCGTTTGGTTTGAATTTCGTGCAAAACTACATGAGGACAATATGTGCTAGCCGAACCTAATTTAGCAGTGTAAGACTAGAGTGAAAGCAGCTAGTCACCACCATCCACCGCCAACTTGTGGGCTACTCTGTTACCAACGAATAGTGGGATTGACCATCACATAATAACGCTATCATGGCTGAAAGGGCGAGCAAGTTGGGTGTGACGGGGATTCGAACCCGCGACCCTCAGATTACGAATCGAGCGCCCTAACCACCTGGTCATGCAGGGCCAAAATGTTTATTAATGTACAATTTTACTTGACAGTTTTCTGTGTGGTTTTATTTGTTTTTCTGATTCTTTTTACTTTTTTTTTTCTCAAGTAATCGCGTAGAAAACGTTTGAGTTCGTACAACTATATTTTTTATTCAAACGTATTGACTCTGGTTTGATAAGTGTATTTTCAAGTAAATGCTATAATCCTGTCTATTGACAACGATTTAAATAATGTGTATGTAAAGCAAGCTTTTATATTCTAACGTACTCACCGTGGTTTGATCACTATATATCTTCAAATAGACAATTTAATCCTATCCATTTACGGTGTTTACGAGATAGTGTGTACAACCAAATTCTTTTGTCCAACGTAATAGATCTTATTCATTAATATGATTGGTTTTAAAAGGATAACATTTTAGCCTCTCCCTATTTCATGTTTACGAGATATACTCTATAAAATTACAGGGCAAGGTCCTGGATAAGGCTCATTTCAACTTCCATTTTTATATATAATGGTGTTTAATTAAGTCATAAACTTCCAGTATGTTACGTTATGTATAAATGAATATTTTTTCAACTTTGTATCTTATTTAAATTATTCTAGATAAAATTATTCTTTATGATAAAGAGCATGTAATAATGTTTACAGGATTGTGAGATCAAATAAAGACCAGTAATGATGCGTAATAGTTTAAAATATTTATTTTATAACTGTATTAACTTGATTTTTCACGTAATCCTTAAATACAATTAAGTTACTGAAAGAAAAAACACCATGAAAGACGCAAAGATGGAACAGATTAGCATAAAAAGATTTTAGTTTTCGGAAGTTGCTAATGACAATCTGAAAAATGCGTGTAAAAACTTGTTGCAGCATAAATGGGAAGTTTAAAAGATTTTGTAAAATTATATTCTAATATTATTTCTTGTGCAGCCCAATGGAGAAACCTTGGAAAGTTAATGAACTTTTTAAAATAATTTAAGCAAACTCTTTTTGTATATCTCGTGGATCAAAGGTAAATCTGAGGGCTTATAACGTTAAAAACTGTATTTCGATATCTGTAGTGGGCATACCACAAACAGTCCATTGTACAGTTTACGTTTAACAACTAATTTATATCACGTGACCCGTACATGAAAAATTACATGTATAAATATGAGATTGCTAAAATAAAGCGACGTCTGCCGGCAAACAATGGAAGCCAAGTAATAAAATTTTGTAGAGAAAAAGTAATGCTTCCTTAACAAGAAGAGACACTTGGTTTTAATCCGTAGCTAATCTCTGGAACTCGTTCCTGTCATATCTCGTCATGGTATCTTCTTCTACGAGTTAGGCTTCATAAATTGCTTTACACAACAATCATTCATCTAACAACCTCCATAAAGTTTACATTAATGGCAGCATCTTAATGGGCTCGTTATCTTTATGGAATATTTCATTCTTTTATAACCGTACCCTGTTTCAATTCATAAGTTCTTGTTAAAAGCCACAGTGTTCTTGTTGCTGTTAAAAACGATTTCTAAGATAAATTAAAACAACCTATTGAAATAATGCAAATTCTTCTAGTTTGTTTGTTTTATTACTGTTAAGCTCTCATATAGAACACGTTATTATTTTCTTTCACTTAGGTATGTCCTATCTAAAATGCAAAATGCACTATGATGAGCTTAAGCAAGTTAAACGGAGCAAATATGAATCATATAAACAGACTGAAAAGGAATTCACATTAATTGTATTTCGTCTCCTTTTATATTAATTGTAATGTAGGTGTGTGTTATAAATATCTTTAAGCAATCCTTAAGTACCAAAGCAAACGACAGGAAGTCAAAATGTGTCAAAATAAAAATAATAAATTTACACAAGAATTATTAAAATTGTTATTACAGCAAAGAAAAACCGAATAGAATGACTTTTTAATAAACAAAGTACGTATCGTATTTTATCTTGATGCGCTTGTATTCAGTTTGGCAAATTTTGGATAATTTTGACTCTATGTCTGTTTACTTTGAAACACTTCAGTTTCCCACCTGTTAAGTCATCAATTTTAAATTCTCAATACCTACTGGTATATATTAACGTTTTGACTACTTTATGAGGACCTCCACCCCTCGACTCAAACACACATCTAGGACACTTTATTTATGTGTATATGCCTAACAGATTGATCAATGTGTCGGGTGGTTACTTGAGTACTAAAAATACAGAGATTTGGTCATAACATGGCTAGTCTTTCAAACATTGGACAAAGCATAAACGTTTCTCTGATTTTCAAAAGATATAACGAGCAGATTTGGTTTACTTATATTTACAAAAAGCGTTTGGTAAGGTGCTTCACAAAAGACTTGTTACAAAAATTAAACATGTGGTTGTGGGTGAAATGTTATTAAATTGGATATAGAGGACAGAGGGTAGTCACAAATGGAGATAGATCTGTCTGGATCACAGTTACAAGCGCTGTGTCTCATGGTTCTATGTTGGGTTCTCTGTTGTTTGTAATTTGTATTAATGATATTGACTAACAGCATTTTGAAACTAGCTGATGACATTACGATTTTTGGGGTGGTATATTGTATCAAAGATGAAGCAGACTTAAAGGGAATATTAAGATCATTTGATGCATTGTTGTAGCAGATGATGTTTAACTATCCAAAACGTAAAGTGATGTATGTAGGTTTTCATAATTCAAATTATTTACAATTTAAATGAGAATACATTAAATACTGTAGTTGAAGAAAAAGGTATTGGTGTAGTGACTGAGAAATCACTTAAGTAGTGTATTAAGCAGTGTATTATAGCTAATAATAGGGCTAATAGGATTTTGGGTAGCATCAATGCAAACATTGAATACAAGACAAGGAATCTTACTGTTTCACTGTATATATGTTAATTTTAACTCCTCATTTAGAGTATCTGAGTTAGTGGGATTGTCCTATGAAGAGAGACTAAATATCTAATCTTGTTTTCTCTGGAATAGAGAATGATCAGAGGGATTTTGATTAAAGTAGTTAAAATTATTAAGAGTAGTGATAATATAAATCCATCAAACTTGTCGTGTTTAGCAGTGAAAACAAAAGAATAGGGGAGATAAACATTCATATTTTGGCAGCGTTTGGAGTCGTCTGCAGTTTAGACAGTATTACTTTTCAATCAGGGTGGTTAACCTTTAGAATGAGCTGCCTTCAAAAGTAGCGGAGACAGAAAATTAGACTAAGTCCAATAACAGATTTGATGAATACTTGAGTAATAAGGCGTGGTTATAGTTAGGAGCTGGAAGGGACATCCATGAGGGAATAATAAGTTCATTTTTGTCCCTTTAAAGGTTTATAAAATTTAGGAGTTTGTAAGAGCATCTTTATTTAAAAAGATTTTTAGATAAAAAGTATTAATAGCTGTGAGCAAAAAAGAACACATCTGCCACTATTAAAATCGGCGGCTGTAAAATGCGGGTGATTCACCAAGTGAAAAAATGATTAATCAGGTTTCTTAAACCCAACAAAGATCAGACGGTGTAATATCCCAGTCTAATGACGTAGCATCGATCCAACAGAATATACTATGAATATTTCAGTATTTTATTGTAGAATAATAGCATCACAACCCAAGTAAAATAGAACTATCAATCTTTTAATAAAAAGATCTTAGATTTAACCTTTAGTAATAATATATGTTATACCATATTAACATATTACACTGCACAACAATTTTTTGAAATGTTTTGCTTTCTGAAAAGTTTTTGCTGATTGTGACAGGTACCTGGTGGATATGCACAAATATAGTTTTGGTTTCCCTTCATCACGTAGGAACTCTGAGAAACAGACAGTTAACTGTTTACTGGCAATAACGTATTTAATGGCGTTTATGTTTCTAATACGCCATTAAGTTCAACATAATTAAAAGTGTTTTGCTCCTGATTTTTGTTTGTATTCAATGTCCGATGCATCACGTTGCAGTGTCCAACAGTAGTCATCAAGCATTGACAGATTCCAGTTTCCCTGATATCATTTTTCCATTGTAGCAATGTCCTGGAGAAACCTTTCACCGTGTTCGTCATTGACAGCACCGAGATTTGCGGGGAAGAAGTCCAAGTGTCAGTGGAGGAAATGAATATTGAGTGACATGTTGCACTTCATTGTTTTGTATGCTTTGAGAAGTTTGTCTGCCAGCTAAATGTAATGTGGGGCTCTGTAATTGCTAAAAAAATTGTCAACAACGTCTTTGACTGGTTTTCCAGACAATTTATTTCGGCCCAACTAACAGATCTTCGAACCGCTTTTCACTTATAACATGTTTGATCTGAGGCCCAACAAAAATGCGTTCTTTGATCTCGGCCTCAGTTATTCTTGAGAAAATCTTCTTAAATAACGAAAACCTTCGCCTTCTTTGTTCATTGCTTTCACGAAATTCTTCATAATTCCCAATTTTATGTGAAGATGAAGCAAAAAAATCTTTGCCGGGTCGACAAGCGGTTCATGCGCCACATTTTTCTGTCCTGGAACTAACTTTTTACGGAGTGGCCAGCTCTGTTTAGAATACTTTGACTCTTTGGCACGACTGTCCCATTCACAGATGAAACAACAGTGCTTTGTATAGCCGAGCTGCAGTCCCAGTAACAGAGCAACGACTTTCAGATCTCCACAGATATTCCAGTTGAACTTGCTGTACTGGATGTGCTCAGCAACATTTCCATGTTCTCGTAGGTTTCTTTCATGTGTGCTGCATAACCAACAGGTATCGAAGGGTGAACGTTGTCATTGTGTAACAGAACAGCTTTGAGGCTTAACGTTGATGAATCAATAAAGAGACGCCACTCTTGCGGGTCATGGTCACAACACAAAGCAGAGAACAATCCTTCGATGCCAACACAGAAAAAGAGACTGTCAACTTGTGCAAAGAATTTTGTTATATCATCTTAGCGGCTTTGAAAAAACAGAAATTTTCGTACCTGGTGACAGCAAACACCATTCCTGCAGTCTCTAACCCAGCAATTCGGCTTTTGCTTTTGACAGACCCAAATCTCTGACCAGATCGTTTAATTCTGACTGTGTTATGAGATGTTGATCACCTGAGGAGCATGGTTTAAAATCCGGATCAATGTCACTGCCAGTTCCCTGCATTGCAGTTTCTTCATCTGGTTCGTGTAAGGTCCATTCCTCTGGTGGTTTCGGAATTGGAAGACTGTCGTCATGTGGCACGGTTCTCATTGCTGAAGGCAGATTAGGGTATTCAATTGACTTCTTGTTTTTGGCGGAGAAATCAGACACATTAGTCAAACAGAAGTAATAGTCCGTCACATGGTCTTTCTCGCCATATCATCGGAACAACAAACGGCATTGTGTTTCGAGTGCCTCTGATACAATCTCTTAGACAGACAGCACATGTCGCACAAGAAATGTGAGGCGACCATTCCTGGTCTTGATCACTAATTTTACAGCCGAAGTATAGATGACATGCTTTCTTCACAAGAGCAGTCATTGAGCGTCTCTGATGAACAAGCGTATACTCGCTGCAAATATAGTAGAATGTATCGCGGCTGTTATAACATTGACGAGACATATTGACCGGCACCAATCATCCTGTAAAACGTCTATAACATCTAACTTACTTATTACAGTGCTACTGAGGCAATGCTATATTCTGAAACAATACGTAAACACTATAAGGTCCATATTAATCCAATGAGCAGCATCCGTGTATGAAAGCCACTTTTATAGCCTTCTGAGACAGTGTCGAGCTAGCTACGGCCTGCCCAGACATGCCCGGGCTGCATACTTCCACAGAACAGCTTCCAACGTGGCCTGATTTCATGCCTGGACATACCCAGACTGCACAAAACATTGTTCATAGGTCTCTCACAGAACCGAAAAATTTTGGATACAAACATAAGAAAAACATGACAAAACTGAAGATTTCGATAAAACGGTACATGATGGGTAAATTTGGATGTGATTTTCGTTATCAGCAGCCAAAAATCTAATAGGAACACCCAACAGTGTTCAAGAAGCAAAAACTTTGTTGTACTGTGTTGTTAATTAAATTGGGAGAAATTATCAGATGAATGATCTTGTTATAATTGCCTTCAAGGTAAACTTAATATATCAGTAAATTTTAATTGTAGAAACTTGTATTCGAAGAAATAAAACGCTTTCGTTATTATTAATTGGACTGAACTTCACATTCTTTTTGTTATCAAACAATAGAAAAACGCCCAACAATAGCTACAGTTATAATAATACTAACTAAACAAAGTCAATATTTTTGTAACAATTTCATAGAACCAACTTTTAAGTTGTAACGCCTCTGGATCGGCACATCAGTAGAATCATAAGATCATATTATTTTAATTAGCAATATCAGAAATACCATTTTAATCTTACTTTAACAAAGTCCGCCCTTTAACAATAAGCTAAACAACTCTTCATCAATAACATATATGAACACCAACCTTTCATTGTTATCATACCAGAATAAATAATCAGTATTTTTGTAACGGTATCGCACAAACAACTCTATAGATAGCAAGTTGTGAGAAAAGGGTTGTTGTTGGCCACACTGTGAATTTAATAAATGGATCATATTAGTGTCTCATCTACATATAATACCTATGTGTACTTTATCAGGAAGTTATTAAGGGAGAAATGGAGGAAGAAACACATACACAAAAGCATAATGTTATTACTAAGTGTGGAGTTATACAGAACGTAAAATAGGGGTTAATGTGAAAGAATATCTAATGTGAAATGTTGAAATCTACAAGTCCACGTTGTGCTGGAAATGGAACCTCACTCGTTAACGTCATCAGAACTACTTTTACACCGTCCAGCGTCAGTGATGTGGCCTTGAATGTGTCCAGAAACCCAGTTCACTAATGCTATATTTGGTCATGTCTTCTGGAAAAGTTTGTTTGTTTTTTTTAATTTCGCGCAAAGCTACACGAGGGCTATATGCGTTAGCCGTACGTAATTTAACAGTGTAAGACCAAATTGAAGACAGCTAGTAACCACCACCATCTTTTGGGCTACTCTTTTACCAACGAGTAGTGGGATTGACCGCACATAATATCGCCTCAACGACTGAAAGGACGAGCATCTTCGGCGCGGAGTGGATTCGAACCCGGGACCCTCAGATTTCGAGACGAGGGCCTTAACCACCTGGCCATGCCAGGCTTTCTTTCAATATTAAAAAAAACACACAAAAAAACGAAAATACGAGTAGCAGATGTCACAGTATTATAAATATCAGAGCAAACACAACATCACAGTATCTGTGAATATCGCATTTCCTGAGTTTACCAACATTCGTGAAGAGATACTTATTATACTTATACCATGACAATACATCATACTACAGTCATTTTATATAAATATGGCTTCTGCCCTAATACAAATAATGTGCTAATTTTATGCTAGTAAATCTTCGTGGTCGATGTTCAAGCCGTGTCAGTATGTATGTAAATGATTGATTTTGGGTGACAATCGATATAATACTCACAATATACACCCCTTATCGACAAGCGCATTACATAAATCTTTATACTGACTTGCGGGGAGGAAGGACAGTAGCGGGATTACCCCAATCACCAATTACTGTTTCCTCTTACCGGATTTTATGGCGAAATGTGGTCTTATTGGAACTCATCCTTTCATAAAATAAAAATCAAACACTGGCAAAATATGCTAGGCCCGGCATGGCCAAGCGTGTTAAGGCGGGCGACTCCTAGTCTGAGGGTCGCGGGTTCGCATCCCCGTCACGCCAAACATGCTCGCCCTTTCAGCCGTGTGGGCATTGTAATGTGATGGTCAATCCCACTATTCGTTGGTAAAAGAGTAGCCCAAGAGTTGGCGGTGGGTGGTGATGACTAGTTGCCTTCCCTCTAGTCTTACACTACTAAATTAGGGACGGCTAGCACAGATAACCCTCAAGTAGCTTCGTGCGAAATTCAAAAAACAAACAAATAAACAAAATATACGTATAATTCTCAAAAATGTTTTTGAGCTCTTATCATGCCAAAGATTATCAAATTTTAAGATTCTGGAATGATACCATATTAGGTTAGGCTAAGTGAAGTTCAAATAATTTTGTAAAGTTACTCAATTAAAATGAGTAGTAAGAATGTATTTATGGTACAGATACTAGAAATTTCCTAGATAAAAACATTCCTAGAGTCGCAGATTCGAATCCCCGCATACTAAACATGCTCGCCCTTTCAGTCGTTGGGGCATTATATGTGACGGTCAATCCCACTATTCGTTGGTAAAAGAATAGCTCAAGAGTTGGCGGTGTGTGGTGATGACCAGTTGCCTCCCCTCTAGTCTTACACTGCTAAATTAGGAATGGATAGCGCAGATAGCTCTCGTGTAACTTTGCGCGAAATCTAAAAACAAACAATAAAAACAAAACAGAAAAAAAAACGATTTTGTAACTACTCTAAACATAAACAAATCAAATTAAATTACATAAAACAAAGACTCCTGAAGATGCTGACGTAACAACACCTGTTTTCAACAAATTGTACAGTTATTTTAACATTATTTTCTTTTTAATTGTATATGATGTGAAGTTGTTAACAGTTAAAGATTTGTTACTTTTGTCTCATTACCTACTTGTTATGTAGGTTTGTGCAAGTTAATTTTATTAAATCGTCATGTGTTCTGCAAAACTGAATTGATTATTGTTTTAACTATTGTATCATTATCCACACTAAAGAAAAACAGTTATTGCACATGAGTATTCACACTGAATAATAGTAGTAGTTGTAGATGAATATGTTCCTAATGTGCATCTAAAAAGGCAGAGATATAAGTTTGAGATAAAAAGTGATAATAAAGCACAGTTCACGTGTGTTTTGTTGCAGGAAACATCTTTTCATTTTTGTACAAAATTTAATTTATTTTGGTTTCCGTTTTAATCTAGCTAGTAATTTCGTCTTCAAAGAAAGACACAAATACTGAATATTAACAGAAATAGTTACTGAAAAAGTTAAGGGGAATGTCCCCTATATACATTGTGTCTAATTTTATAAATGGATCTATCACTATAATTGTTCTTTTAAATGTATATATATTTGGGTAATTGTAGAAATGAATAAAACCCCTAAAACCCGAGCTCTTTCGAAATGTATGGGTTCCTTCTTCAGGGGAAAACAATTTGTCCTCGAAGAAGAAAGGTCCACGTTTTGAAAGCGCTCGAGTTATAGGGTTTTATTCATTTTTATCAATACTTTTGAACCTTGTGTTTTTCTAGCATCATGAATGGTTTATTACAGAATTTTTTTGACTAATATAAGCTATTGAGCATATTAAGTCTATTTGAAGGTTTTCATAATTTACTAGCTTTTTGTAGCTTGTAGCAGGAATACAATAGACAAGAGTTAGCTTTCAACGCTCTATTAAAATAATCATCTTCTTAAGACAAACAAGAAAATGCGAAGATTTGGTGAAACAGGATTTTATATTCCTCAATTAATCGCCTTCGAATATTTAGTGAAATTGTTGCTAAAAAAATTATAATTTCGCTGTTGATGAACGAAAGACATGTTGATAAGTACACCAAACAGGTAGTTTCTGAGAAATAATGTTCACCACAAATATTGTTCTTGGTTTCAGACATGGGAGTTATTGAGGGAGGGGACAACAAAGGGTACCTTCTCCCCTCTGGACAGAAAATGAGAAATATAACTATTTCTTTATTCGTTCGGCATATTTATATTAATATATTTATATTTATGTTATATATATAATATATTTATATTAATTCTTTATTCAAGTCACAATTTCGCACTGCTTCCCTCCCCGAGATAAACTTTGCCCCTTCTTGAGATTTTGCGAATCCCCATGATTTCAGGGAACTGAACCACCCGTCACGTTTTTAGTTTCTAACATCCCTAATAGAGAACACAACATCATTTATCAAACAAAAAATCCCTACATCCTCAACAGACGATAGATAATGTTGATACAAATTTGAAAATGTTGACAACAATGAGCAGAGCAATAACTACGTCACTTCCTGTTGTTTGTTTACTGCGTTTGTATTTTCTTGATCTATATTGACGAGCGTGTTTGTCTTTTCATGATGCTGATACGAAAATGTGTTTGTTTGATGGTAAGTAAAAGTTGCAAAATATGCTCTCCCTATTGTGTAATAGGAATCAAACCCTAATTTTGGTGTTTCAAGCCCTCAGGCTTACTATTGAGTCATTCGAGGCCACAAAAATCTTATTCTTACTAGCTACACCACCACACCTATTTGTGTGTTATCCATTTTTGGGCCACTGCATAAGAATTCTGTTTGTTTTTGAATTTCGCGCAATGTTACACGAGAACTATTTGCGCTAGTCGTCCTTAAGTTAACAGTGTAAGTCTAGAGGGAAGGCAGCTTGTCATCACCACCCACCCCCAATTCTTAAGCTACTCTTTTACCAAGGAATAGTGGGATTGACCGTCACATAATAACATCCCCACGGCTGAACGGACAAGCATGTTTCGTGTGTCGGGGATTCGAACCCGCGACCCTCGAATTACGAGTCGAGCGCCTTAACCACCTGGCCATGCTGGGCTAAGAATTCTGTCCTGGAATTAACAAGAGGAATTAGTAATTTATACATGTTTTTTTACTGTTTGTTTGTTTGTTTTTGAATTTCGCACAAAGCTACTCGAGGGCTATCTCTGCTAGCCGTCCCTAATTTAGCAGTGTAAGACTAGAGGGAAAGCAGCTAGTCATCACCACCCACCGCCAACTCGTGGGCTACTCTTTTACCAACGAATAGTAGGTTTGACCGTAACATTATAACACCCCCACGGCTGAAAGGGCGAGCATGTTTGGCGGGACGGGGATGCGAACCCGCGACCCCCAGATTACGAGTCGTACGCCTCAACACGCTAGGCCATGCCGGGCCCGTTTCTTACTCAATACAGGATTTTTATTACTGTTAAACTAGATCTGTTGGGGACGGCAGAACATTTAAAACTATTATATTAACCAATTGTCTATAATTACATAGTTTCCATCTTTATAAGGAATTCGGAGAAAATGTGAAAGCACTAAAAGATCATAAAGCTGATTTCCATGTTGGAAGTTACATTCAGCTACACCATCAAAGTGTAAAGAACATATGCCTTGTTTTGTCCTATAGTTTTATGTTGGGAAAAACCTCACCTACACAGTATGAACGATAATTTCTTTTATTTTTAGGTAATTCAACGATGCTTGCCTTTTTTAATGTTTCTACTCAGGTAAATATACTCTATTCTGTGTTCTAAAACCTCCTAGTAACAGGTATCCCGCTGGTACAGCGGTAAGTCTACAGATTTACAACGCTAAAATCAAAGGTTTGATTCCCTTGGTGGAATCAGCAAATAGCTCGATGTGGCTTTACTATAACAAAACACACACACACTTATTGACAGGCCATCGGTGGCTCAGGGGTAAGTTTGGGGGCTTATAACGCAAAAAATTAGGTTTCGGTACTCACGATGGGCAAATCCAATGTAGCTCATTGTATGGCTTTATGTTTATCAACAAACCTATTACCAGTTCTAAAATAAGGTTACTGACATTCAATTTAAACTTAGCTAATTAGACAAATTCAAACTCATTGAGATTTGTCCATTTTCTTTTATTTAAAGCCAGCAGTGGCTTTCGAAAATGTGTATAATTATAAATACAACAAAATCTTCTCCACGACCTTCAACGGCTTTTTTGTCATTTTATTCACTGACTTGTGTGATGTTAAGATTGCTACAACATTTGAAATTTCAAAAACCTGAATATATATAAATTTATGAGCCTTTATAGAAGCATTGTTAAAGAGCAATCTTAATAATGTATTTGACAGCAAAAAAAGAAGCTTTAAAACCTTTCCAGTTGAACCTGAGGTCAACTTTGATTAGATCAGATAATCATCATCATTCTCGAGGAAGATGGATCCATCCACACTTTTCTTTTGTCCTGGAGCTTTTTTTAAAGATATTATTTTTTGTTTATGTACTACAAAAACTAACTAAGTTATTTTCTAATTTATAAACAACCTTATAACACCAATCTTTATATTTTCGTTTTTTAATTGCTCACTCATCTTTTCTCTTTACAGCTTCTTCAGGAGTCTGTATCGTAAGAGTGATTCTGCAATTGCAGGAGGTTGAAGTCAAAAGGGAATCCGATTTGTAACTACAATTATAGGGAAAAAAAATGTATGGGGGACAGAGTCACTTTTTATCTGAAGGAATGGCCAGCTTTTCTAGTTATTCCAATATCAGAAACGTTCCACTAAAACATAAATCGTTACCGAAACGCTTCTGAAAAAAGTGTAAAGCGAAACGTTAAATGTCCCATTAAAAAGGAAAAATAATACATTTGGTTTATTATATCTTTTATTACTATATTAAGATATGTTGTACACTCAAGTATGCGCTCCAGGAATCATACGATAAGTTATATTTTATTCTCTAGTGCTGATTGTGTTTCCTGGTCACGTGATCTTTGCTTTTTCATAGTTCAAGCTTTAATACATTTCGTGTCATTACTCTGTTTCACTCGTATTAAAAGAATATGTTTTAATGTAACTGGCTTATTGTTGTCCTGTATAGAGATAACGTTGTAAAAACTTACGAAGTTGCGCATCGGTAGATTTCACATGTGGTATATGTAATCAAGAAGAGCAAAATGTTATTAAGTTACAAAGAATACCATTATTTCACGTGAAGAATAGAACACGCTGCAGTAGCTAACAGGAACAGGATCAAAATAATTCATAGACAACATACTGATTGAAACCTGCACTTTGAGTTCAAAGCAACACACGTAGCAATCTTATAAAGTGTTACTTAACGAATTATCGTCTGCCCCTTCACATTCCAACTTGACATGTCAACAACCTCACCGAAGAGTCTGATATTAAAAAAAAATTATGTCACTTTTTTATATACGCGTTTAAGGTTCGTTTTGAATTTCTAGAGCGACATTGAGTATTCTAGGTATATTGATACAACAAAAGATTTGTGCCAAACAAAGCAAGTTTTCGATGCTGTATTTATTGTCTTGTACAAATCTGTTTTATAAGCTTATGTTTTTCTGAAATGAAAAGGTTGTCAGAGCTGTAAACACGCACTTCCTCGTTAAAAGTGTGCACTGCCAAATATAGGCATCTAGCGAAACCACAGCTAGTTGGCGGTGGGTGGTGATGACTAGCTGCCTTCCCTCTAGTCTTACACTGCTGAATTAGGGACGGCTAGCACAGATAGCCCTCCAGTAGTTTTGTGCGAATTTTAAAAACAAACAAACAATCAATCCTTATAAATCAATGCATATTAATTACATATTATTTTTCAGCTTTTATTTATAATAAGCTCGTTTTGTATCATTAAATAAAAAACTTCATGATTTGTGTTAATGACCTTCTTATTAAACATTTACATCAAATTCAGAATTACCATCTTATTAAACATTTAGATCAAATTCAGAATGACCATCTTATTAAACATTTAGATCAAATTCAGAATCACCATCTTATTAAACATTTAGATCAAATTCAGAATCACCATCTTATTAAACATTTAGATCAAATTCAGAATCACCATCTTATTAAACATTTAGATCAAATTCAGAATCACCATCTTATTAAACATTTAGATCAAATTCAGAATGACCATCTTATTAAACATTTAGATCAAATTCAGAATCACCATCTTATTAAACATTTAGATCAAATTCAGAACGACCATCTTATTAAACATTTAGATCAAATTCAGATTTTCAATTAATCCCTTACCCCCGAGTGGAAATCTAGCTACAACACTGAAAACAAGAACCATAGACGACCAAACTTTATAACTTTTTCAGTTATAAGAACAAAGACGGCAAAAAATGGCATTAATTTACGATAATATAATTCTGTTTTATAATATGAAGTAAAGAAAACAATATTATTAATGATAAAAAATCATTTTGACAACATAAAGCTATTTCATTGAAAAATAAGTTTAAATTCAAATTATACTAGCACCGACTAATTCATAAACTTTTATGTTGTGTGTTGCAGAGCCATCTTTAGATAATTAGGAAAAATAGGTCTTAATTTTAGTTTGTACATTTTTAATTTTTTATTTTAAATTCAAACCGCACATATAAACCAACAGTACTTCTATCCGTTATGTTGACAAAACTTTACAACTGTTTTCACAAACAGTAACAAAGGTAACATCAGTCAAACTATTTTAATCTTATTTTCTAAAAGACAGTAAATAATATTTATCAGTAATCAAAATATTTTTGACAACACATTAAAACGTATTTAAAATTAACACCATAAAAAGAAAAAGTAATTAAAAACTATGTTATTTTGCCATATTTTTGTGTTTTTTTCAATACGAAATATGATCTAGTGAAAACCTAAAATGCTGTTCTGCAAAGATGAAGTGTGAGCATTTCAAATATAAAAGCAGTTCAACGCTTGTTGTAACCTTGTCTGTCAACAAACTGTATTAAATTTTTTTTTTTTATTTTCAGTTTTATTTTTGATTGAGTCAATATAATTGTCATTCATTTTATTATTTCAAAAATGCCATCAAAATTTCAAAATCACAAATATATAAAAAAAGTTTATTTAGCTAAGGCACATGACTGACAAGTTTTTTTTATAATACCAAAAAATAAATATAAAAGGATTGCCAGAAAACCAATTTCTTTGTCACGGTTATATAAATGATCGTTTTCTACATAACTATTCAACTGAAAAAAAAAATTTGCTTTCAAATTATGTTAGCATTCACTAAGCCACACTTTGTGCTGTGAATAGATAAATCACTTAAAATTAACAGTATTGTAGTGCCATCTTTAGGTGATTAGGAAAAACAAGATATAGTTTTAGTTCGTACGTTTTTGTTAAATAATTTCTACGTTCAGTAAAGTGTTTTCAAGCTAAACAAACACTTTACTATGCTTCGTGTTAATATATAATACAGTGTGAAACGTTTTCTGTTAAATCTACGTACTTATCTATATTTCCCTACTTCTGTTGTTAGGATCAGTGCTCATTGATGATTCTCAGAACAATTTCTAGTAACAGTGCAAAAGACTAGATGGCATTACTGAATTACTAAAAATCCAAACTTTTTTCAATGGCGTATTTAAAGAGAGCGAAATTAGATTATTTTCCAACATCATACGTACTCTTGAAAATTGTCCTTAAAAATTACTCTAATTGTTTTACTAATTTTAAGTTGATAAAAAATACTGTAAATTCACACCACCACCACATTACCACTTTTTCTTTCGCTTTTATTAGCAGTTTCCAATGTTCAATGACATTTTTTACAGCACTGCTGTTTAATTAAAAGTATAACGTACCATTTTGGAAAAAAAATATTCGTTATATTGAAACATTCATTTAAACTGTGTGACTCTTTCAGCCGGAACTTTCATTAAATTATTAGCATACATTTTCATTAAAGTGTGAAAAGCTTTTTTGTTTTTAGCATAGAAATAATGCTCTTCATCAAGAACTCTGTATATGTAACATTTCATAAAAACCAGCAAGAGTGGTTTTGTTGAACTTCGCAAACAGGGCTGTCTGCGCTATTCGTCACAGATTTTAAAGTGATAGACTAGAAGAAAAGCTGCTAGTTAGGATCACCTATCGCCAACTCTCGGATTATTTTTTATAAACAAATAATGGGATTAATCGTCACGTTAAAAAGACCTTATGGCTAATAGGGAAAGCATGTTTGGAGATAGGTTTCGATCGAGCCAGCCGTAGTTTGCTCGTGAAGTCTTAACTACCAAGCTAGACGAGCCTTTATGAACACCTACATATCAAGATAGAAAGTAATCCTTCATTTACTTAAAGTATATCAATTGCGCTGTGGTAGTTGATATAAATATATTAAATTGGATGTTTTTACTAAAATTAAAGAATTTGTTGATTTTCTTACGTTGTTTATTTACGTTTCGCCAATTGTTACTTTTTCATTGTATCGTTAAACTAACACGTAAACGTCATAATTTAACAACACAAAGTGACTAATTATATACATGCTGATTGAAACGTTTTGTATATTCAAGTCTGGTATACTAGCGAAAAGAAAATGTGTTGCTATTTTTTATTGCTTGTTTCAATTTAAATATCTGTTTATCCTCACCTCCAAAAAACTTAAATATCCATTTATCCTCACTTACCAACATAAACATGTTTTAGGATTTTCATCTCTTTCAATGTAACGAAGGTTTTATGTACAGCGGATTTACAAAGCTAAAATCAGGAGTTCGATTGTCCTCGGTGGACTCAGCAGCTTGCCCGATGTAACTTTGCTACAAGAAAACACACACGAATGTTTTATAACTTTTATTTATCCATTTATCGGTGATTATTACGTTATTTGATAGTAGATGAATGATCCAAACTGGACATAAGTTCTCTCTCCCAACTCTGCGAAATCGCTAGTAATTCACCCGAAATTTACGTTTTTCACGTACTTTGGTTTTATTTCGTCTTACCCGTTCGCCAAAACCTGTACTTTTATTACTATCCTACTTTTCGTTTTATTTTATTCACGCTGTATTCATTACTTTTCATATTACCTTATTGACTGGCTGACAGATGATAATGAAGTACGAATGAAAAGGTATAAAAATGGATAAATATTTTATAAAATGAAGGTGGAATGAAAATAACATTTTACATACCACTGATGAGGAAAAAGATTGCAGATAACTGGAGAGAAATAAAAGGAGAGACAGGGCGGTTGGAATACACAAGGAAGCATTCTTTCAAACATCGCTAAATGATTTTTCAAAATTTGTACTGTTTGTTGTATCCTCAGGAAGTCCTTTGTGGTAACTTTGTTAGTATTGTTCAGGTAATCAGTATTTAAACAATAAGTTCCATCAGCAAGTACCTCTGTCACATTTTTGTACATAGTTCAGATAGCTCGTTGAGCCCAACAAAAGCTGGTCAAATTTGGATCTTATTATCACAGAGTTACAACACATTTGTTACACAAGCTGTATTAGGAATAAATATACAACATGTTCATTCTGCTTGGAAAGAGATGCTTAATAACAAAGTAAAACACACGTGAAATTAACCTAATTTTAAGTTTCAATTAAGTTTCTTCCTTCGTCGTAAAATAATATTTCCTGCAAGTTCTTTTTTTGCACAAGATGGAAGCAGGTATGACACGTCAGGATTATGCAGATTCCTGATTATATTTCTCATCCCAGATTGACTCAGTGGTGCAGGAACAGAGTATGTGATGTCTTGTCTAAAGTCAGTATATATATTGCAAATTCCAAACATGATAATTTAGTTGAAGTTAGAGAACGCTATGTTATCATCATTAGCCTCTTTCTTTTTCTCCTGCTGGTAACCCTTTGGTCAACTAGGCTTTATCCCCAACCACACACTTAATAAAGGTATTTTTCTACCTCTTTCAGCCACAGTTAAATATTTGCCTCTTCACTCTATGGGCTACTTTGAGTAGAAATCTCAAACCTATTTGAGATTGAGGCTAGAGTTATCTACAGTTCAAACAAGATGGTTATCTTCTATGAGCTTTTATCCCTTCTTAAGAGGATAAACTTCTCAGTGGGCCAATACCAGAATATAGCAAACAATATCTCAGTCAGTGTGACCACATCTCTGCTTTCCTTATGGAAGCACATCTTCTCTCTCTGCAAATCAGTATGAAACTTCTAAGACAGGTATAAAATTTTCATTTACAAAGTTACCCAAATATTTCAAATATCAATGCTTCCGAGACTTTTTAATTTGCCTTGGTAAATATTGTGTGCTCCCTCAGGGTTATCCAATGCTTCAACATAATCATAACTAGCTTAGTTGAATTTCACCACGGCTCAACAAGAACTTGTGAGTTGTCTAATCTGAAAAGAATGCATTGTAAGAAACAATTTAATAAAATAATTGAGTAACAAAAGTTTTTTTAAAGAGTATCCACAATACCAACACTGTTACTTGCTCGTGTCTTACTAGAGTTGCACCTTGCAGTCAGTGCTCCAGTTCTCATAGTCTGAATTTCTAGTATGCAATGCAAGCTTACTCAGCTTCTTTAGATCTGCCTTTGCTTATGGCCTCACAGTTTGTCAACAGACCAATGTTTATCAGACCAATCATGTTTAGCTTCCATGTTGATCACATCTCTTGTCAGCAAATTACACTAGGCAACTAATACTCCTATTCTTAGTAGGTAGTTGTAATAGCATTGCCTAGTTAAGCCAGTTCTTGGGTTAAGCGATCTACCAAATGGCCATATGGTCAGGCCATGGAGCCACTGCGAGAAGGCTGACTAGCACTCCACATCAAGAGGTAAGATTCTTTGCCTTCATGTTGGCCCCTCCAAATGCAGTTCATCTTCCATATATACCCTCTATCAAAACATCCCATAATTGATCCAACACAACACGTTTATACATTAGAGAAAATACTAGAGATAAAAAGAGAAATTCAGAGATTTAACTAACAATCTACCATGAAAATCAAATATTTGTCATATTACCATATTTTTAACCTTGTCTTTGCGTTAAATCAGGGCCAGGCATGGCCAAGTGGGTTAAGGAGTTCGACTCGTAATCCGAAGGTCGCGGGTTCGAATCCCGGTCGCACTAAATATGCTCGCCCTTTCAGCCGTGGGGGCGTTATAATGTTACGGTGAATCCCACTATTCGTTGGTAAAAGAGTAGCTCAAGAGTCGGCTGTGGGTGGTGATGACTAGCTGCCTTTCCTCTAGTCTTACACTGTTAAATTAGGGACGGCTAGCACAGACAGCCCTCGAGCAGCTTTGTGCGAAATTCACAAAAAAAACACAAAAAACACAAACGCGTTAAATCAACAAATTTAAGATCAGTGCTTTAATAACTGGAGGTTCACAGATTTTGATCAGTGAGTTAGCAATATTTTGAAACACTCAAGGTAATATCAACTTATATATATATAAATGAAAAGCATATTTATAATATAAGCAGGACAGAGATCCATATAAACAAAAGAACGGCAATATTTCAATACAATAGAATGTGTATGCAAAAGTAACTTTATACTAAACTTTCCTGTTTGTTCACGTGGCTGAACGCTCCAAAATCCGAAGTTAGTTTGATTTCAAAATTCTGATTGACTTGATAACCAATATCAATTCTACCAATTAAAGTAGTCGCAATCATGTGAGTTCCACGTTATTGTTGGGTCAGCAGTCTCACAAAGTCAAGGTGATGGTCATTAAAACACCAATAACAAAGAGAGTCAGTTCAGAATGGTAGCAACTAAAAAGATGAAATACCTAAAGTCACGTCTACAGGCTGGGTTATTGTACTGGGCCTTTTGAAAACATTACACAATACAAGAAAGTAAAAACAAAGGAAACAATATGGCTTAAAATACATAAGAATAAGTTATAATACAAAATTCGTATTATTTTGCCTTCAAAATTTCAGAAATGCTCAATTTTAGTAAATTCTTCAAGATATTTTAGTAACAAAAAAGTCTATGTTTCAGCCAAATACAGGTTAAAGATAGTAATTGTTTTTATCAGATCCTTCTTCTGCTTAAGAATTATTATTCTAAATTAGGAAAAATGCTTTTAATTTAATAAATGTATAATAATCTACAAGGTGTTCGGAAAGTTACTGTGCTCTTATATATTTATTAACAGACATGTTTCAATATAGAATATAGGAGGTAAATATGAATGACAATTATAAACAATATTAAAAGTGACCCCCGTTGGCATCAATACAGGCTTGGATCCTTCTTATTTTGTTTCTAAGCACCGCTATCAGTTGCTGGCTTGAAATAGACTGAATAAAATATGATTACAAAACTGCACAGTGACTTTCCGAACATCCTGTATAAGATAATATTATTTGTATTAGCCAGTTGATTAACTGAGACGTTTTGATTGTGTAATAGATAAAAATAAATTACATTCAACTTAATTAAGATTATGATAAAAGAAATCTAGAGCAGAACACAATGTAAACTTTTAATGTGCTGTAAATTTCGTGTGTCACTTTTTACCTTTATTATCATTATAATTTCCAAATATTTGCAAGCGTTGCTCAGCTGAAACAACGAATCATTCACAGTTCTTATAAAATGACGAGGTATTCGTGTATTTCAACGATAGTCAGTAAACAAATTCATTTGTGGCCCAAATATAATGTACTAACTATTATTCACATATTACAGATATGACCCATATAAAATATACCAACTATTCTTTGTACGCTAAAAATATCCATGAAAATACTTTACTTTCGAAGCGTATTAATAATAGCTTACCAAAGGTTATTTGTTCGACCTTACTTAAGTACGTAATTACAACAAAGCTAGTGAAATTGAAACAATGCAAAGGCGTTCGTGCGTGCGCACACAGCTCTGACAGAGTGAGCGTTGTGATTCATGATATGTCTGATAATTCTAAATATAATTACTGCTTATCGAAACGCTGACAGTATGGCTAAAAGGTTAATAATATATCAATGAGAAGCCGAAAAATCCATACTAGTTGTGGGAGTCATTTATATTTAGGCACGGTATAATAAGCTACTTTAATAGCGTTTCTGTCTTGAATGAAAGATTGCTTTCTTATCGAGATACAAACTAAACCTGTGTTTAAGTTACGTACACCTTGTAATTGTAAAACGTACTGCATATTGACCCACGTGGGGGAGGGTGGAAGAAGAAGAGCTGCACGCGCCTTTTTTCAGGAGCGAGTCCCAATATCATGTATTACGAAGTAACTATAGCTAAGGAGTTGTTGGATGTCATGAGACGTTTTATTGGTGGGAGTGTCTAGACAATGTACTACATAGTAAAGGCTGTGCACAAAGTTGTTACACCGTTAGTTTAAGTAGTGTGCAATATTCTTATGCGCTTTTAAAGGAATTAAAGACATACAGTTAAATCTACATGGATGCTTACACCTTGTGTATAGGTTAGTACATTAGTTTCTTGTATAATAATTTAAGTTATAATAAATACAGACTGATTCGTTTCTTACAGGTAAGCAACAGTAGTTTAATATAACTTTTAAATATCCAACATGGTTTAATAATTGAAAGTCTGTTTACGTGACATCCGTTCAGAAACAATGACTACTGTCTGTTATTTGTTACTTAAACTTTCCAATTGAAAATGTTTCCCCTACAGTGATTTGCAGAAATGTAGGCTAGCATATTTCAAGAATATCTGTTTTCCTATTTGAATGGTTGGCCGTATTATGAATCCTAGGATCTATGGTTCATGTCCCGTTATCATAAAACGGTTTTCGCACTTTGGTGCAATGGATGCGTTATAAGAATAACGGCCAAATCTCACTATTCGATTAAATAATTCAAGAGTTGGAGGTAAGTGCATCTGACTAGCTGCTTTATATAAGTTCGAAATTAGGGATGTTCATCGTACACAGCCTTTGTGTAGTTACACGCGAATATCCAAAACAAACTAACCTAATTTTTCGCTCCTGCTTTATCTCAGATAAGTTTGAGAACTTATAAACCAAAAATTCAATATGATAAAATGAAAAGGCATGGCTTAGTGGTCAGTGTGCTCAGACTTTGAATCCAATAATTCAATGTTTCTGTCCCGTTGTCATTAAAATAGCTCCACACTTTGGGGTAATAGGACATTACCGTCCTATTATTTGATCAGACTAAAGCAGCTCAAGAGATGGCAATGAATGCTGTTAACTAGCTTTCTTTCTTTTTAATCTAACAGTTCCAAAATTTGGCACGGCTATGCACAAACAGTTCTTTACCTTGTTTTGCACTTAACAAAAAGTAATAGCAAATCCTACTAAACAAGATAATTATGAATGTCTCAATTTGGCAACTTCTTCAAGAGTGGCCTTATCCTTTGACGAACAATCTCTGAAAAGAGCAAATGAAAGCTTGTTATAATTACCAAAAGCGAACAAGATGCAATATAATTCGCGCATTGATCGTCACATTATAACGCCCCCACGGATAGGAGATGGGAGCATGTTTGGCACGACTCAGACGCGAACCCGCGACCCTCATATTATGAAGCTCACGCCTTAACGCGCTAGGCCATGCCGTGCCCATTTAATTTTCAAATTTTTCATTACATATGAAGTTTTCTCGAACTCTATTACCAATTCCTTCCCAAAAATTTTTAACATAAGTAGAATATAATATTTTTCTATTGAAATGAACATCAGTGATGTGAGTAGCACGTGCGCACAGAGAGACAGAGAGAGAGATGGTATTATAGAGCCTTGTGTACAATATTATGCTGTCTTTGTCTAGTAAAATTCAAGTCAAAAAGTAAGTGTAAATCTGTAATAGTCTAGAATCAGATCTCCATCATAAACATTGTCACATCGTTAAGTGCATTCGTTTACCTTTGATTGTTTTAACCAAATATTAACTTTCACTTTGTTTTCATGTTTTACTAAACCTTTTTTTTCAAGCTCGTTCAGTATTAGAGATTCCAGGTTCAACTCGTTATACATTTCCCGACATTCCTCAGGTTGTTGTAATGCTACTGTCAAGTCTAAAGTTATCATAATATTTTAACGAGCAAGAGATGGTATCACACAAGCTTTCTCTCGTCCATCGCATGAAACTCATTAGATTAGTTCTTCACCTGACTTAGTTAAGTAATGTTTAAAAAAATGATAGATTAAACGTGTCAGAATGTTTTACATGTACTAGAAATGTAGATTTTAAATATATGAAAGTTGGAAGTTTTTAACCTGTCAGGAATCATTCTTTAACTTTAGTTGGAAATATGATTCAAAATAATAAAGTCAAATTATAATAAAAATAAAATAATATTGAAGCCGAAGAATTAATTTAAAACTCATTGCTTTAACTAATTTGTGCTAGTATATATCTATGTGCCTGTCTTTCTATCTGTTTTCAGTTCCAGATACCAAACTAAATGTAGACTTTTCATGTAGAGGATGCTGTCTTTAATATTAACTTACAACATATTATAGTTATGAATATGTTCCATTGATAGATTGTACTCAGAAATTTGTTTGAAGCATTCCTTACCTCCTATGCTCTTTTTTGGGAAGGGCGGAGTGGCCTTCTGGTTTGCGATCCAGTCTACAGATCAGAAGATTGTTTGGTTTGTTTTGGAATTTCGCGAAAGCTGCACGATGGCTATCTGCGCTAGCCGTCCATAATTTAGCAGTTTAAGACTAGAGAGGAGGCAGCTAATCACCACCATCTACCGTCAGCTCTTGGGCTACTCTTTTACCAACGAAAAGTGAGAGTCACATTATAACGCCCCCACGGCTGAAAGGGCGAGCATGTTTGATGTTACGGGAGATTAGAAGTCACAGGGATCGAGTCCTGATATATCGCTGAATGTGCTCTACACTTCAAATGTCGTGATTCGGTTAAACGTACCAAAGTAAGGGACAGCATGGTGCACTCGTTACCTTTTCCTTCTGATTAGCAGTTCCGAATCTTTGATTCTCATATAATATATTACACCTATTCGTCATATTTTTTCACTATAATTCACGTGTTTGTGAAGAAAACAAATTGACAACTAAATTGTTAGCAAATTTTCTGAGGGTTAATAAATGATTAATATAAACAGAATGTCAAATGTTATCCAAACACCTAAAATATAATAGGTTGTTCAAAGCTCCAGATTTTAATCGGATATCGTCTCTATCCACTTTCATTAATGTATTTTTTATTTGCCTCAAAATAGTTCTTACATTCAAATACATATTTAATGTATTCGAAAAACAGTCTTACTGCATTACCAAGTCTTCGTTTTTGTTTTGTTTTTTTAATATTTTGATGGCAGTAACTTGAAAATGATTGTTAGAAAGGCTTCGTTTTGTCTCAGTTAATAATTCAGACAATGTGTAGTTTGTGAGATATATTGGATGAATGGCAAATATAATTATAATGTGCTTCTAGGGGCTCAGAAAATTGGTTTTGTTGTAAGATTTAAACGTTACCTGATAGTTCAGCTCTGAGTTTGGTAAACAATCCTACAGTCATGGTCTTAAAAGAAAGGCATTCTCCATTTCTGGTGATAACTAAAGTTTGATGATTCATAACTCTTGGAATACATCGTGTTAGCTTATTAGAAAGGACATTAAGTCTAAGCAATTTGTTAACTAATTCAAACAAAAAGTGACACTGTGTTTTTGTACAGGTGTAAGTACGATGTAAACTAATTCAAACAAAAAGTGACACTGTGTTTTTGTACAGGTGTAAGTACGATGTAAACTAACTCAAACAAAAAGTGACACTCTTTTTGTACAGATGTAAAAATTATGTTAACTAATTGAAACAAAAGTGACATTGTTTTTTTGTATAGAGGTAAGAATTATGCTAACTAATTCAAACAAAAAGTGACACTGTATTTTTATACAGATATAAGCACTATGTCAACTAATTCAAACAAAAAGTGGCACTGTCTTTTTGTACAGATGGGTCGCACTCGTTTATCTTAAGCAGTAGAATGCTCCAAGAAGCTCTGAGTATATACTTAAAGATAGTTTAATCTGAACTTACATAATGTCCAAGCGGTGTGCAAAAATTAGGAATGAACAAAATGATAGGATAGATAGAAGTACAAGGAGTTGTGAAATAGACTTATTGCATAAGAAATTAAACTGTGATTTTAAAAGAAACGTTTGCCAAATTTAAAGATGAACTAGGAAGATTGCAAAATAAACATGGTTCGAGTTATTCTAAATTTAGACGTTTTAAGAACGAAATGGATAAATCAGATCTCAAAATGAAATCGAAGGCTAAGATATCAAGTAAATAACTGAAATCTGATTAGAGTTGTAGAACACTAGTAATATGGGCATCTGCAGCTGAGACAAGAGGCACTTGCCTCCTATGGAAAATGAGAAACATAACTCTTTCTTTGTTCATTAATCATATCTATATGAAGTTTCTATTCAATTCACAATTTCACATTACTCTGCCTCTGGAAACATTTCTGAGAAGATCCATTATTGATAATTGGAATTGTTTTGGAAGTTCAGAACTAAAACTCGTTTAACAGTGATTGTATTTTTAGCAGATAGGGTGGGGTGGTTCTTTAAATAAATGATGAACTACAGACTCTTTGGATTTTAAATATAAAAAGTAGTTAAGAGGTTGATATGTATGGCTTACAACCAGAGGATTTAAAAATAGAAAGATTTTCATTGATTTTTTATAAGCCACCTCGATGAGCATGTTACTAATAAAAAACATTGATGCAATAATTATGGAATATTTTATTTTAGGCTTATTGACTGGGATTGTATAAGTTAAATAGTGATAGAGAAAAGTCTATTCAAGTGATCTAGTAATTTAGTAAATGGTCAGAGAGCCAAAGATAGAGACTGTTGTTTTATATTTATTATTGAACTAATGGAATATTTGAGAAAGAGTGATCTTTGCATAATAAGGTTTGTTGTTTCACTACGTGTTAGGATAATTAATAAAAAATTCAAATTAGTTCTTAATTTCTAAAAGCAAATTTTGAAACCATGAAACAAAATTTATCATTACTGAATTAAAATAATGATTTAAAATATGTTGAAAATAAGCAAAATGTTAATATGAAAATTGGGTTATTAAATCTAGAATGCTGGTGACAAGATGTTTGTTGAAGATTATGAGATGTCTAAGATTTTAAATACTCTCTTACTTTTTTATAATTAAAAATATTCCTGCCCCTAAACACTATGGGAAATATTGTAGTTGACTTAAATCATCTGCCTATTAATTCTTCAACATACGAATACGAACAAAAATATTAAAAAACAAATATAGCATCAGCAAGGTCACACTCAAAAGTGTGTGTGCAAGGCATTCTTAGAGGACTTACTATTCCGTGTATTTTATGTTGTACACTTTATCAAATATTAACAGTGTAATATTACCTTAAAAACTATTTGAGCTAAAAGGGCTGAAGATTAAATCTTAAAATAAGTCAGTCGATTTTAATAATTAAAAGACTTAAGGTACACCTAAGTTAACATCTTGTAGTTATTTCAAATAGCAATTTAAATGAAGTTGGATGGCATTGTTGGAGATCCTGATATTGAGCAGAATGCCTTGTCTGCGGTTGTGTACAACGAGATATATCGAATGACGTAACGGGCTAAAGTTAAACATTAAGATTTGGAAATCTCACATGTCTTCTATTAATGTTTCATGATAATATCTAGTTTATGTCAGTGGTTTTTTTTTTTTAACTTTGTTCACCCCATGTCAATAAACAATATGATAGTAGCGGGTTGTCTATCACCTTGAATATTTATTTATGCACTGGTATCAATCAGCAGCAATACTGTCACTACACATACAAATCATCGTAACTAAACACCAATTTTGATAATTATAACTTATAATTATTGAACACAGTTCTGTTTTTGTGTTATTTTTTGCGTTACACTTAATAGCAAGACTGAGGAAAACAAAATGATAAATCACTGGAGTTTACATGATAAAAGTATTCATTATTCAAGCAACTGTTCGATAAATAACGTTTCTATTTGGAAACATTCTATTTTAACGAACAGTTTTACATTTTTTTATTTCGTCTTGACCATCTCTAGATTGATGTTTAATTGGAAGTTGGCCATTTGGAATAATGAGAACAGGAACGGCATTGTTGTCTGTTTTCAGCTCCAACCAGTTTGTGCTGCTGTGCAAACGAGGCAGTTTACCAGATCGGGCAAGAACATTGATGTTTTTCTTGGCTAGAAAGTCGGACTCAAGTGCCTCGCCAGTTTCAACGCATTCTTCGTCATTTAGTGCAACGTCATTTTTGAAGGAAGAACCGTTTTCATTAAAATTAGCTGGTTCGTCTCCAGATGGCAGCAGCTCTCTTTTCCAGTTGTACCGGGAAAATCGCGAAGAATAGCGATTCTGAGACGGAGGACGAGAAGGCCTATAGGATCTTAAAGTGGTTAACCAACCCTTTCGGGCCAAGTGCGCAATGTTTCGTTTTTCTCCTGGTTTTGAGCTACGTTTAAGCGTAAACTCCGAAAGCAAACGCTCCAAGGCCTTTTCTTCCGAGAAACGATATATCTTGTCATTAGCGTTCTCGGCTAGAGATGGAGAGATGTTACCGTTATGAGGGCTGAGTAGTCGGTCATTCTCTGTAAAGGTTCCAGTAGGTCGCTTGACATGATATGGGCCTGTAGGCGAGACATCTTCCCCTTCTTTAAATGAACGAAATGCCTGTCAATAAACGGAAAGAAAAATTTCATCAATGTATATCTGCATTATGAATTTTTCTTTTTTCCAGTCTTAACATTTTATAAGTACGGGTTTTAATCAGTTATCTTCAATCAATATGACTTTGAAGTAGTTGTATGTACATAAATGCTTACTCTGTTTTACTATAACAACGTTGTCATGATTTATGTTGTCAGTTGCACGTACTTCATAGGATTTCTTGATACCTTACAGAGAGAAGGTAACTTTAGCTTTTATAATGAGCATCTAGAAATTTAACTAAACAGCATAGCATCGCAAACAACTTTAGACCCACGTGACCGCCAAAAAAATAGTTATAAGTGTCTGTCTACTGATTTGGCTCGGCATGGCTAAGCGTGTTAAGGCGTGCGATTCGTAATCTGAGAGTCGCGGGTTCGCATCCCTGTCACATCAAACATGCTCGTCCTTTCAGCCGTGGGGGTGTTATAATGTGACGGTCAATCCCACTATTCGTTGGTAAAAGAGTAGTCCAAGAGTTGGCGGTGGGTGGTGATGACTAGCTACCTTCCCTGTAGTCTTACACTGCTAAATTAGGGACGGCTAGCGCAGATAGCCCTCGAGTAGCTTTGTGCGAAATTCAAAAAACAAACGAACAAAATAACAAACTGTCTACTGGTTTATGGGCCTTTGCGTTAGACTCTTCACATGTTTGAGGGACGAACTGTTTATTAAACAATTGTATATTTCCCCAAAGCTGGTACTCAGGATGGATTGTCGGTCCTGCATTCCCTAACAGCACAGGAATCACAACTGAAATTCCATCGTCTATAACAAAATCCTATCTCTGATTCCAGTTTGGGACCCAGCATATCTGAACATCAACAAAAACATCGACAAAGTGCAGTTAGTAAGTAAAAATGTAAGCAGTTGATGACCCGATGATCCATACTTGTGTCCAGCATATCTAAACATCAAGACGCAGTTAGTAAGTACAAATATTGAGACATGATACCAGGTACATTGATACCATACTGTAGTGTAATATTTCTCAACTCTAATAAAAATAACGACACAAGGTATATAATCAGTGAAACCGTCGACATTTGACAACACATGACTCGCTGACTTCATACTTGAATTAGCGTATGAAAAAAAACTGATAACATTAACAACACAACGATTACTTGAAACAACCGGGTACAAGAACCAACTGAACACTATTAGTTTGGAGCATTAGTAGGTATTTTCAAACCCAGCAGTTTAACAGTAAAAATGCCATTCAACTGTGGATGTTTTATATGACTATAAATAGTAGGTCAATTGGTTATACGTTCCATTCACACCTTCTCGTCTAACTTCTGTTGGGTAAGGTGCTAGAACTTGGAAATGAATCTCCATGTTTCGTGTTTTGTTACCACAAAACTGCGTTTCATACTTTGGAGGCGTTATAAGATTAATGGTTATATATTATTATTCGGTCTGACAAGAACAGCTCATGACTTGGCAGTAGGCACTGTTATCATGCGCCATTCTATAGCTTTGCGCGGATCGGCTCAGCATGGTCAGGTGATTAGAGTGCTCGACTCGTAAGATAAGGGCCGTGAGTTCGAATCCCCTTCACAACAAACATGCTTGCCCTTTCAGCCGTGGGGGCATTATAACGTGAGGGTCAATCCCACTATTCTTTGGTAAAAGAGTAGCCCAAGAGTTGGCGGTGGGTAGTAATGACTAGCTGTCTTCCCTGTAGTCTTACACTGCTAAATTAGAGATGGTTAACGCAGATAGCCCTCTTGTAGCTTTGCGGAAAATTAGAAAAACAAACAAGCTTTATGCGAAGTCTAACAAACAAAGAAATGCTCACGAGGCTAGAGGGAAGAACACACATAACTTTTTCCATCAAATATTACACGTTTAATGTATTTGACATTAAATGCATATTTTAAATCCATGTATATTTCTTCCAATATAATATATTAAAAAATTGTTTTCTGTAATTTGTGTGGAATACGTTTCATCGAGCCCAGCATGGCCAGGGGGTTAGAGCGCTCGACTAGTAATATGACAGTAGCGGGTTCGAATTCCTATCATACCAAACATGCTCGTCTTTTCAGCCCTGGGAGTGTTATTATGTTACACTCAATCCTACTATTTGTTTGTAAATGAGTGGCCTAAGAGTTGGCAGTGGGTGGTGATGACCTTTATAAAGTCTTATACTGCTAAATTAGCGAAGATTAGCGCAAATATCTCTTGTGTAGCTTTGCGGGAAATTCAAAATCAAACAAGCAGACGTTTCATCAATAGAAAGTAAGGCGCGGCATGGCCAAGCGTGTTACGGCCTGCGACTCGTAATCTGAGGGTCGCGGGTTTGCATCCCCGTCGCGCCAAACATGCTCGCCCTTTCAGCCGTGGGGGCGTTATAAAGTTACAGTCAATTCCACTATTCGTTGGTAAAAGAGTAGCCCAAGAGTTGGCGGTGAATGGTGATAACTAGCTACCTTCCCTCTAGTCTTACCCTACTAAACTAGGGACGGCTAGCACAGATAGCTCTCGAGTAGTTTTGTGCGAAATGCAAAAACAAATAAAAAGTAAAAAAGTATATCAAATATTTGTATTTATAATTTATTAAAATTACGCTTTTTGCAGCCAAAACGATAAGTTTAAAGGAATTCTGTACTAAATATGAAATTTATTATTCAGTTTTAATAAAGTAATCTTCAGGAGATGAAATCTATTGCATTTAAAAAGAAAAAACAAAACTGAAACAAGCCAGACTTTATCCAAGTGTCCACAGGAACACGAATTTCGAAAAGATAAAAGTAGCTTTTTAATATAAAATTAATTATTTTATATTCTGTTTTTTATGCATTGTTAAAGGCTGAAAAGTTGATCAGTCGTTCGAAACTGATTTTTCCTATGATGTAAAGAGTTTTTATAAAAAAATATTGATTCTTAGACATATTAAGATCGGATCGAATCAGAAACTTCTACACTTACAATAGAAGATTAGTAAAACGAAAAAGAAGGAAAACAGGAGGATTAAATCAACCCATTCTTAAGAAAGCGTTGTTTCTAAAACGTGAATAAATCTAAAAAAGTTCTCTGTTATCAAAATAAAAATTAAAAAGTTACATTCTTGCACACATAAAATAACAAAATAGCATAAAACCTAAAATGTAGGACATTCAACAGACACATGCATTATGCATTTACAATTAATTCAAAATTTCTTTAAAATATGAAAACAAATAAATAAGATATCGTTTGTGTAATATGTATTTTTCATTTACTAATCTAGTTGAATCTAAATGCTTATACTAAGCGTGTTGTCGAGCATCGTAAAAAATTGCCCCAAAATGCTACGATTCCGTTCAAACTAAGCCTGGATTTTCTTAAAGCTTAAAAAGGTAAATTTTATTAATATTATTTTTCTCTTTTTGTATTGGTTTTATTTTTATTTCAGTTGCAATAAACACAGTTATTGTTGTTCTGTCTTAACTGAAGAGGCCCGGCATCGCCAGGCGGGTTAAGGCGTTTGACTCGTAATCTGAGGGTCGCGGGTTCGCATCCCTTTCACATCAAACATGCTCGCCCTTTCAGCCGTGAGAGCATTATAATGTAACGGTCAATCCCACTATTCGTTGGGAAAAGAGTAGCCCAAGAGTTGGCGGTGGGTGATGATGACTAGCTGCCTTCCCTCTAGTCTTACACTGCTAAATTAGGGACGGCTAGCACAGATAGCCCTCGAGCAGCTTTGTGCGAAATTCAAAAAACAAACAAACTTAACTGAAGATTGTACAGTGTTATTTGTTTCTAAATTTTCAAACTCATTCGACGTATAAAATTATGTATTTTCGTAAAATTCCGTTACAAAAATAAAATAAATATAGACAAGCTGTAGATTGTTCCAGTATTCATTGTTTTCACCTGTTATATTGTATTAGATATTACAGCGAGGAAACGTTAAATGACAAAATACATTTTTATTTTATTTTTTGCTCAGGAATTGTGTGTCGTACAAACAAATTAGCAGGATACTGGAAAATATAATGAAGAAATTGTAAAATCAGATAGTTTGGGGAAGCAAAGTTGCTGACTGAAAAAACAAATGTTGAATACCCATAGACTATAGTGTCTTGTGAAAGAAACTCGTTCTAATTGTCTTTTAGCTTCGAAAGATCCGTATTTAGTGATAGAAACTGCCTACCTACTTGTAACGTTAGCCATGCAGTCAAATTAATGTGCAGAAGCAGATACAACACTTTCGGAAAGTATAAAGAACTATGCAAAAAAAAGTGAAATGTTTTGTCCATTCGCACTATATTTTAATCCTCAAGACTATGGATATTGTAATCGAATTGATAGCAAATACAGTAGCGTATTGTATTCAATTATAGTAGCGCATTGTGTTCAAATATAGTGGCGTATTGTATTCAAATTCATAGGACTAATGGTTTTCATTATTTTTTGAGGTAAAAAGATGAAGGTATCATAAATGTATGTTTTTTTTTTTTATCATAACAGATATTCTAGGAAAAACACACTTGGGATAGCCTCGTGGTTAGGACACTCGACTCACTATCTGAGAGTCGTGATGTCGAATCTTGTCACTGAACATGTTCGTTCTTTGTGGTTGCTGTATGGGCCATTCTATCCAGATGTAAAAAAAATTCTTGGCTTCCAAAATTACCAGCAGACCCCTTACCCCCTCATACTATCAACTAATATATTTTTAATAAATACTTACTACACTGCTTTGGTGATTAGCGAAAAAGGACAAATGAGCAAAGGTCTATGTTTTTAGTGGTGAACACAGTTGAAGTTATTTTCGGGGTCACAACATAAGGAAATTTTAATCGCAACGCAAAATAGCATAAGAATAGGGCAATCAAAAGAAAATAAATAAGATTTACTGTGGTAATAAGGAAGTCATAGCCAGAACTCAAATTAACTTGAAAGAATTAATACAAAAATTAAAATGGTTGTGAATTTTTAATGTGATGTAACATAGTAAAACATAGGCTGCTTTACCTTAAGCACAATTAATTACTAATGCATGTGAGTTTTAAGACGACAATAAATGTAAAGACAAATTCTATATAAGTTTATTATTTTTTCATAAAACGTTAAGGTGTTAACATGTTGTTGTGAATTTAAGTTCAGCGTTTTATGTCTATTAATTAATTGTTCATTATAACTTAGAAAACAAGAACAACAATAATACTGAAAAAATTTGCTCCTGACTAAGGAAGATCAAACTTCCAAAATTGCTCAAGTTTGGGACTTATTTGTTTATCGGGGAACTAAAATAGCCTTTTTAAGCTTCGACCATTAAATAACAGAATAAAGTACACACTAAAAGCTCAAGTGCTAAAAATAGATGTTTGTTAACACTTTACGAATTTACACAGTGTACAGAATACATCATTCGGAACAATAAAAAACCTACCTTCCTATTGATGTTTACTCTCCTGTCGGTTTTTTTAACAAAGAAATGGAATAAATGACTTATTTCATACATTATTTTTCGTTCTGTTAATTTTTGTTTGAATTTTCCATATATTTTCGATTACATTCTTACAGTAAAGGTTATGAACTAATTGATGCACGAGATTTAATTAGGCTGTGCATGCGTGATGAGATGTAATGCAAAGAAAGAATCTTCGTCACTGTCCTATATAACTTTCAAATAATCTCAAAATGAGATAAGTCTTTCTCTAAGTTTTGAACATTTGACAAAAATACACGAAGTCTTGTTAAAAGCCAAATGTTGTCGTTTCGCTTCCACTTCACTGTTTCTTTCGTTTCCCCCATTAAGCATTCTTTATGTCATCTCACATTAAACCCATTTAATACATTTGGAGCTTGTTACACTTCAATGGAACTTAAATGAAAAGTTTGACATTTAATTTATTCTCTAAAAAGATCGAAGCAAGAGAAAGTAACTCTCTACTGACTTACAACCAAGTATGAATGCTAATTTTAAGTGTGTTTTTTATTTTGTTTGCTTGAAATATCCTAAAATTTAATTCTGCTCATGCGTGTTGTTTTTCTTTTCATATATTTTAACTATCGTTATTATTTACAATCACATCCAATAAAATATCAGTTTGGGTTTAAACAAGAAATGTTTTGGTTATGTTACATTCTTAAACATCCTGAGTCATATCTCACATTCTACAAAGCAATTATGAAAATTTATGGAAAGTCATAAAATAGACGAATGTCATAAGAATTACTTTATTTAATTGTATATGAACGATGATAGCTAGATAGATTTTATAATACTGAATCAAATTTAAAAAAGTATTTGTAAATCATACAAAAGAAAACGCAAATTTTCAAAACTAGAAAGTTGACATTTGAGAGGTTTCTTATCACAGAAAAATATTCTGACAATGAAATACAATTTATTTTAAAGTGTGTGTGTGTGTGTTTTCTTATAGCAAAGCCACATAAGGAATCGAACCCATGATTTTAGCGTTGTAAATCCGTAGACTATTTTAGAGAGAGAAATCCATACATCTAGCAACTAAACGTACATAATACATATTAAAGGTATTAACATAAATATAAAAACCTATTAACTTAGATTTCTTAATCTTGTACAAGCAGTTAGCTAGATTAAGCTTCATAACCGATAAAACTGAACGAGGATTATGAATTGAGGATTAAATCAAACCTAAAATACACATTCTATGTTATTCTCACTATTTAAATGTATGCAAAAAATACTTCAGATACTTTATATAAGTTCTTGTTGTGCATTATCGAAATTACACTACATAGGAAACTAAATTTTCGAAGATATACTAGCTGATATAGCCTTAGAGGCTACAGGGACTAGAAGTTGTGAATTAGCACTGTTGCTGCAAAATTTCGCTCCACGACGTTTTGCTATAGATTCGTTATAAGAGGGCTAAATGTTATTATTCGATTGAAGTAACTCAAGAACTGATAGCTTGACTAGGTGGTTTTCTCAAAATTAGAGAAAGCAAGAGCAAATAGCTCTTGTGAAGTTGGCCTAGTATGGTCAGGTGGTTAGAGCACTCATCATTCAATGGTTCTGTGTTTCGCTCCAAGTCCCACCAAACATGCTCGCCCTTTCAGCCATGGGGACACTATAATGGGACGGGGAGTCCCACTATTCGTTGGTAAAAAGTAGCCCAAGAGTTAACAGCGGGTGATGATGACTAGCTGCCTTCCCCATAGTCTTTCACTGCTAAATTAAGGACAGCTAGCGTAGCCTTGTTAGTTTTGCGTGAAATTCAAACCAAACCTTGTGGAATTTTCTCGGATATTTGAATTGAAAAACAAATACTATAGCTTAGTGTAGATGTATGTTAGATGTTATCATATTAATACAAAAACATGAACGATTAATAGATACCTTAATTGCAGCATTTTGAACTGTCACACGTATACATCGTATAAAGGAATACACAAGTACAACATCTGTTCAACATTCAACAGAAGAGATAGAAGTATACAATTTCACCAGTTTAGTTAATGGCTTGGAGGATTACACCATAGCTCTCAGTGGTAAGTTTAAAGATATACGATGGTAAAACCAGTGTCGATTTCCCGTATTGAACAGGATGCATATATCATCTGTGTAGCTTTGCGCTAAATATTAACAACAAGAACTTTCTAAGAAAATACCTTCATATAACGAAACTGTAAAGCATTGTAGAGTCAAAGGCCAAAATATTTTGATTAACAGAGTCTTCAATGACATCCGTAAAACTACAGTATTCAAGAAAACGAAAAATTCCAAAGCCATGCCCAATTTAAGTTGGTTTGAAGCAACAACCTCATGTACGAAAAGACAATTACTGTTACAACATAGAACCCATCATTTAAGAAAACATTGCTTTAAAGCTAAGCATATCCCTTGGAACCACTAACAAGATAATAAAGAAGGACTGGATTTGAAAGTGACAAAAACTCACAAGTCATGTATTTCTATGTTTCCAATCACATTTTCAAATTGGCAGCTTATTTTGTAAGAAATGATGGTAAAAAATTAAAATCGCATTCCTGTTAATACCTCTCATGCATCTCCTATGGAATTTTGTGCTTTTGATCTGCTTCATAATAATAATAGAAACCGACATCTACGTAGATATTGAATGTCTGTGGAAAGTTTGTCAAAATATGTGACCTAAAGTCAATCTCGTATTTCTTGCAGTAGCTTGTTACTATGGAATTAATAATTAGGCTGTGCAATTCCTAGTCGTCTTATAATCGTGGCCAACCACATGTCCCTTCCCCTTGAATAGCATTGAGACAGATAGCATCAGTCTATAAATGCACAGCAGATGTTCACTCAAGATCATTGTTAATTCTTCCAATTAATTCACCAGCTGGATGTTCAGTTATAGTACTGATTTTTGAACCTACAAAAGGACGTTAAACTACTCACATTTTTTTCTTTTCCATGATTTTAGAAAATTGAGTCGTCTTATATTCGAGATCGCCCTATAATCGGACCAATGCAGTATATTAAAGTAAAACAACTTTATTATTAAATAATTCTAGATTACAAAAATGTATCAAAACATTTATGTTTCAAGATTTCTCTTAGTGTTCAAACGATGTGACAAAGTTCTCTTTTTCAAATTAGAAAGATACTATGTTACTTAACTGAATGTAATTCTGAAAATAAGGTTTAACTCACTCTAAATGTGGAAAAAGTTTTACTCAACAGAATAATAATAAATTACATGGAGTTCACTGTAAAATAATGTTGTTATACTATCGTTTAATTCCCAGAACCTCTAGAAGATGTATAAATGGCCTGTTAGTTATTGTGCCAGTTTACGTTTAGAAGGTGCAAAGTTTGTGCCACGATACATGACTGAAAATACTTTGAATTTTCAGTTGTGAAGAATTATAAGAGCGTTAGACAATCCAATTATTAAACTAAGAGCATCTGTGTACACGGATGATGCTGTTGACTGGTTGCACCTCTCTCTAATCAGTAGTTCAAAGTTATGGATGGGTTGTACCTTTGGACCTTTGACTTGACTGTTTAGCCTGTGATGTATAAAATACTGTTTAAGTTAAGAATAAATAAAATTTATTTGTATTATAAGCTTGGTTAGATCTCTTGTGTTTCCGTTAATGTAATTGCATGATACTAAAGTACTTCCAGCAGAATTACTGTATATATTCATTGTTTGTATAATTGGGAATTTTTTTATGTTAAACAAACGAAATGCTATGAAATATAGACTTCTTCATTATTCTCATAATTTTATACGATTTGGAAAAAATGAAACTTTTTCCTTAATTTATATCTAAAACTACGTTTTTAGCCAGAACAATAAAGCATAAGAAAAGTTTCATCTTTGAAAAGTCATTCTAGTAATTGGTGTTGTGAGAGCAGCTGCTTCTCTCCACGTTATACAGGAAACAATGCCTTTTGTTTCTAAAACAAAATACTTTAGTCTAGCCTCCTAATTATTGCATAATAATTGAAACTAAGGATATTTTTGGAAAACAGAATGTATGAAACTGGCTTTAGTCTTGTTGTAACGAAAATATTATTTTTGTTTTACGTTCAGGACCAAGGCATGTATAAGCCTGAATCATTTTGAGGCACTTTTATATACATTCCAAATGCTTCTAGTAGAGAAAATTGAATACCATATGGATATTCCCATTAAATAGTATATAATAGAAGATTCTTAAACACAGTTTTCCCAAATAATGAATTGTCATGTGATAAGTCAAATTAGACTGAGCGAAAAATTGTGACAACAGTTGTTTATTTAAATAATCACTCTCGTTGCAGAGAGAAATGCTATATGAAATTTATCTTAAGTAAGCTAGTTGTAGTAATGTAATGGTCGAAGAAATGAAGGAAGACACGCAAATGGGCAGCCGCTTAACAGTATCTGACAAACTACAATTATTGTTTAGTTTTGGTTTAGTGAATCAGCATGAGTAATTAAATGAAGAACTTACTTGTAGATTGAGCTTGAATAGCTACTTTAGGCATTGTAATAATACCCGGAATAACATATAAAACCTATGTTTCTGGGTTAAACTTGGACTCTCCTAAACGTTTTCTGTGGCCAAAATCCCCACACCAGATTTCTCTGGCGGTCCTGAGACAGACAATCCTACATTCCTCTCCAGATTTTCAGTTACTAAAGAAGATGACTATTTTTTCAGATTTCCAGTTACTAAAGAAGATGACCATTTCTCCAGATTTCCAGTTACTAAACAAGATGACCATTGTTCCAGGGTCTACATGCATCGGTGGCTCATATTTCCTCTAGTTTTACAAATGTATAGTATATGATGTTAAATAAGCTCTCTAACTACAACGGGATTTTCTCTAAAACGTAATTATGTTGGTATTTATTTCACGTAATATGTTTGATGTAGAACTGTTTCAAGGTGATTTCGGTACTTTCGATGTTACTGAATATGTCAGTATGTTATATATGGATGTGAAATAAAGTATTATATGTTCTTTGTTTTATCAATCTGTGAGTCGATTCTTTGTTTCACATTCGAATTCCTTGTGTTGGTGGCTTGTGTGCTCGCTCAGCTACACACATGTATTTCTGGAATTTACATAACTGTATTGTGACTAGTGAAGAATTGAATCCAAATGACTGGCGGCTCACCTAAAAGTATATTTATACATTTTACTTCGATATTTTGGCAAGATTACAGTAAATATATTGGTATAATGGTGCTTAGAATCTAGAAGTGACCAAATAAATTCTTCTGTTCGATCAAAAATAGTACTTTACGTATTTAAAAAAGTAATATAAGTAATTCTAGAATAGCTCTGTTGACAGTTTAATGTCCAGATAACATAGATAACCTATTGTGTAGCTATGCATTTAAATAACAAAATAATGAAACTAATGATAAATAAGCTTAGAGTACATGAAAGTTCCATGTATAACTATATATGTTTTAAGTGATGTATTGTGTCAATTTGGCCTGATATTAAACTCTAGTTGAGACGCATTTGTTTTCCACAGTTTTTGCGCGAAGCCACACAAGTCATGGTGCATTGCGTAGCTTTGCATTTAAAACTCAAATAAGAAACTCATTAATATTAAACAGAATATTATTTTACTCCTTAGGTACTTTAAATATTATTTTTTCAGTATCTCCTGAAGATTAAATCTTACAAGAATATCCCGCAAAGTGTTTTGCGAAATTGCAAAACTTCATTGGTTTAAACTATGTCATAAAGTTAAAAAAAAATCCCTAAGTGTAATGTACGAATAACAGGGAGAGCTGTGCAACAGACTGTGCTTTCCTGCCCAATCCATTGACCAACTACGGAATGTTTCAACAAGTATGTTACCAAAGCTAAGACTCCAGTCTGGATTAAAATATTGATAGCATTTATCTGTGCTGTAAAAAAAGCTTCTAAGTGCAGCAAACCATTTGTGTTTGTTAAAGAGTTTTCCCGGTAAAATTTTTAAAGGTATTTTCAGCATTCTTGTTAATATCACAATGAGTAATTCATCGTGACTATATTTGCAACATTTATAGAATTACTTAAAATTTTGTTTTGTAAAAAATCATAACATTTAGTGGAGAAAAAAATACTGAAATTGAGTGTGTGAAAAATATCATTAAATGTTGATCGTGATGAAACAAAATGCTGGTTATAAAAATCGCCCTTTTAAAACCACCTTTAAAATGTCTGAATATTAACAACTGGATGAGTAAAACTAAAGCTTATTTTACTTATAAAACTGCCTAAATTGTTATATATGTTTCTATGGAGTGAATAAACATTTCACTATTTCAACAAAGTTTAACTAATTGATTTTTCCATAGACGAGAACAGAAAGAATGACGATCTTTATCGCTCTATTTCTTTCCTAAAAATCTAGAACCTGAAATCTCAGCGATTCTTGTACTGAAAATGAAACTGATATATATAAAACAATATGCTGCTTTAGGCATATAGTTGGACTTAAGAATAAGTTGGTAAAGGTTGTAATTGGATTGGGTATACGCGAGCCCCATGCTCGATATTGGTAGCGCCTAAAAATATAGCTAATATAGTCTGAGCCAAAGTATGGATAACTTTTTTAAATTTTAAGTGATTCAGTGTCCGGTATGGCCAGGTGTGTTAAGGCGTTCGACTCGTAAACTGAGGATCGCAGATTCGAATCCCCGACACACCAAACATGCTCGCCCTTTCAGCCGTGGTGGCGTTATAATGTTACAGTCAATCCCACTATTCGTTGGTAAAAGAGTAGCCCAAGAGTTGACGGTGGGTGGTGATGACTAGCTGCCTTCTCTCTAGTCTTACACTACTAGGTTAGGGACGGCTAGTACAAATGGCCCTCAAGTAGCTTTGTGCGAAATTCCAAAACAAACAAACAAAAAATTATTATTTCAATATTTTTATAGTATTAAAACTCTCTGTTCTACTATTGCTAGCTAAATTACATATATATCGATCCATACATGTCTTTATCAAATTAAATTTTTATTGTAGTTGTTATTATAACTTTTAGTAATAAAAAATTAAGAAATTTCAACAAAATGATTCTATAGTTACATCTAGGGTTTAACATTTGTTCTATTTTTTCCAGACATTTGGATTCGGCATTCTTTAAGAAAAATAAACTTGAATTAATTTTAACCATTTAAACATAACAAACACGAAAAACAGTTTATTCTTGAGAGAATAGCTGCTTCATATAGTAGACAACTGTTCTATCAAACAGACCCAACGGATAGTTTTTCAGAAATAATGTTGTATAATTTAATATTCAATATTTCGATGTTACTCTACAAACAGTTTTAATAAATAATTTCAATCCATTAAATGGGAGTCTCTCAACCTAATTTTGCCATTTTGCATAATACATATTTATTCTTACATATGCACACACACACACATATATGGATATAATTAAATTTGACTAATGTCACTTATAAGTTACATTATTATGTCGTTTCTACTTCGCTTAGTTTATTTTTACTAGAAGATCGTCTAGAAGTAGTAAACATATTCGAAAGCGACAAGAAAATTCCATTTGTTCTTACTTATTTTCTCTCTAGCTTCAAAGCCCGCTATGACCAGATGGTTCGGGTATTATACTCGTAATCTGAGTGAAACGAGTTAGAATCCCTGTCAAACCAAGCGTGCTCGCCCTTTCAGCCGTGGGAACACTATACTGTGAAGGTCAATCCAACTATTCGTTGTTAAAAGAGTAACCCAAGAGTTGGCAGTAGATGGTGATGATTAGCTGCCTTCTCTTTAGTCTTACACTGCCAAATTAGGGACAGCTAGCGCAGATAGCCCTGTGTAGCTTTGCACGAAATTAAAAAACAAAGAAAACTAGCTCCAAATTGAAGTAGAAGCCACGCAACATGTTGATTTTCAGCTATTATTGGTAACTTGTGCTAATATCTCAGTAATGAACGGACGTTATATAAATTCATGATCAATGACAGATGATCTTAGGACTTGAAAAGTTGCTTTCTTTACATATAACCATATCAATCAACACCAGAAAATGAAAAAACTGAGAAGGCTTCTCCCCTCCTCGTAGCAGTATCAGGACTGCGCTTTAAAATAGTTTCAATACAATTGGAGTTTGTTTAAAGTGGTCAGGAGTAGCTATTATAAGAGTGAATTAATTGTGAAAAACGTCCATAAAAAGTGCAAACCGTAAAATTTGTGTGTATCTCACCATGGAACTAATGAACCACCATACCAGTTTCTGTGACTATCCACCCACACCCTGCGAAGTAACCACATGGACATACAACAGACAGCGCATTGTATTTATATAAATTTCTTTTCTACTTACTTTGTACATGAGGAAACATAAACACATATATGTAAGTCAACATTATTTTTCACTTTCATTATTGTTTTTATATTACAAAACAAGTTACACATGAAGGATGATTAAATTCAAATATGAGCACTTTCACCGTTTAATATATCATGGTGATCAAAATAAAAGCAGATTTATGCAAAAGACTTTCATTGTTAAACATATCGTGATAAGCATTGCAAAAAGTAAAATTAGGTACAACATTTGGACTGTTAAGCGTAACACGATAGACAGTTAATAAAGTAAAATAATTCAAAACATTTTAATTGTATAATATTATAAATACACTACACAAAATAACAAATTTACGAGCAATGCCGCAACAGGAAACATTTGTTGTGAAAAAAGTAACAACGCAATTGCCTAGCAAAGAAGAAACTTAATAAAGGGTTTATTGAAAATTGATAAAAACGTTAAATAAAAGTTATGAGTTAAGTTAAAACCATGTATGAGAAACAGCTTATGTCAAATTTAATGATTTTGTAATCAATATAAAAAAAGATGAATAAATTTTGTGCAATAAAACGTGTGTGTGTCTGTGTGCCGTGTATTAACCACAATAGGCACATGTATTTCCATATTTACAGTGCTAACATTGGAGGTTGTTAACCACAATAGGCACATGTATTTCCATATTTACAGTGCTAACATTGGAGTTTGTTAACCACAATAGGCACATGTATTTCCATCTTCACAGAGCTGGGCCAGGCATGGCTCGTAATTCTAGAGTTGCAGGTTCGAATCTCCGTTACACCAAACATGCTCGCCTTTTCAGCCGTTGGGGCGTTCTTATGTTACGGTCAATCCCATTATTCGCTGGTAAAGGAGTAGCTCAAGAGTTGGCGGTAGATGGTGATGACTAGCTGCCTTCCCTCTAGTCTTATACTGCTAAATGAGGGAGAGCTAGCGCAGATAGCCCTCTAGTAGCTTTGCGCGAAATTCAAAAACAAACAAAACAAACTGTCTCTCTCTCTATATATATATATACATATATACGTATATATCGTATGTAATAAAAACACAATGAATTACATTAGTCAAAAGTAAAGTAAGGACAAACCAGTAGAACAACAAAACGAGTTACATAAAGTGAGTTATTTGTTTGTTTGTAATTAAGCACAAAGCTACACAATATGTATTTGTAGCGTTGTAAATCCACAGACATGCCGCTGTGCCACTAGGGGAGGATCATGTGAAACTGTTGCCTTTACTCAATTTGTCTTTAACATGTGAGAACCATTTAATATCCTGAACACGTTTCTTTTATTCAAACCAATGTGTAAAATATGTATTAAATTATTCATTGTTCTAGTTTACATAATAACAGTTTATTCTTCACGATTTTCATATTCTAGTTTACTTTATTATCCCATTGTTTAACTTGCTTGATGCTGGTTTGTTGTACTTTACTTACATTATTTCGCTTTACTTGACATTTTAAAGTGAGAACTGGCTTTAGTGCTATTTCAAATTTTATGGTTGATCGGGATCGTGTATCATACCATTATATAATTCCACAGCTTGTCATGAAAACTCTTTTTAAGTAGTATTCTATTCACGTCACCTGAAGGACTAACTGATAGCAACATTCTAACTTCAAACATAATGCTAAATAAAAAAATAATCAATATGAAATTGCATTAATGGCTTATACTTTAGAAACAGTATCCAGTGTGTAATCTAATTATCCTATACAAACTGAGGCAGTGAATATATCTCAGAATTTCATCCGTTACAAATTTATCTTACTTTTCCATGACTTGAAATTACTGAAATAAAGCGACTTTTTGAATAGTGCATGTTTCAAATAGAATATAATACTGAATAGGATGCATACATTTTGCATTTATTGCAATCTAAACTCAGAGTTGAGGCTTCAAGTTTTAATATAAGCGTTTCAGCTACTGCACAAAGGATTAGCTGTGATGATAAAACATTAGAATTAGGTCTTAATGAAATTGGTAATTGTTAAGTTAATGTTTTAAGCTAATTTTCTTTTCTGCCATATTTGTATCTGATGTTTTAATTTCCTTCAATGCAAAAGAATTAATGAGCTGCAAGACGAAAACGAAATGTTCTATTCCAGTTTCTTACCTCGCCCAGAGAATGAATAAAGAGCAACACAATAAGGATACTTTTAAAAGGTTTCATCCTTCGTTACAAGATACAGGACGAACTGTTTGTTGTTTAATTATCTTGAAATTAGGATATAAGAAGGATTTTAGTGATGAGGAGTTAAGTCTTGAGCTCTTGTGGGTTCAGTCTGCAGTTAAATTCCAGCGGAGAATCGGTTCCACTTCAAGAAGTTTGGATGAGAAATACGGGAGTCCTTAATACGCAAACATATATATATATATGCATACATCGCTCGTGAAGAAAATCGATTCTGGTATTTAGCAACATGGTTGGCCAACGGAGTTTGACGTACATCAAACAAAACAACTATCCAGTTATTTTCAGATTTTTCTTCTGGAAAGGTTTTACAGACTTATAGGAAAGCTTCTAGTTTATGTAATACGTGTGATGCACAAGATTGTAAAAATACTTTTTATATTCGAAGTAAGTTAAGTATTTAATGTAGTTTAAATGAAACCTAGGGGATTTTCATTGTCGAAAATACTGAAGAAATTATTATTAGCCAAGTGTAACAAATGGTTTAGCACATAAAACAGTGTCAAACTTTGAGACTTTGTTAAATTGAATATAAGTTGCTTTATTTGTGAAAAAATAAAGAAAAAAACAATATCTTGGTTTATGTATGAAGTCAGAAGACTAATTTTAATTTGAAAGCCTGTGAAATATTTAAAAATAACCAATTACCATACAGACGCCCCTAGAAATACTTCAAGGGGGCAAAACATATGTGTAGAGGATCAGATTTTACAGTGTAAGACAACAGACTAAAATAACGCGTTTTATATAAGCTTAAATGCAAAAACCAATTTGCCGTCTTAATAAAAAAATAAAAAAATAGTTTAATTACGATATTGTGTTAACGTTGTAATACGTTTTGTGAAATGTAAAGAAAACAAATATCCCTTCTTGCTCTTTCCTGAGGATGGCCAGGCAGTTAAGTTGCTCGACTCGTAATCTCAGTATCGTGGGTTCAGGTCCCCGTCACACCAAACATGCTCACCTTTTCAGAGGTGGAGGCGTTATTATGTGACGGTCAATCCAACCATTCATTTGTAAAAGAGTAGCCCAAGAAGTGGCGGTGGATGGTGATCACTAGCTGCCTTCCCTCTAGTCTTACACTGCTAAATTAAGGACGACTAGCGCAGATAGCCCTTGTATATATTTTTCCGGAATTAAAAACAAACCCTTTCTGGGGGCGCCCATGAAAAGCTTTTTTTTTTTTTTGTCTTATTTTAAATACATGTTATTTCTCGCTTCATTTTGTTTTGAAAACAAACCTCATACTGGAACGGTAAGAGTAAGCTTTACGTCACTTAAGATTATATTTCTACTTAAACAGTTTTTTTCCGAGCGTGGGCCAAGTTTGGCCTAGTGGTTAGAATGTCAGACTGTGTATCTGAAATTCACTTCCTATTACTGCCTTAAATGAATTATATTCAGCATATTGAGGCTATGGGTACCATATAAGGTCGAGGACAACTTCTTTCCAGTGGTAGCCTATGCGTTTTAATTATTAAAAATACTATATTATTCGTTGCGTTTGTCTTTATTCAAGGTTACTTCTGATATGCCCACACTCTGAAGGTTCAGAATTAACTCTTACATTTTATAGCGCTTTCTTTCAGAAAGAACCTATTTTACAACTTTGTTCGAAAGACTAAACCAACAACGTTTGATATACTGGAAACAGCTGAGAGCATATCATTGACTGATTGATAAAAACTAAGCACAAAGCAACACAATGGACTATATGTGCTCTGCTTACCATGGGTAAGATGATATGATATGACTTCAGTATCATTTTATAACTACAACCACTGTGTGTTTTAGTTAAATTAGAAAGCTAGAAGTAGACTTAATCATATCAAACATGTATTTCACAGTTACTTTTCACACAGATATCAACTTACTAGGAAAATGGTTTAAGTTCAACCCCTGTTCAACAAACTTTCAAAATTCAGGCTTCTCTTATCTAATCCATTTTCTAATGTTATCGAACCAAGCGCATCTCTTCCTACCATTCACTCTTCTAAGATCAAGTTACTATACATTACTGTAAGCGAAGTTTCGGATAACCGTTTTTATGAGGTTTCATTTTAAAGCTACAGATGTAGAAAAGCCCGACGAAGAAAAATTACTCAAAAAGTTTCATGAAGTTTGATGATAAGCGATTTTTAAAAATATTTTTTGTGTTATGTGATGTACGAAGTAACATATTAAAATTTGTGAAATAAAGATAAAGAAACGTAAATATGCTGCTATAAGATATTGGAATACAACCCAGATGGAGTTTATTTCATATGAATTGTTATTGATTCTGCGTTAATAAATTTGCTCCATACATTTCTTATTTGTGACATCGTACTTTTATATTTTAGTAAACTGTGTTTTTGATAGTTTAATTTAGCCTTTTTGTGTCGTTTCCATGCGATGTTATACATTTCTCAAAAAGAGATATTGGAAAATAGGTAACAGTATTTAAATACCAAGAGTTGATTACTTACTCAGTAAGAGATTCAGTGAATCAACTAATTAAATATTGGGTTGAGGAATAATTCGTGAGCGTTTTTTCAAGTTAACAAAATATATTCATAAATGAAACGCTTTCGCAAAATATTTCATGTCATTTGGTAGATAATTTTTTGCTCTAATAGATGGTGTGTTTGATTTTCATATGTCTTTAATTTTTGCTTTCATTTTTAGCTCATTAAATGGAATGTCAAGTGGACAAAATCGAGCATTTTCGACACCATCTGCTTTTCGCATTTAATTTCTTGCAATTTCGTTTACAACAATGCATACTATATACCTAGGTATTACATGAAATAAAGTATCATAATAAATGTTTTGGGTGTAATGTGTTCATGCATTGAAGTATTGTATAGTCTTGCATGTAATGCTTGAATGAAATTATTTAAAAACGCTCACGAATTATTCCTCAACCTAATAGATAGTGAATTTGTTACAATAGCCCCCCCCCCCAGTGGCACAGCGATATGTTAGAAACCGGGTTTCGATACCTTTAATGGGCAGAGGACAGATAACCCATTATGTGGCTTTGTGCTTAAGTCCAAATAAACAATGAACCAATCAGTTGTTAGGGTAACCAATCGATTGTAAAGTATTTGACAGCCAGTTTTGTATTGTGTCGTAAATACGAGAAGGAAATTTTATAAGTGAGGTACTGTTTGGTTTTATTCGTTGTTAAGCTTATCAACCAATGTAGCCCATGGAATTCGTACATCACCGCCTAAGAAATATATTGTGTCACTGTTTATTAGTTGGACCGGACTTACGTTGTTTTTACCGAATAATAAAAGGAATCCGCTCAACACAAGAACCCATTACAACAGTATATTAAATTTTCTGAAGTGTCATTTGATCTTTATATTTATGTCGTAAATAGAAATAACCTAAGTGTTTCAAGTTTATGAAGTTTAAATGCAATTTTCTTTTTACTATTAACTGTCATTACTAGTATCAATGAAATTAAAAAAGATTTTCAGTACACAAACCAAATTTAATTTTGTATGTTTTTTATTGGTGTTTAACATGTTACATAAGCTTGTAAATGCCATCAGTGGATCAGCGGTTGAATTTAAAGGCTTATAACGCTAAAAATAATTTCGAAAACCGTAGTAGGCATAGCACACATATCCCACTGGGTAGCTTTGTGTTCAGCAATAAACAAACAAAAAGCTTTAAAATTATTTCCCTTGTTCAATCCACTTTGGACAACATACAAAACATAAGTAGAAAAAGCACTGTCAAATAAACGGTTATTTTGATATTCAAACAATATCAAAACCATGACATCCAAAAATATGAGTTCAGATCTTAGATAATTTTTTCATATTGATTGTTATTTCTTCTTGTATGTTATCTGACAACTAAAAACAGCTACAAATATTTGAAAAATTGCTTTTTTCTCATCTGTTTAGCTTATGTTTCTTCAAAATAATTTTAATATTAACTTATTCTGTTTCAAAATTATTTTTATTTGCAAAGAAAAAAGATACATTAAACAAATGTTGCTGTTTATGTTTTTCTATAACTTGTTCACGTTATTCTCCAGAGCATTTATAAAGATCCCCCCTCCCATTGGCACAGCAGTCTATCTGTGGACTTACAATGCTAGAAACTGAGTTTCGATCCCAGTGGTGGACACAGCACAGATAGCACATTATATAGCTTTGTACATAAAATCAAACGAACATTTATAACAACATATGCTTTGAGTAGATATGTCATTTTATTTTATTTTTAAATTTGTGTCATTGATTTTCTTCATTAATGCAAATAAATTTCGAATAATATATAGTAAACATTGGTCATAATTGTAATTTCACATATTTTGTGATACCGAGAAGCCAATAAGCTTCTGAATTCTCCTTATGATGTAAATAGGATGATGCTCTTAGATATTATAACTTATCTCGGACATTTCTCCGATTTATTATGTTACGTAAGTTATCGTATTACGATTTCAAGTAGCCGGAAATTTGGAAAATAATTAAATGTCAACATGTATCAAATTTATGATATTTGACAATAAGATTGATACAAAAAATGTTCCTTCTTATAATACAAATATATTTTAATATACAATCAACAATGCAATTTATGATAACAAATATTACCAATAATTATTACAAATGATGGCTTATTTACAAAACCTTTGCAAACCTACAAAGAATACTGGAGTTCTATCTGGTTTGGAACTGAATCTTTTATCGAAGGTTCACGATGAGCGAATTAATTATACGTTGATACACAGTTATACTTCACTCAACGGGAATGCTAGCTAGCTCTATTCTTGGTTGGCCTCACGCAACTTAGAAGCTGATTTTTCACCGAGAAAGATAGCTAATGCCCTCGTGGAAATACTAATGTCCAAAGTCAATTCTCTGAAGTTCAAATGTTCGTAATGCTCGAAATCTATCAAATATCTGTACTTTGAGTGATTAATAAGCGTTTATCACAATTATTGCTTCCGAGGTTTATAGGATATTGACTATAGCAAATCAACAATATAAAACTGTCTCTCTGCGTTTCATTGGTTACCTTTCATAAGCTTTAAGGCGTAATTCTCGAAAGTTCAGTTAGAAACAATACTGGCAATTGGTAGTATTACACACCCATACATAGTGCATTGTTGATTCTGTCACATAAGAATCTTCTACCAATTTAGAGAACAGACGGGACTTTTCCAATACACATTTAACAATATAAGTTACATGAATTTATAAATATATATTTAATTAAAACAAACAATGATATTTTAAAATAAATACATAATCGTAAATCTGAATCTGTTACATTACACTCAGTTAAAAAAGGGCGTCTCATGATTCACAGTTGTCACAGTCTCGGACCACTAAAAAAAATAATAAGAAAATTACATATTGCTGAAAAAATTAAAATGAAGTATTTAAGCATCCCAAAGATATCTAATGGAACGCCGGGACAACATTACAAGAAATGAAACATCCGGTTACCATAATTAGAGTGGCCGAGTGGTTAAGGCGATGGACTAGAAATTCATTGGGTTTTTCCCGCGTAGGTTCGAATCCTACCGACTGCGAAACATCTACCACTTTTGGCCTGGCATGGCCAAGCGCGTAAGGTGTGCGACTCGTAATCCGAGGGTCGCGGGTTCGCGCCCACGTCGCGCTAAACATGCTCGCCCTCCCAGCCGTGGGGGTGTATAATGTGACGGTCAATCCCACTATTCGTTGGTAAAAGAGTAGCCCAAGAGTTGGCGGTGGGTGGTGATGACTAGCTGCCTTCCCTCTAGTCTTACACTGCAAAATTAGGGACGGCTAGCACAGATAGCCCTCGAGTAGCTTTGTGCGAAATTCCAAAACAACAACAACAACCATAATTAGAAGTTCCTGTTCTTCATATATTTTTTGTTCTTTGTTCTTAAGCATAAATCTGTAAAATGGACTATTTGGGCTGCACCAACCGCCAGTATTGAAATTCGATTTTTAGAACAGGAAGTCTTCAGACTCAGCACTGAACCAGTAGGGGTGGGGGACTTCATATGCAACACATACATAAGTTTAGATTTCATATAAAATATTCTAACTTGGATGAGAGGGTTGGATTTTACTTCTATCTTGTAAAGTTATATTATTGTTGAGTCAGCATGAGCATCATTAAGGTAGAAAAGCTGCAACATTCTTTAACATATAATTTTTCTATATGTGTGTGTGCGTAACATATATTAACTTCTTTATTTTAAAACATTGATATCTAACATTTCTGACTACATACTAAACAATTTCTTAAGGAGGAGAACCGTCTTAAAAGTCTGAAATGTACAAGTTAGTTTTTTGTTTTGAATTTCGCGCAAAGCTACACGAGGGCTATCTGCGCTAGCCGTCCCTAATTTAGAAGTGTAAGGCTTGAGGGAAGGCAGCTAGTCATCACCATCTACCGACAACTCTTTGGCTATTCTTTTACCAACGAATAGTGGGATTAACTGTCACATTATAACGTTCCCACGGTTGAAAGAGCGAGTATGTTTGGTGCGACGGGGATTTGAACCCGCGACACTCAGATTACGAGTTGAACGCCTTAACCCACCTGGCCATGCATAATTTGAAAAGTTAGTAATACTGAATTCCTAAATTTGAATGTAATAACATATATACCGTCTTGGCTCGATTATAAGCATTTTTTTTTTTTTATTAATGATTAGGCTGTAAAAGTCATAGTTCCTTGTAATCGCTGCTGACCTCAGATACCTTTCTCTACTCTAGCCTGTGGCATTCCTGAATTTCTATGTAGTATCCATCTACACTGTTCAGCTATTATATTGATTTTGTGGGTCTAAAAAAAGGACGTTATCTTTCCTTCCCATGGTTTCTGAAAATTGGGTTCGCCTTATATTTGAGATCACTCTATAACTGAGCCAACATGAGCGCAACTGCATTGTAGCTAAATATACAAAATACATGCGACAGCAAAATATAAGCTATAACAATTATACGGCATATAATAGTACGATTTTGACACCTTCTAATAGTAAAAACGTATAATGCATACAGTATATATGATATTTCCAGATATACTGCTATAAGAAGTGAGCCATTCCATTGTTTAGAAGACATTCTAAAAAAAAAGGAAATATTTATATATTTCTTTTTCATTAAATGGCGGTGCCTCAATAAATCGATTGAGTTAAAAGTTGTCATTTTGTCCAGGTCAATCAGAGTGCAGTCCAATTTCTCTTTCTTTATTGGATTATTTATACAATTCTTTGGCCTCGAGTCGTTTATCTTCTCTTTCAGCTTCGATACGAGTTTGTTCAAATTCGGCTTGTTTGAGTTTTTAATGGATTTTTTATTGGGCCTGGCATGGCCTAGCGCGTTAAGGCGTGCGCTTCGTAATCTGAGGGTCGCGGGTTCGCATCCCTGTCACATCAACATGCTCGCCCTTTCAGCCGTGAGAGCATTATAATGTAACGGTCAATCCCACTATTCGTTGGGAAAAGAGTAGCCCAAGAGTTGGCGGTGGGTGGTGATTACTAGCTGCCTTCCCTCTAGTCTTACACTGCTAAATTAGGGACGGCTAGCACAGATAGCCTTCGAGTAGCTTTGTGCGAAATTCCAAAAACAAAACAAGCTCATGTTACTTTTTCACGGCTGAAATTATACGCTGTCTTTATAGAAATTCTAACGTCCTAAGTTATTTCTCTGATGTTAAATGGCTTGTAATGTTCGCAATCTATAAATATTCCTGGTGAAATATCTGTATTTTGCCTATTAATAAACGTTAATCGCAATTATAGCTTCCGAGGTTTATAGTACACTGACTATAGCGACCTAACAATATCATGCTTGGTTTAGTTTGTTTTGAATTTTTACACAAGGGCTATCTGTGCTAGCCGTCCCTAATTTAGCAATATAAGACTAGAGGGAAAGCAGCTAGTCATCACTACCCACCGCCAACTATTGGGCTACTCTTTTATCAACGAATAGTGGAATTGACTGAACTGTTATAACGCCCCCAGAACCTCGCCTTAATCCCAGTCACACCAAACATGCTCGCCCTTAGTATTTTATAATATAAATACTATAAATAGTATTTTACATACACACATCATACATCGTTGATTCTTATGCTCGAGAATCTTATACAAATTTAGAGAACAGGCAAGACTTTCGCAATATACATTTAACAAAATAAGTTACATTATTCTACAGATACATTTAACTAAAACAAAACAAACATCAACATTAAAATAAATATACCATTGAAAATCTAAAACAATGCAAAGCCATTTTCTTGTGATCGAATATTTTGCAGTAAATGAAAAAAAGAGGCAAACTAGGAATAGAATCAAAACTATTTCCCTTTGAAAAATATGTTTAATAAACCTAAATTAAAACAAAATGAAACTACTAATTAAATGTTTATAGGTTCTAATGCTATTTATTTAACGTTTAATAGAGTATTCAATGTAAAATTAATGCGATAAATCAACTCTTTATCTCCTATTAATTAAAATTGGAATATTGCACTTTATTAATCAAAATGTTCATTTTAGAGTACCGAAAACAGACAAATAATCTACCATTGTTATTTGCAATTTTTAACATGTTTTATTTTTCAGACTTTTCGTTTAAGCTCTTCGCCATCTTTAGTCTTAACGATACATCTGCTTCTGCTAGTATATTCTGTTACTTAAAACCTATGTATGAACCAATCTGAATAAATAAAATTTTACATTCCACAACATCCACTTCCAACGGAAATTTCGTCATTTTCAGATGAAGAAACAATTTGTGCGTACTGTGATGTCAGCAACCTTTTACATCATAAAGTTAAGATACTATTAGTGACGTAAACGTAACAAATGCTAATATTGTATTATATATAACTTAATTTTTAGGTTAAGTTTACTACGACTAATACTAGGCCTAATAACTATGAATCGACTAACCTATTTATGTTCGGTTTTAACGTTTGATTTTTGAAATTCACCTAATGTATTTTGTTACAATGTTCACGCAATTAGCGTAAGGTCATAATATTATTGAAATAAGCATGTAGCCACTATTTAACCTAAATCCATATAATAAATTATGCCTATCCTATTTAGGGCTTTCCCTAGATTTTGAAAACTGGCTTGGATCCATGTAGGCGTTACGAAAGAATAGTTCCTTTATTAAAAATTGACAAATTATTTGATTATTCTGGTGTGTCCTAGTACTTAATAATGAAATACCAGAAACAAATATATATATATACAACTCCTGGTCCCCCCATTAGCACAGATATATGTTTGTAGGCCTACAACACTAGACGCCGGATTCGATAGCCTTGGCGGACAGATCACAGATAACCTCTTGTGTAGCTTCATATTTAACTACTACAATAAATTTAACGCCTCAACAACTGATTTAGAAAGTGCGTAAAAAACAAAAATGTTTGTATATTTGACAGTTATGAATATTAAATATTATAATTTAGGCCTAGGTTCTAAAACGGAGCCCTAAGTTAATAAAAAAAACAACATAAAATCTATCAAACGTCATACAGTTTTTGAGGAATGAGTAACCTTAGTACCATCAAACTTTACGTCATTTACTTTACATGCCTTTTGTATAATTATTTCAGTTTTAATGGTACAAATAGGAATTATTCAGTTTTTCTCAAAATAGTTAACAAGGAAAAATATAGATACCACATTTTAGAATGCAGGCGTATTGACCATATTTTTTAATTTGTGCTGTAAATTGTAATATAATAATTTTTGAATAAAACAATACAAAATATTTTCTCTTTAGAAATAAGTTGCGACAAATGCTAATAACGTTAAAAAAATTGTTACTCCCTTTTAGAAATGTTGGAATGTTTTAAAATGATGTTTCAACAGGGTACATGTAAAACATTAAATTATCTTACGTCATTATAGACGATAGACCTTTTAGTCGCCTATTTTTGTTTTCGATTCAAAACCAATCTACCTTATTGAAAGGAAATTATTCTAGTTTTGGTACGTGTATAAGGGTGATTGTATACATAAATAATTATTATATGGAAATATTATTATATCGACGCACTCTAACAAGAAACCTGAATTTTTATAAAAAGATGTATACCATATGTCATTACATCACTCTGGCGTTAATAACAAGAGGTGAAAATTTGATTTATTTTTATTGCTTTTCCGTACTTCCTCTAGTAGCTGTCACGATCATTTGTAAATATAAAATTGAAGTCAATAATATTAGGCGAGCGGCCAAGGACCCATTTTGGGAGATTTAATGCGTGCCCTCTCCATAACCTCGTACCTTAAATGAAAACTTATCTCCATATTAATTTTAGGTGTGGTGTGGAGGTCGAGTACCGTGGAGGTTATTATAGCAGCACATTAGATATGAATATTTTTTATTTATTTTATATATATTGAAGGTTTTCTGTAAGTAATGTTTGTCGAATTCATATTATATATCTCTACATTGGGCCCACCCATCATTGTTGTAACCATAGAAATGCCAAGATATCATTAACGTCAGAGTTTTCAATATGTGCGTTATTTTTTTTTATAAAAATATGTAAAGAAATAATAGTTTACAATTTATGGCTTGAGTCTAGAGCAGGTATTGTTCGTGTAAATACATCTGCAATTTAAATCGCAATATATGTGTTGTGATAAAGCACATGAATAAATATCAGAAGCACAATGTCTAACTAAACAATGCCAGAAAGTAATATTAATATATGGGGACATACCTGAGAATGACAGTAATTACGGATAAAGGTTTAAATTTTAAGAGTTGAAAGTGGATGCAGCCATCGTGTAAGTTTATCCATAAGTCCTTTGTTGCAGTGTAAATGTGCATCTCTATAAGTAACATTAAATGATAGTTGGTTACTAATGATCATCATCATAAACTTGAACAGTATGAGTGCATGAATTGTTGCATCTTTTTACGCCATTACTTTAATATAATCCAAGTGGTTTGTGTAGATGCACAGTTTGTTTGTCATGGTTACTGTCTTGATCTCCGTAGTATCAGAAATCAAAGAAGATGAAATCTGACAGACGGTAAACTGAATGTTATATAAATTTTAATTCGTATGAGTTTAATAAAACATTTTGCTTTAGGAATTACAAGATAAAGTTCAATACTTAGAAGTAAGTCTGAAAGATTATGAAAGAATGAAAAATGAACAATATCTGAAGATAAAACAGCTGGAAGATGCAACGAAAAACTTGGAATGCCAAATTAAAACTTGTGATGAAATATAAGTATAAATGTAACCTAACTAAATAAATCTAATAAAAATGTTTTGCATGAAAATGAAGTCACGTGCTTATATTTTTTATCATTTGTTTCTTATGATAAGTAGTCAAGAAAGGAAAATTGTTTTATGTACAAAATTATTAGAATACAACATTTATTCATGCTGCATTTAAAGTGTCATTATGAAAAAGAGAGAAATGATTTTTCATTTATATAAAATACATTCCATTGTATATTTTTAAATATTTTGTGTTAGCTCAAATATCTTAAAATGTTTAACCAGGAACTTCAATCAATTCAATTTATTCTTCAAAATTTAATAACGATAAACAAACTTCAGGAATATTTCTGCTTTCAGTATTATTAATAGTGCACAGTGCTTAGGATGTTTCTTTTAAGTTGTAATCAAATTTATAAACCTTGTATTTGTGATGTGTTTCTTTGTGTGTGTATTATTTACTAATTTTAAGCAAAACACCTACCATATTTTACGCCTTGTAAGACGCTACATCGTGGAAGACGCACCCTAATTTTGGAAAGACTCCGCAACCAACACCTTGATGCAACCTTGACCTTTTTCCAACCTACTGAGTAAATACAGTTAAATATACATGTATTGTATTCTTCACAGTATATCGACAATAGCTAAATTGAATGTTTTATACTGTTGAAAATACTTGTAATTGGTAAGTAATGAGATTACGATCTGTATGAGAGGCCGTTTTGAGTGGACCATAAGCTAACCTCTTGCTTTAACCCATCACTTTTGTCTTGAAAAACACGTGGAGATTTTTCAAGGTATTTTTATAGAAAAAGTGCCTTTTACCAGGCGTAAAATACGGTAGAAATGTATAATTACTTATTAACTAAAACAACTCTATTGTGATGAAAATTGTTACCAATGGGTAACAGTGTTTGACATAAACGTAGGATTTCGTTCACTTCTGCAGCAACAGTTTCTTTTTGTTTGTTTATTATTCATTATAGAGCTATATACAATAGGATATATGTACCACTGTGAGTATCGAAACCTGATTTTGAGCATTATAAGCCCTCGAACCTACTACTGAGCCACCGAGGGCTCTAATAGCAGATAATTGTCACATTTATGTTGGCTTTTACAGCTATTATGTGTAATCAATCATTTTTGGTTGCGTGTATCTAAACATTTATTTATTATTATTGCGTTCTAGGCATCTAACCAGTTTTTGTGGCTAGTTTAATTCCTATGGAAAATATTTGAGCAAAACCATAAGCAACAAGAAGAAAATAAAAACTTAACATTAAACGTTAAAACTACAGTATATAATAAAACAAATAAAACATTCTTTTTTTACAACCTCAGTTTATTACGGTACCTAAAATCATTTTGATTAAAGCTAAGAATTATGCTGAAACGACATGTTAGAGTAATAAAAACTGCCTAAAACGTTATATGTTGGAAGTTGGAAATAGTTTGAGGTCTGAATTGACAGGTAGAAAAAAGAAGTTGAATTATAAATGCCATTAACATATACAGGCAGTAGAAGTAGCTCTTAAACATAGAATTTAGTTACAGTTATCACCGGTGTTCCTATGAAATTCTCCCATCTCCTTTTTTGTTGTTGTTCATTTTCAAACTTAAAGCCCAAAAATCCAGATTTATACATGCTAGCACAAACTATTAGAACTTTGTAAAATAACTGCTTCGCTGGTGGTTATGCTGTAGGTCTAAACGTTTACAGTGCTAAAGGTGAGCTTTTGACACAGCAGAGATAGACCATTGTGTTGTTCTGCGTTTAATAACAAGCAAAAAAAATGTATTTATATATATATATGGAGTTTGATAAATGTAGCAAATTTATTTCGAATGAAATGTTTTTCATTTCAAATGAAAATGATTACTATATTTCGGAAGAATTTATCGTATAGAAGCAAACTGTGTGCTTATAGTGTGCGTCTTTGAACACTTATATATCTATATATTGAACATGTTTTAATTTTCAAAGCATTGTATTACTAATTCAGTTTATTTCAATTGTTGTTCACATATATTTTGTTGGTAAATAATCCTCACAACAAAGCAGTTTTAAACAATTAAGAATTCCAATCTGTGTTTATGGTTACAAGATTGAAGGAAAGAAACATACAGCTGGTCAACAGTTTCTCATAGATATCTCAGCTTCAATCTCTCCAGAAACAATTTCAGTCAAATATTACATGCCTACAAGAAGAACCTGGAGCTAATAGGCAACATTTTGTTTAATTATTTTTCTGAAAAGTGTTGTTATACAGATGGTTCAACGATACTAAAACAAAGCCTGTATTTCATGAAATATTTATAACAATTGTTTTATTGTTAATGCTTTATAAGTAAACAATGTATCTGTTAATTCTTTCCGTGTGATAGAGGTTTCACCAAGACATTAAAAATAAAATTTATTTAAGTAAGCTGATGTTTCCACTAGTATTCGTTATAAATACACTAATGCGTAGAAACTTCGGCCTACAACACATTTAGGCTCGTTCCCCTCGAATTCTACGTGCGAGTTGGATGTCTTTCGGCATGATGGTCACCCTCTTTGCGTGAATGGCACATAGGTTAGTGTCTTCGAAGAGACCCACCAAGTACGCCTCACTGGCCTCCTGAAGAGCCATGACAGCAGAGCTCTGGAATCTAAGGTCAGTCTTGAAGTCCTGGGCAATTTCTCTCACCAGTCTCTGGAAAGGTAGTTTCCGAATGAGCACCTCAGTTGACTTCTGGTATCGACGGATTTCACGGAGGGCTACAGTTCCTGGCCTGTAGCGATGAGGTTTCTTTACACCTCCTGTGGCTGGAGCGCTCTTTCGGGCAGCTTTAGTGGCCAGTTGTTTTCTTGGTGCTTTTCCGCCCGTGGATTTTCTTGCAGTTTGTTTCGTGCGAGCCATACTTTCGTTTTTACCGTGCTGTATTACAAAAGTACGTAGAACTACAATCTTACTACACTCTTCGACTTCCGTGCCAAGAATGATCATCGTTCGAGTCGAGTCTCGCTGAGTGGGTATTTGGGTATTGATGTTAAATACCCAGGAGGGTCAGGTACATTAGACCTCTTCCTCCTCGGCCTACAAACATTATATTAAAGTGATTTTTGAATACAGAAACAAGCATGTTACGTGATAATCACAGCCAGTACAAAATCGTGATGAAGTGCGAACTATATTTTTGCATCGTTTTACATTTAATAGGTGTGTGATGTCATCGAAAATCGTAGCTTTTGAGAAGGGTATGTAACATCCTTTCAAATGCAAATTCTTCATACACTTAAACTATAAAAAAATATTTAGTTCGGGGAATCAGAATTTCCAAGACGGGTATTTGTACTTAAGGGCACTGGAAAAGAAACGAGTATGGATCAATGTGGGGTCGCAGAACTAATCAAATTAGAACTTCAAATTTTGGTATCCAAGTTCTTGTAAAACTTGTGAAAGTTTAGAACGAAAAATCCAATATCAAAAGACGCCCACGTGTTCCAATCAATAGTATGCAACGTAGTCAAGAACTTATGTCACATGCACACAAGCTTCTTCCATGACATATCCGTTCAACCATCACATATCTCAAGCAGCTGGATATTGAGACGAGTACTCATCCGGCTTTTAAAAAAATTCTTACATTCATATCCTACTTGCTTTGGATGAGAAACCAGAACTACATATATTTGTTTTAGGCCTAGAAGTAGCCATGTATACGACAGTTTCTGCTGGCTTTGGTTTCTTCTAGTCAGCGGTTCTGAATAGTGTTTATTTGCATAACTACTTCTATACAAGTAAAACGTAGAATAAAATATAAAGGTGAAGAAATGAACTTACTCAAAATATACGTGTTTATCATTGTGGTGAGAATATAAGAAAAATGGTAGGTTTGTGTAGAGCTGTATATAAAACACAGTTATACAAATGACTGAAATTAAGTAAAAGACATTTTTATAACACGAATTTAAGTTCATGCTTTGCTGAAATGTAAACAAGATTAAAAGCAAATAATATGGAAATGTTTTTTTAATACTTTGTCTTCTATTGATGAAATGCAAAGGAGTAGAAAATCGATATAACTTTTAACTATTATTTACATAACTGTGGGCTCCCAGTTGCACAATGATATTTGTGCAGACTTACAACGTTCGATATTCCATTCTATAGCTTTGTGCTTGATTACAAACACACAGACAGACATAAGTGTGTGTGTGTGTGTGTTTTTATAGCAAAGCCACATCGGGCTATTCACCGAGGTAAATATACCCTCTGGTTGTAGCATGGTAAATTTGAAGACATCGCTGTCCCACCGGAGGATATTTACATAAGTATATGAAAATATTGTTACTAAGTGCATGACTTAAAAGTAATGCAATGAAATTTGAACGTAAACAAATTATTATTTCATAAATTGAAATAAAAACGTCTGCATATTTTAGGTGTATTCACTTATTTTAATAAATTGAAATAATTATAAGTTATTATTTATTTCGTCATGAGTGTTAAATGATATTAATGTACGAGAACGTATTTACTGTTTTAATAAGCCATGAGTTTTGTAAACTGGTTGTTCTTTCTTTATTAACGGAGAGGGTGTTAATAGCGACATGTTTTTATCACATTCTGTAGATATCCATTAAAGTAGTAAATCGTGTTATACTATTTGTCGAGAGTTTCTATGGTAAAGTTTCTCCGAATTCTTCTCCATATAATATTTTATCCATTTTTACATACGCATTTGCTGTTGCGAAGATAAATTTTATATATGGTTATTGTAGAATTACTATTGTAATCTATACCATATTAATTAAAGAAAAAAACACAACTATAATATTATATCTCTTCTCAACATTAATTGTGTTCTTAAATATGTTTCTTGTACTTTGCATTTTACCGAAAATGATAGACATGGGTATAATTTATTTTGTCATAAAAATTTAAATACAAAACTGTTTCAACACTTTTTGAATGACTTGTTCGTAATTTCTTGACTTGCCCCTCATATTACGTTGGCCACCACATTCAGTTTGTCTAGTTTTCTATAAATATAATACTAAACGTTTTTTCTATTCTTAATTGTGCATAAGGAACTTAAAGCTCAAGTACTGAAGAAACTAGGAGAAGATAAGGAGATTTTCATAACTCAGTGAATGTGATGAAAGAAATGCGTACAAACATTTCAAACCTGTCAAACAGTAAAAGCAATGCAAAGTATTAAACAAGTTCTGTTAAAGTGGGTCGAAAAATAAGAACATGTTAATTTAAATCTTAAAACTAAAACTAACTTGTTCTTTTTAGTCATTAATTGTTTATCACATGATTGAAAAAATAATTTCGTACAATAAGGAATTATACCTGTTCGTTATCGTGTAGTTGTTTCTCAAGTTGATTATTTAGAATTTAAATATTATTTTGACAATAGTGAACATTGGAGATACCTTGATTCTGAATTGCATTAATTTAATGGGTTGCATAAACTTATACTTCCCATAACTACTTTTGGTTCGTTTGTTGTTGGGTGTTTTTCTGCGACAAATCTCATCAGATAATAGTTTTCAGTTTCTTGCAATAAAACGCTTCTGAGCCAGTGGAATTCTAGAACTGATTAGATCATTAAACTAATAATGCTTATAAATTTATGAATCAATATTATCGAATACTAAACCTACATAAAATTTATAATTAGTTGTTGAAATTGTCGTGAATCTGGCTAAGGGATGGTTAAAATACGACACGATAACATTCGTTTGTTGATTTTTTCTAAATGAAACATCATAGTTTTTGTGCATAAATAATTTTAAGTCTTATATTTACTAGTTTTTCCATACTATCACATACAAAAAACAACAATCTGTATTTCTTTTTTAAAGACATGGTTGCTTTCCAAGATTCTAATTTTTAAAACGCTAACTATAAACTGAAAATATTTGGTCTTAATTCGGAAGTGGGCGTGAAAAACGTTCAAGTTGCATCATACCTTTCTTTACTCGTTGTTTTGTATCGTATCTCGTCAACAAATTCAAAATCATACTCAGTCGATAATGTATTGAGACTAAGACAATATACGTTTGAGTTAAGACTTTTTAGGGTTTTTGTTTTTCCGTAGTTGTATTACGTTTTGTCTGTCATCCTTACTTATGAAAATAAAATCTGTTTAACGGTTCCACCATGAAGATTATCACTTGTGCATGGATCTGTGGTAAACCTAGATTGTTTATTTTGTTGTTAAGCACAAAGCTACAGTAAAGCTTATGTGTACTCTTTGAATCGCGAGTGTCGAAGCCCGCTTTTTAGCATTATAATATCTCAAACTTACTGTTTACCCCTAAGCGGGACGTCTGGATACTAACTACTTTAGTTGGCTTTACTGCTTATATTTATTAATTATTTATGTTTCAATAAGCTAAGGAACGTTATTAGAATAATTAGTACAATAATACCACAAGATTTGTTTTATTTATGGGATTAATTGTTGTTTTCTGGAATTTCGCGAAAAGTTACTAGAGTGCTAACTACGCTAGCTTTCCCTAATTTTGAAGTTATAGATTAAAAGAATGTACCTACTGAACAACATTCGCGCCCATTCTTGGGCTACTGGAATCAGATGGTTGGATGTGACTGTCACACCTACGTTCCAAAATGCGAAACACGATTTTGTTCTTGGTGGTAATGAAGTATGAAACACGAAACTTCGGTCCACAGTCCGACACGCTAGCCATGCCTTGCATTTGGTCCTGTATTTATGGATATTTGGTGTGTTATTTTTACAATGAACTATTGTAGTCGTTTTTACTGCCAGAAGTTATGTATGGCAAGAGCTTTCCTTGGAAAATATATTTAGATTTCATTGTATAAACCAGTGTATTTAATGGAGACCACACTTCAGTAATTTTCTGAATAAACTGGGATCCACTGTATAAGAATAAACACAAAAGCATTAAACATACTCACCTATATTTACACTAATAAATTAATATGACAAGTAACAGTAGAACGTAAACAACACAGATGTTAAAAGAAAAAAACACTTAATAGCATTCCTGATGATGAAGAAGTAAGAAGTGGAAACAAGTCGACTGTATGACTGTTCCCAGTCCAACGGTTTTTACCTTTATAAATTATTGTAAAATATTTATTGTATTTCGAAACTAGGGACGGTTTTATTTTCTCTTGTTTGTTGTGTATTGTTAAACGTTGCTTTCTTTTAACATCTATGTTATTTAAATTTTACAAAGCTGTCGTCTTAACCTTAACAGAAAAGATTGCTTTTCCAACAAAACAAATATAAATAAAATAGTACAACTCGTCTAATGGACCATTGAAACCTGAGTTTCTGAGTGATCTCTCCAGAAAAATGTAATCTAGGGATCACATACTCCTATACTTTGTTTTCATTGTTGCCATCGAAAAAAGCCCTTTTTAACTTAATGCGTTCATTCAAATGACAGCAAATGTCTGATGGCTTTCTGTGCAACATGGGGATATTCATGTTTAGCTTCGATCCAAAACCTGACAAAAAAGGAAACTTCTAAGGTATTTTGTTACATTAATGCTTTATGCGTTCATTTTTAATGCCGTTAGACAAGCCAAGATACTTTTTTTTGTGCTGGAGGTTTATTTAATCTACTGATATTTAGCCATAGGATCGTTAGGAAAATACTGATTAAATTTAATTGGGAGAACAGCAAGGTAGCTGACAACCTCCCTTTGTATCCAACTAAACTTTTGGGCTTGTGATTGATAAAAGTTTCAGTCAGGTGTGAAAACACATCTATATGTCCATCAACAACACGTTTTCCTCGTGGGTTTAGATATTTTTGTCAGTGCTACGATTTTGTTACAGTTTTCTTTGTCCCTGCAACGATATATTCAGTTAGTTGAAATAACGAAAGATATATACCAGCTAGGAACATTTTGCAAGCTAATCAGGTGCTCTCAAATCGCAATCTAAGACACTCATTGCACACGTCTATCGGAATTCATAAAAGTGCTACAGCACTCTACCCCTTGGTATCTAGCATGTGCCACAAACCCAAAGGTACTCACATTCAACTCCATTTCTCAGCAAAACACTTCAAAACAACAGAATTAATAGGGTATGCTTTTATGATGTTGACATATTATATGGAGTTCTAGAATACATCATACAGTTTATCCAGTGATGTCGAGAAAACCCACTTGTAGAGAAGTATATATGTAAAAACGACTCGTTTGGGTTGAGAAAATATTTTACGTAGAGGCGCGAACAACGTTTCGACCTTCTTTGGTCATCGTCAGGTTCACAAAAAAAGAAAGAGGTAACTGACCGGAAGCTGACCACATGTTTGAAAGGGTTTGTGTAACTGAGTGTCGGAATGTAGAGGGTGGTGTTAGATGTTTGAATATATAATTATATATTATTTATTTTAATTTTTTTAATATAGGTATAAAGGTGTTCCTTTGTATTGGTTCATTTTGGGTTTAAGTTGTTGTATAAGTAAGGCTTTTCTAATCTTGCGTTTGTTTGTGTTTGTTTCTTCATTTGGTATTTGAGTGTTTTCTATGATTATGTTGTGTTTATTTGACTTGCAGTGTTCGAAAACGTGTGAATCTGGTTTCCATTTTTCTACTTGTTTCTCCAATATAGAAGTCATGGCAGTTATCACAATGTATTTTATAAATAATGTTGGTGTGGTGTTTGTCAGTGTAGTTTTTACATAGTATAGACCTTAGTTTTGTGCCTGGTTTTTGAATAAATTTTGTATTAACTGGAATGCCATATTTTGTTACTAATTTTTGCCAAATGTTGGTTATTTGTCTGCTGATGTCGAGAATACATGGTATGCAGCAGTATGTGGTTTCGTGATTTTTTTATTCGTGAGATATATTTACTTTTGTTGGTTGATTTTGCTTTCTGTCTAGGTGTGTGCGTATAATGTTTTCTACGATTTGTGGAGGAAACTTATTGATGTTGATGAAGTATTGTTTTATTTTGTCTAATTCATCGTTAACTTTATCTGGTGAGCATAGTTCTATGGTTGTGTTTGTTTGGTTTCTTAGTATGTTGAGTTTTTGTTTTGTTTCATGTGCTGAGTCCCAAAGAATGTATTGTCCAGAATGGGTGATTTTTCGGTGGATTTCTGTTTTAAATTGTGTATCAGTTCTTGTAATTTTAAGGTTAAGAAATGATTTTTGATTTCTTTCTTCCTGTTTACGTGTAAAGTTAATGTTGAGATGTATAGAGTTAATGTGATTGAAAAAATTAAATGTGTGTTCTGTAGATGTGAATCCCGCAACCGTGTCATCTACATATCTGTATCAGTATAGTGGTGGATGTAATGCTGTGTTAATTGCTTGTGTTTCAACTTGTGTCATAAAAATATTGGCTAGAACTGGTGATACTGGGTTGCCCATGCTTAGGCCATTTGTTTGTATATAGTTGTGGTTGTTGAACATGAAGTTTGTCTTCATTGTGGTGAATTCTATAAGGGTTGCTAATTGGTTGCTGGAAATGTCTATAGATGGGTTAGGGTCTCGGATATAGAGTTCTAAGGCTATCTTGCAGGCTTCAGTGGTTGGAACTTCTGTAAAGAGGGATATAACATCGAAATTGGCCATTAAGGCTTTATGATTAAGTTGATTTAAATTAGACTTGAAATTAAAAGAGTTTTAGATAAATGAGCTGGCTGATGTTACATATTTGGAGAATGCCCATGCTATGTATTCACCAAGATTGTAATTAAACAATTCATATATAAACATTATTGGTCGTAATGGACAATCTGATTTATGAGGTTTGGGGATGCAAGTCAAATAAACACAACATAAACATAGAAAACACTCAACTACTAAATAAAGAAACAAACACAAACAAACGCAAAATTAACGCCTTACAAACAAACGCCTTACTTATACAACCACTTCAACCCGAAATAAACCAATACAAAGGAACACCTTTATACCTATATTAAAAATAATAAAATAAATAATATAAAATTATATAATCAAACATCTAACACCGTCCTCTACATTCCGACACTCAGTTACACAACCCCTCCCTTTCAAACATGCGGTCAGCTTCCGGTCAGTTACCTCTTTCTTTTTTTGTGAATCTGACGATGACCGAAGATGGTCGAAACGTTGTTCGCGCCTCTAAGTAAAATATTTTCTCAACCCAAACGAGCCGTTTTTACATATATATTTCATGTAGTTTAGGTTGAAGTTGTTTATAATAAAGTCATTCCGTGAAAGAAATAGTGGTTATATTTCCAAATATCACCAGATTTACTGACAATCTTAGCTGCTTCACCTGGAAGAGTAGCATCCGTATTATTCTCTTATTTCAATGGGGTTTCCTTCATGAGGATGTTCAAAACTTTCTACTTCTTCTAGGTTATTGTGAGAAGTTTTAAACTAAACAGTAAATACTGCTGTATTCTCCATTAAAACAACAAGGCAATAAAGAAAAGCAAAACTGCACAGTTATCTATACGCTTTGACTCGTCAAGTTGAATTGCAAACAACTCGGTAAGTTGATCCTCAGTACCCACACAAATATTTGCTATTCTCCTATATGCCCTCAATCGATAGCAAAATACGTTCTAGTTTTTTGGCAGCAGACTCTCCAGTCATTTCAGTTCACATACTTGGCACAGCTAGCAACAACAATTATTCTGCAATTTATAAGGAAAGATGGAAAAAAATAACAAGCAATAACTGCATCATCCAATGCAGTTATTAAACCGTTCGTTGTGTAATATTAAATAAAAATTAAGTGTAATGTCATTATATTATTCACCCAAACCCTAAATTAATTTAAGTAATTATATGGTGAGTTAGAAATGATTCACAAACGCTATAAATTGTTACAAACGATTTCTTAATACGTTAGTCAAAAACTGAAAGGTTTCATGTATGTTAAGTGCACAAATAAAATGTTTACGCACCAAAATGTTCAAATTATTTACTCATTAAATCTTTGTTGCAAATTGTTTTAATGTCGACACTGAATAGCTAAAATTTGTAGAAGACTTATTATAAATGAGTTGATAATGTCAAATATCAATCAGATCTAACCCAAAGTTCAAAGAAAAACAGAAATGAAAAGAATTATGTAATATGTGTAAGAAGAAAATTTTCAAAATACTGAACATATTCCAAGTTAGGTATCTCGCAATATGTTAAACTCTGTATAGGTTGTCTAATTATGTTGATATTAATCTATTGCCAGTTATATACGAACTATACACAAATATTTATCTTATTATTTTAATACTTTAAGTACTTTGAACGCCATTACTGCCTCAAGTCTAAAGATTCTAGTGTGAGAATTTTTTTTGTTTTTGAATTTCGCACAAAGCTACACGAGGGCTATCTGCGCTAGCCGTCCCTAATTTAGCAGCGTAAGACTAGAAGGAAGGCAGCTAGTCATCACCACCCACCGCCACCTCTTGGGCTACTCTTTTTACTAACGAATAGTGGGATTGACCGTCACATTATAACGCCCACACGGCTGGAAGGGCGAACCACGACCCTCGGATTACGAGTCCATCTGGCCATGCCGGGCCATAGTATGAGAATGTTTCACAAAACTCTGGACATTTCAAATAAATAAATACACCATTCTGAGTGTTCAAAGTTATTGCTATGCTAGATTATATGAAGAAAATGTTTACATTTCCTTATTTGTATGTGAAACTTAACTTATTCGTTCACTTCTTTCACAGTCGATGAAAAACAGAAAAGTGCAGCAAGAAATGTCTAGCATTTTAACAGAGAGAGAAACAACAGAATAAAGCGTTAGACACTTAAAGATAGCCCTAAGTGATAAGAAACAGTAGAGAGTGATAAAAGCGAGACGAGAATTAGAAAGGTAATACTTTTAAAGAAAACATTTTTAGTATTTGTTAACATCTTAATCCAATTTCAAATTTAATCGAGATATAACAAACAATTCAAACTATTAAAATGAGTAGAAATATTCTTCCTTATGCTGTTAATATATACAGATATATATTTGTAAATACTGACTACACTAAGTGAAATGTAATGTTTAAACTGATATATGCAATCAAAACTGATATATTCAACAATAGCGAGCTAGAAAATGTAATACACTTAAAACATTGGAACATGTATATATATATATATTTCCTGCTTCGTAGGAAAGTGGCGAAAGGATGCAACTCTGTCTTGCACGTTCAAGTATTATTAAAATATACTCTTCAAAAAAAGAAACGCAAAAGAGATATTTTTGTTATTTTAAAGAGAAATATATGTAATAACGTTACAAGCTCAGAGCTGTTAATGTCCACCCAAGCACCATCACAAGGCTATGGAATCGTCACCAACAACATGGGTCAACTCGTGACCGTCCACGATCTGGCAGACCTCCTGTGACCACGCCCGCACAAGATCGCAACATCCGGTTACGTCACCTTCGGGATAGGACCACCACTGCGACATCTACTGCCTCAACCATACCAGGGCTGCGTAGGATTTCCGATCAGACCGTACGCAACCGTCGACGAGATTCTTAGGCCCCATGTGCAACCCATCATGGTGAACGTCAACGACGTTTTTCAACATGACAACGCCCGTCCTCACTCAGCCCGACTCACCACTGTCTTCTTGAGACACCACAACGTTCTTCCCTGGCCCTCCAGATCACCAGATTTAAACCCCATCGAACATCTTTGGGACGAGTTGGACCGACGTCTGCGACGGCGACAACCTCAACCGCAGACTCTATCTCAGCTTGCAGCAGCTTTGCAGGCTGAGTGGACAGCCATTTCCACAGGATGTGATTCGTCATCTCATCGCTTCCATGGGCAGGAGATGCCAAGCAGTTATTGATGCTCACGGGGGACATACTCGTTATTGACGTTGCGTGACGTTAAACTTCACCTAGTGAGCGTGGACTTCGCCTTTGCAGACTTTGGATGTTCAGCAGTCATACAGAACTACCTGGAATAAACTTGTTAACAATTTGTCTCATATTTTGCCTTTTGCGTTTCTTTTTTTGAAGAGTATATTTATGCTCAATTATTTCATTGTGGCTAATTTCCTTCTTTTAACCTATTTCGATATATATGAATCTTCTTCTTCCAAACAGTTAATATAACAAATTATATTTTTCAACATATAACCAGGCTATATTACCAAAAGCTAAATTTTTATTGCACAGTGTGAGAAACTCAAAAATAAGTCATGTAATTTGTTAGATTTGTTTAAGTTTAATGTGAGTGTTACGATTTAGATAGTTTAAGCGAATATTATTGAGTACTAGGATTCTGTCAGGATATAATTACAGATACAAAGTGAATGTAATTTAAGTTAAGTTAGATAGAGTTAGTTAGATAGTTTAATAGATCAAGACTGCGTGATTGTGATCTTAGCTATAAAGAGTATATAGTGGCGACTTTTAAATACTTTTTTCTCAAATTATCACTGGTTGTATTGCAATAACAGAGTAGAGAAGAATAATGCGACTTTCTTGTTTCATTCTAAACTAACTGAACTACCTTGTGTGGACTTTGACGAAAAGAGATGATTGTTTAAAGCTATGGGTACAACTGTAGTAATTAACCGTGTAATGAACATTCATAAATACATATATATATGTTTGACTTGTTTAAATATATTATTTCAAAACAAGTGGACTGTGTGCTCTTTGATTATTAGTGAAATTTATCGCCAACAAGTCACAGGTATTTGCTGTAAAGAATATGGCCCATACATACATAAAAACTGAACATAATTATCCCAATCCATTTGTTGAGATTGCTTGTAAACAATATCATAGATATACATTGTGTCTTATAATATTCACATAACAGAAGCTAATACCAGGAGGTTACTTCATAAAAAAATTAATGTTTATACTAACCTGTAATAACTATTCAGTCAAACTTTTGACACAGGTGACTAAATACGGTAAACACCTGACGAATGAAAAACCAGCATTGCATCTTCTGACAACGGTACTTATACAAAATGTATTATACTAGTATTATCTCAAATGTTTAAAAATAATATAGATTTACGATAATATTTCCAATTCATGATGTGTATAAATAATCGTAAAAGAAACACTACAAGCCGTTCACGTGCACTATATTTACAAGGAAAACTGCTTTTATTTAAGAGAAAAAAAAACGACTTTTAATTTACTCCATTAAATTTTATCAACCGCTGGTACAGCGGTAGGTCTTCGGATTTACAACGCTAAAATCAGCGGTTCGATTCCCCTCGGTGAACTCAGCAGATAGCCCGATGTGGCTTTGCTGTATGAAAGCACACACACCATTCAATTTTCGTTGTCGCAACACAAATACATATTTACAATTTGTTTTTTATAAGGTACTCGCTTAATTTACATTTTGAGCATATGTGTACATCATATGTGGTACGTAATAATTTTTCGGTGTTAGAGGCGAAACACTGTACAGAAATAAATCTATCATCCCACAAATAACTGTTTCAAAACTTTACATTCTTACGATCGATCAGACCTGCCTTCTTCAGAGAAACGATGATTTGAATTGTTCCATATCTTAAATGTCAAATAGCAAAAAAAAAAAAAAAAAAACTATATTTCCCGGCCAATTCTTAGGGCGTATGACTCTGAATCTGAGGCTCGTCACACCAACATACTCACCCTTTCAGCTGTGGGGGCGTTATAATGTACGATCAACCCCAGTATTCGTTGGTAAAAAGAGTTGTCAGTGAGTGGTGATGACTACCTGCCTTCCCTATAGTCTGACACTGCTCAATTAGGGACAGCTAGCGCAGTTAGCCCTCATGTAGCTTTGCACGAAATTTACGAAGCAAACAAATAAACTATATTTCCAAAGTATAAACATAGAGTCAGCCACTGTGTAGTTTAATGTGTGTTTATATACGCAACGATCAAATTAAAAATAATCAAGACCAGAAGACCATAAATGAAAAACAAGTAGAGTTATAAAAATGTACTCTGAGAAATTATTTTAACAGCCATAAAGCTTAATATAAACAAAAGTAGTGGCTGGTACCCGTGGCTACACCAGCTGCAGTATACGTAAATAACAACTTAGAATATAATTTAAACTAAAGTATTGACGCAAGAAGGAGTGAGTGATCACGACTGCAACATAAACCACACTAAGTGTCCAAAGATTGCCAACATTTCCTGAGTTATTATGACTTAACTGTATACAGCTGTACCTTTAGACGTTGATTCAAGAACTGATGAACAAACAACAGGGAGTGATTATGCACTCGTGAAAACGAGAAATAAAGCAGACAGAACCTGAACAGAGTTATCGCACACACAGTGAATACAGCGACATCTAATGGCAATTATCTCACAACTTTAATAAATGTGATCTTCGAAGCAGTTGAACTGGTTTCAAATTCCACAACTGTACTTTATTTAAGGATTAGTATCTTTGGGCTATTAATCAGATAATTCATGGTTCACATCTTACTGCCGCTTTGAGGCCGCAGGCTCGCTATAAAAGTGACAGTCAAATCTCACTCTTTGGTCAGATAAAAATAGCCCAAGAATTGGCGATGGGTGCTTTTGATTAGCTCCTTCTTCTTTGTTCTATGAGTTATTAAATACAGCTATACGCAGGTAACGTTGTTTGGTTTTGCCTGAAATTTTAAAACAAACTTGTCTCACTGCAATATGCCTTAAAATTCATCTACACAAACGACTTTCCCCATTGAAGAAACCATACGTTAGAAATTCACCTAATGATGAAAAACTAGGATATTTAATATTATTGCTAAACAACTGTACCATTTTCTTGAAATGAACATGATTCTACAAGTGTTTATATTCTATCCAGTAACAGTTATCTGTTGAATTTAATAATCTTTGTTCTTACATGGTTAGTAGTTTTGATACCCTTTATTTCTTACGTTACAATAGAACCACAACAACGTTTGCAGTGAGAAGAACGCAATAGAATCTAAGGTTACAACATTACAGAGTACAGTTATTGAAGAATGCTTTGAATGACTCAAGATTTGTTTGTTTTGAATTTCGCACAAAGATACACGAGGACTATCAGGGTTAGCCATCCCTAATTTAGCAGTGTAAGACTAGAGTGAAGGCAGCTCGTCATCACCACCTGCCGCTAACTCTTGGGCTACTCTTTTATCAACGATAACGAATAATAAAAGGGCGAGAATGTTTGGCGCGAAGGAGATGCGAACCCGCGACCCTCAGATTACAAGTCGTACGCCTTAACACGGTTGGCCAATGACTCAAAGAAACAATATAATCTTGTTTGAGAACTCAATATTGTGACCTATTAAAAAATAAAGAAGTCCTTGAAGAACGACTGGCAAAAAACATGCGTGAAGGATAAGTATGTGTAACACATGAAGTAAAGAAGTTCTCAAAAAACAACTGAAAAAAAAAACGTGCGTGAAAAGCAGTCCACATAGAACATTTCATGCAAAATGTTGAAGTTATAATATTTGTATTCTGTCACCGCGGGAAATCGAACCCTAGATTTTAAAGTTGTATATTCTTTAATTTGCAGGTCTACCAGCAAAAGACCCTTGTCAGAGACACCTTGGGTTTTAGTATAACCATCCTTGACTCTGAACTACTAGGCAAGGCAGTTCATCAACAACACTCATCATCAAATCTTGGGCTACTATATTCGAATAGTAGGATTTGTCTGTTTCACTTATTACACATTCTCAGGTTCATTAAAAATCACCAGTGATCTCAGATTTTTTTAACTTGGGTAAAACTGTAAGTTACGGTTTTTTAGATTTTACACGCGTCCAAAACATTTTTTAATAAGTATGTGCTAAAAATTATGAGTTCAAACATTATGTAGTACGGTGACAAAAAGGAATGAACAAGCAGATCTGACATAGTTACTGCCAGTTTTATCACGCGATATAGATGCATTTTTGAGATAAAAGAAACGCAAATCAAATTCCGACGCGTTGCACTGGAACAACTCCAATACATGTATGGATAAGGAACATCATATTTGGCATATCGAATGCTATTTCCCCAACAGAGATACCAGTTACTTTTAAATTGAGGTTTCAAAGGTTACAGTTTCAAAGTCTTAACAACTTCCGAACGATTAAAGTAATCGATCAAAACCGACGTGTAAACTATCATTCACGTATCTTTAAAATAGAAATAATCACGTTCACGTAACAGTGAAAGGTAACAGTCTATTAAGAAATAATAAAAATATGTTTTGATAAACCAAGCTGAGTGAAGGTAACAGTCTATTAAGATATTGTAAAAATATGTTTTCATAAACCAAGCTGAGTGAAGGTAACAGTCTATTAAGAAATAATAAAAATATGCTTTGATAAACCAAGCTGAGTGAAGGTAACAGTCTATCAAGATATTGTAAAAATATGTTTTGATAAACCAAGCTGAGTGAAGGTAACAGTCTATTAAGATATTGTAAAAATATGTTTTGATAAACCAAGCTGAGTGAAGATAACAGTCTATTAAGATATTGTAAAAATATGTTTTGATAAACCAAGCTGAGTGAAGGTGATAGTCCACTAAGAAATAATAAAAATATGTTTTGATAAACCAAGCTGAGTGAAGATAACAGTCTATTAAGATATTGTAAAAATATGTTTTGATAAACCAAGCTGAGTGAAGATAACAGTCTATTAAGATATTGTAAAAATATGTTTTGATAAACCAAGCTGAGTGAAGGTGATAGTCCACTAAGAAATAATAAAAATATGTTTTGATAAACCAAGCTGAGTGAAGATAACAGTCTATTAAGATATTGTAAAAATATGTTTTGATAAACCAAGCTGAGTGAAGGTAATAGTCCACTAAGAAATAATATAAATATGCTTTGATAAACCAAACCTAGTAAAACTAACATCATTACTTTTATCAGGTTTTTTTTTTACCTTTCTAAAAATTGATAACATTTTTCTCTGTCCTATTTAGCCTATTTTTCTATAAGTTGAAACAACATACACAATTGGAATACTTACGAATTCTCCTTCAATTCGCTGAGGATTTTGTTTGTTTGTTTTAAAGGAAAGCTACGTTGGGCTAACTGCTATATGCACTGCGGGGAATCAAACATAGCGTTTTAAATCCGTAAACTTACCGTTGTCCCGCCTGCGATTAATTCACAATAGAAGGTAGGTATAAAAATAATTGTTTTAAAGTGATATATTACGAACTAAAACACATAAATTCACGACGAACAAAGCGTCTATTCCGATTTTTTATTCTTGTCAACATTTCTTTTTGGTTCTGTTCGTAAACTTACAAACAAATGTAACAAGATTATATAATGTATGTATGTATGCCACTTTCATTTCTATGTGATCCATGGAATTCAAACATTATTTGAATTTATACAAGCAAGACTTAACGTAATAATGTATCGGATGCTACACTGTGAAGAACTAGTCTATGGTCCCCCGCTGGTACACCGCTAAGTCTACGGACTTACAACGATAAAATCAGAGGTTAGAACAGACTATCCTCGGTGGACTCAGCAGATAGCCTAATATGGCTTTGCTATTAGAAAATACAGACACATACAAATACATACACTAATATACGTTTTGTTGTTTTAACTCAAAATATTAAAATAACCAAAGAAGCCTTCCGAAGATTTCTAACGTAATATTATTTCTTTCTGAACTCCGCGCAAAGCTGCACAAGGGCTATCTGCACTAGCTCTCCGAAATTTAGAGGTGTAAGACTAGAAGGAAGGCAGTTAGTCATCACAACACAATGCCAACTCTTGGGCAACTCTTTTACGAACGAATAGTGGGATTGACCGTGACATAATATCGCCCCCTCGACTCAAAGAGGTGAGCACATTTCATGTGATTGGAGCTGGTGTATTATAATTTAATAAATTATGAAGAGAAAAATGATTTTTGAGACTAGAGGTTTATTTTGTTAAATGGGAAATTATATTATTATACTTATGTGCAGGTGCACACTTGTATGATGTGTATCTTTATGAGTGTGTATCTGAATGCTGTATTCCCCGAATCTCGAATTGAAATTATATAAGACCAAATATCGTTTAATGAATGTTTGTTTGCTTTCTAATTTCGCGCAAAACCACACGGTCTTGGATGTTATTAACAGTAAGATATTTATTTTCACTTACTCTATTCACATGGAAGCTAGAGACAGAGAGGGAAAGTAAAAGAAAAACGACTAATCACTTTCGGAAGCAGAGAAAAGAACATACTGGTTTACACCCAAAACACAGCATGCTATTCGTCAGTTAAGCCACTTTGAATGTAACAGTTTTGTGTATATACATATATATATATATATATATAAGGGTTAAAACATATTGTAAATGTTGCACGTCAAGAGCTATTTTACAGATATCTAAGTACTCTCACTAATAATCCGATTAAAATGGCTGTTAATTTTTCCAGGTTCATTTTCGGATACAGTTAACTGATAATCTTGTATAAAAACATTTAACGGCTCTATATTTATTTTAACGTGGTAATTAAAAGTATTACTTTTATTCCCTGTCCAATTGATGATATTTATAATTACTAATCACTGTTTTAGTTTATGTGCACTATGTTTACAGCTTTCAGATTAGACTATCGAGACGTTCTGTTTGTACCACTTAGCTGGAACAGAGCTGAGTTGTCATTACGGCGACATTCATTAACACAGAGAGAGATGTTAAAACAGTGTCAAGAGATAGAGATGAAACGTTGTTTGATAAGACAAAAGGAAGAAAAGCGGAAGTTACAAGTGCCCAACTATACACGTGGCGTCCAAAGTAATTTGACGAAAAAAAACAACAACACGGAACGATAACACGTACTATTATGCAAAAGAAAGTATTATATCTCATTTCTTTCTCAAACTTTCAACAGTATTTTTACTGTGGCATAAAACAATTAAAATTTAAAACTGATATTCCGAGAGGAAACTATTTTTACTAATGGACCTTGGAAATGTTTTCAGAAGTGCTCAGACAGTGTTTAGGTATATTATTCCAACACAATACGTTTCTATATTTAGTTAGGTTATTCCAACACAATGTGTTTTAACTTTCAGGTAGATTATTTCAGCACAATGTGTTTCAATCTTTAGGTAAATTATTTCAGCACAATGTATTTCAACGTTTAGAGCCCCCGCTAGTAAAGCGGTAAGTCTCCGGATTTACAATGCCAAAATCAAGGGTTCGATTCCCCTCGGTAGGCTCAGCAGATAACGTTATGTGGCTTTGCTATAAGAAAACACAAACACATCAACGTTTAGGTAGATTGTGTCTACATAGTATATTTCAACGTTAAGGTAGTTTATTTCAACAAACGTTTGAGTAGATTATTTCAATACAGTATGTTTCAACGTTTAGGTACATTATGACAACACTATATATATGTTGCACGTTTAGGTACATTATAACAACACTATATATATGTTACACGTTTAGGTAGATTATTACATCATTATATATATATATACTACACGTTTAGGTGAATTATTTAAATGTTACCTAAGCTACAAGGTCAATTTTAAAGTATTTTTGTCTCTAAAGTAACATAAATTTATATTTTGTGACTTTACTCGATTAGATAAGAAAAGTTTAAGGGGAACTGACTGGAAAATCAGTGTCTGTTACCAACACACTGAACTTACATTTGTTGTGTAATTACTTGTTTTATTTCTCAGTTTGTTTTTTGTCACAATGTGAACACCACACCAGGTAACATTTTCCGTAAATCAGACCCTGAAGATTTAATCCGGCGGAAAGACGAAATGTAAATCAGACATTTTTTTTATTATAATAGAAATGCCCCCCGCTAGTAGAGCGGTATGTCTCCGGATTACAACGCTAAAATCAGGAGTTTGATTCCCCTCGGTGGGCTGAGCAGATAGCCCGATGTGGCTTTGCTATAAGAAAAAAAACACTTATAATAGAAATAGGGTCTGAACATAATTTGGTTATTAAGCTATGTATGTTACTTCATTGATCAATTAGGTAGATAGATTGTCATTACAATGAAACAATTTTAAAATATGCTAAGTGTGGCGTTGCTTCTGTCACAATAATTCCAATACGTATATGTATTTTAGAAAGGTCACAAAATCATGATGTAACATATTCATAAGGCTAACATATGAATTATGAAGGCTGAATATAATAGAAAAGTAACATTCTAAAAACATTCGAACAAAGCAGATAGTGTGAACTTTTTCCATCACATTTACGATTTTCGTTGCTTTCAATAGTCGTTATTTCTAGGTTGATTTGGCTTTTAATGGTTTAAAACTTAAACAGTAATTCACCTGGATGTGTTTTTATTTTAAAATAGAAGTGAAAACCGAGTGTACCCGTCAGTACTTTTAATTTGATAGCTGATATATAACTTTCAGCTTTACCTGAAACTAACTTCATAATTTAACATCAGTTTCCATTCAGTGAAAGCCGACCTAACCTATCAGTAAATATTACAACTTTTCATTTGATAACTAATACATAACTTTCAGTTTAAACTGAAATTCACTTCATGATTTAACATCAATTTCAGGTATGCCTAATAAATGCTGATGTTTTAAAATGTGAGTAACTGTTACAAGTATAAATTTTCCCTTGAGCAAAATATGAGCGTGATCTGGAGGCTAGTGAAGCCGTCTTCAGATTGAAAGGACCAAGGTTTTAGCCTATGATATGCAACTGAACATGTCGGGTATTTTCAACACAAAGCGCTTCATAAAAGTGACAATCAATCTCGATATTCAATTAAGAATAGCTCTAGTTCAGATGGTTAGGGCGCTTGACTCGCCATCTGAGAGTCACAGGATCGAATTCCCGCTCCACTTAATATGTTCGCCCTTTCAGCCGTGGGTGCATTATAATGTGACGGTCAATCCCACTATTCGTTAGTAAAACAATAGCCCAAGAGTTGGCGGTAGGTGGTGATAACTAGCGGCCTTCCCTCTAGTTTTACACTGCTAATTAAGGACGGTTAGCACAAATAGCCCTCTTGTAACTTTGTGTGAAATTAAACAACAAAATACGTTTCGGGTGGTGGTGGCTTGATTTTCTACATCTGATCAGCAGAAGGAAAGTTGTGCCCTAACCCTGACTTGGCTGTTTATCCAGTACGGTTATGTTCAAGCTGAAACAAAACAACAAATAATCATGAAATCCTTTCTAAATTACTTACGGATAGTACTTTGTTCTAACGATTTATGAAATTATTAAGTCATTTGGTTAAACACTTTTGGTTTGCACACTTTTGTTTTTTTTTAAACTGATTATAAACACTTGACTTTAACGGGTGTTATTTCTGATTATAAAACTTAATGTATCTCTTGCGCCACTCCCAGTGGCACAGTGTTATATCTGCGGACTCACACCACTAGAAACCGGGTTTTGATACCCGTAGTGGCAGAACACAGATAGCCTATTGTGCAGTTTTGTGCTTAATTCTAAACAAACAAGTATATATCTCTTTGGATACAACCTATAATAAAGTATTTTTTTTAAACATTAATTTTACAGATTGACATGACTTCTACAGTTTCTAAAAAATCTTTCATATATTTGTTCATACTTTTCTATTTCCAAAATACATCTCCTTCTAGTGTCTTAAATGAATCGATGCATTTGATACAATCGAAAGTGCAACCGGTGTATGATGAATTGAAAGTGAAATACAATGAATATATTAAAAGTAACGCACTACTCTGTCTAAAATGTTTTTGTGAAGTAACTTATGTCTTACAGTTCAGAACGATATATTTCTTCCAATCTTTCTAAATATTATTGTTTTCTCCATCTAATTCGACATTTATTTTAGAAGTATTTTGCTGGGAATGTTATATTATGTTTCGCTGCTGATATTTTTAATGCTTTGTCTTTCAGACAAAATGCTAAATGTAATATAGTAACATTCATACTTTTATATGTTCCTTCGCTCCCAGTTTCGAATACCATTCTTAATTCAACAATTAAAACCTACCCATTTTAAGAACTAGGCTATCAAATTTCACATTCTCTTATATTTCATGAGCTTTGTTGCAAACTTTGAATTCATTAAGCAGAAAATACCAATTTGTTTAAAAGGAAACATTAGAACAGCTGAAAAAAACAGCATTTGCAAGAACGTTATCGTCTCGAAGCGAAACGAGAATAGCTATGCACGAAAATTTTAACTATGACAGAAACATTAAACAAAGTTAATAAAGATAATCAAAATTTTAGGTCCCAAGTTAGCAACGACAAACAACAGATAACGTTCTGCTATTATAATTATTCGACAAGGAGTAACATTAGACCCCTTCTAAGTCGTGTGTATGCTTAGAAATAATTGCGTGATTCGTTAATTTCTTCGTATCAATTGTACGAAATAAGTGAAAATTCCTCTTTCTTACTGATGCATCATTTTTTAGGGTACGGATGCTATAGTGGGGGGCTAAATATATATATATATATATACATTCCATATTATTCTTTGTTATCTATTTAATTTATGTAGCTAACGTGCCGAACTGTATATCTAAACGCTTATTTTGTGTGTTATTACCGAAAAAGCGCCGCTTGCACTTTCTAGAAAGCGTTATAAGAGTAACAGGAAAATCCGAGTGGAGTAATACAAGAGTTGGCAATGGGCACTACTACTGCTTTCCTTCGGAGTCTATCAGTTCAAAATTCGAGACGGTTAACGCAAGTATCCCCTGTGTAGCTTTGCGCGAATATTTGAAACAAACAAAATGATACTTTTTCTTTCTTTCTTTTTCACTCAGGTGATAAAAATTGGCATCATTTGTCTTAGAACTGTTAACTTTTCGTCAGGGTGAAAATATGGGTCGTTTGGTGCTGTCTGCTTTACGAGACTAAAGTAGATTGTTAATACAAAACGTGCGCGAGTTGAAATTCAGATTATTGAGTTCAACTAATACAATTTGGTTCTAACGTACTTCTGGTTTTTCAAGAAACACATCTTTCCGAACCAGCCGTCCTCATAGTTCACTATAAGTTATTAAATTAGGCTCGTTATTTAAAGTTGTCTTGTCATTTGAGGTTTCAGTTTTCTTCGGTATTAAGCACTTCTGTTAAGTATGTTATATACAGGATTAACCTCATTCCTTTAAAAGAATTGTTTTAGATTTATCTATTTATTTCATTTTTCATTAGAAAATCGCATTAGTCATTGAATGTTAATATATTACTAAGGAAAATTAATGTTTTCAAAACTCGCTTATACAAATCCTGATAGACCTACAATATTAATGAATCTTTTCATTACAGTGTTTATATTCGGCTGTTTGTTGTGTACGTATGGAACTTCATTTAGCCAACATGTTTAATTGAAGTATACCAACCTCCAAAGGCATAGTTTTCTACTGACATTTGTAGGCTAAAATTTAAACTACGTGACTTTAAAATGTATATCTTACCATTTCTGTGTAAACATTACAGAAAGGAGACTAATTGAAACCTGAACATGCGCAATTTTGTTATGATGAATTTGGAATTATATGAATTCATCACAACCTCTGATTGATTTTTGTTTTTCGTCATTACTTGTTTATATTATTAACCTGCAATTCCTCTTGGCACAATGATAAATGAGTAGTCTTAAAAAACACAATGAAATTTACCCTAAATGACCTTTGATCTTAATATTATTCACGATTTAAATAAGCAGAATTCATCTTCTATTGTTGAACTTTTTCTTACTTCAGTATTATGCTTATTGAGAGAATAAGCACAACCTTCTTCATTCACAAGTCCCTCGAAAAGGGGCGTTACTAAACATTGTCGTCACACGTGGCACGTGAGCTGATTGTATTTGGCAGTGCTTTGTATCTCTAGTTGGTGTATGAAAAATCAGAATAGAAAAACATGATCCATATCTTACTGAAACGCCTAGAAACTTGAGGGAGCTCTGGATCTTTTAAGCACCTAGCGACAACTCTGAACAGCGGTAAGTTAACAAAATCACAACTCTAAATTCCAGTATTCCATTTTTGCTGTGGACACAGCAGACAACCCACTGTAGCTTTGCTCTAAAACAAATAAACAAAATCAATCACAAAGTACCATCTCATATCATTTATGCTGAAATGAAAGATTTCTTTTCTCTATATTAACTTCACGTAGTTGTTTTGAACCAGTTTTATTGTCATGGGTTATAACGAAACGTACAGTACATTTTCTTCATTAACAAACTAATTGGAGGTTATTTTCATTTAACTCGAAACTTTTCAAGTTTCAGTATTTAGTCTGCATTTTCCATGTAATATAAGCGAAATATTTGCGAACTCACACCATTAGAAACTGAGTTTCGATACCCGTGGTAAGAGGAGCACAGATAGTCGTGGTGTTGCTTAGTACTTGATTTAAAAAAAATGTTTTCCTTTAGTGTAAAAATCCAAACAAAGAAAAAATTATGCATAACAATCGAATAAAATTAATAGAAAAATTTATATATATATATATATCTTAATTCCAATACTGACAAAAAATCTACACATGTATAAAATCAAAAATCCTTTTGTCTTCAGTTTTTCTTTAGTTTGTAGTAATAGGCTTTGTATCGAATATTATACATGTTACTTCTAGAAGATGTGATCAGACGATAATCTGAAGAAAGGTCGAGCCTGACGAAAGCTCTGGCAAACGTTTATACCAAGGTGTAGCACGTAGACACGAGCTGTTCATCTTCTTTCTCACATTCTTTGGTCACACCACAAACTTCAGAGTTAAATTTTAATACACGTTCTGTTCAAAATACATGTCACTTCAGTAGTGATTTAACTCCGTATCAAAAAAAATTCTTCAAGATAGAACTGTTCACAAAACTAGAAGAGAAACTTGTAGCCGTTTGTTTCGGTGAGGAATACAATAGAGGTAAACTACTAATAAACACAAACTACGTGTCCTGTTTGGATAGTTTGTGTCAAAATAAATTATAAATAACTATCAATCGTAGATATGTATACATACTTACAGAAGTGTTTCAAATTTATTGCTTTTTGATTGTTTTATAAATTGTTGAGATTGTTTTGTATATAAATATACATTCAGAATGAAGTTTCCAACCACTCAAAGATAATACACGTTTTATAGTATTTGGAAACATATAAAACAGTTTACATGAAGCTTTTCTACTAAATATAGCCAAAATATTTGTTCTATCGCCTATGGTAACAACAACATAAAAAAATATCAACTTCATAACTTTTTCACATGTAATAAAATCGGTTCTTATCAGTGACTGACAACAGCAAATTCAAACCATTTTAAGAAGGTTTCTGATATTTCTTGTGATATTATTGAGTCATTAATGATTTACTCGTTTGTTTGTTTTTTGTTGGGGCTAGCCATCCCTAATTTAGCAGCGTAAGACTAGAGGGAAGGCAGCTAGTCATCACCACCCACCACCAACTCTTGGGCTACTCTTTTACCAACGAATAATGGGATTGACCGTCACATTATAACGCCCCCACGACTGAAAGGGCGAGCATGTTTGGTGAGGGCGTGATTCGAACCCGCGACCCTCGGACGCCTTAACACGCTTGGCTATACCGGGCCTAATGATTTACTCAAGATTTGTTTGAACCTCATTTTAATTCGCCAATTAAATACATAAAGAATCAAGGCGCCAACTTTTCATCAAAGAGCCCCAACTGTTTATAATTTTTATTATTCTCAGTACTTTGAAAAGTTTTTAAAGTCATCCTCATTAATGTTTAATATTTTGGTTTATTTATAATATTTTTTGTGTGAATGGAGTCATTTCTTAAAGAGTATGAGAAGTATTCTTTTGGCCTGATGATTAGGGCGCTTGACTTGCAATCTGATGGTCGCGGGTTCGAATCCACGTCACACCAAATATACTCGCACGTTCAACCGTGGGGGCGTTTAAAGTCACGGACACTTCCACTGTTTGTTGATAAAAGTGTAGGTCAAGAGTTGGCGGTAAGTGGTGATGACTAGCTGCCTTCCCTCTTGTCTTACAGAGCTAAATTATGGACAGCCAGCGCAGATAGCCCTCGTATAGCTTTGCGCGAAATTCAAACTAAGCAAATATTCTTGTAAAATAATGTTTTTCTCAGACTAGTTAAAAATTAGATATTGTTTAGTCCTTTCTATACATTTCACGTCACTAATTTTCATGGTTGACTCCATTTCTAACTTTCCCGATACAGTCATGGGAAAAAGTTAGGACACCCTATGAAAGCCTGTGTATTTTTGTAACATTTTTGGATATATAGATATTTAATCTCAATTTCAACAATACTGAGAGATTAAAGTAATATAACTAAACAATTAAAACTGAAGAAAAGACTTTTCAAGATCTTCTGTAAATGTAATTCTATAAAAATGCATATTCTAACTGAGGAAAAAGTTAGGAAACCCCCACATTTATTCCCACTTAAAATGGCTCAACTCACACACAGGTGTATCACACCAGGTGCACATGATTAGAAGATCATTACTCAGCATTTTGAATGAGGCTTGCCCTATTTAAACCTCAGAGATTTAGTTTGGTGTGCTCCTGACTGTTGAAGTGAGAGTGAGCAACATGGTGAGAGCAAAAGAACTGTCTGAGGCCTTCAGAGAGAAAATTGTAGCAGCTCATGGGTCTGGTAGGGGATTTAAAAAGATCCCAAAAGATTTTGAAATCAGCCATTCCACTGTCCGGAAAATAGTCAACAAGTGGAGGGCTTTCAAAACAACTGCCAGCATGCCCAAAAATTCAAAACTACAACTCGTGTTCATGATAACATGTAAGCCTGATATTTAGTTTGCTTTATACTGCTTGCAAAGTCTATGACTTCACCGACTTTCTTGAGTAATTTTCAAGTACTAAAGATATGAAATAATCTGGCGAAAGTTTTTTTAGATGTTATTATTGTTTGATTTAAGGAACAACAAAAAATCTCGTTATTGTAAAAATCTAAATATTAACTTTCTAGCTTATTCTGTGCTTTAGATACTGGAACAGGGAATATCTTCTAATATTGCTCGAAGTCGAGAAACACACAACAACGAAGAATATTTTTTAACAGTTTTAACAGATTCTATATCGTCATAATTTATTCCTTATTGATGTTACAACACGTCATTTCAGTTATTGAATTTAAATTGCACAAAATGTTGGACAACTATTATTGTTAATTTGTATGATAGTTGAGAAACAACAAGACAAATTTGTCCATATTATAACATTCATAGTAGAATAAAATTCTAAAATGCTAAAGTCGTCAGTATAAATGACGACGCTATTAAAAAGTCATTTTACATATACAATTACTATGTTGGTCTTAATGAAAATTGGAAGATAGGAGATTGTGTTATTATGTAATTGTACTGGTGTAGAGTTTATTGTTCTTTATTTTTTATAAACAGTGAAAGCTTTCGAAAATGTTTATATATTTGGTATATTATTATGTATATTAATTTTCAGCGTATTTATTCTAGCTTCGAATGTTACATAACGTATTGGATAAAACACTTCATGGTTTTAATATTTTACCGAAAATTAATGATGCTGTTCAAAGATAACCATATGTATTTTACTATTTGATCCGCGCAGTTTTTGTCAATCTTAAGTACAAATGATATAGGAAGAAACATTACTAGCAATGTAATACATACTGGAACAAAATGTGTTTTTACTGGCGAAAATAATTATTTGAACTGGACACCGTGCTAATATCCTGTCTTGTTGTTTGTCTTCCTCAGAAAAATAGTGCTAATATTTGCTTGGCGCCATCTTATTTTTAGTTGATTTTATCACACTGTATTTTTTACCATATTATTATTACTTATAGTGAAGGTTAATCTCAAAATGAAAACGAGAAAAACACACCTTCAACAATATTAAGATTTTTCACAAGGGAGAGAGAAATATCCTCCATGTTCTAAACTAACACGTTATTACGTTCTTGGAGTTCTGGTTTGCTCTAAGACGTTATTTTGAGTGTATAAATATAATAGCAGTGTTTGTTGACACACTGTCTGGAGCAGCTCGGTTGGGCATAACAAAAATAGTTTGTTACAGTACGTTCATTCAAGATAAAGGTTAAACACGGTATTTTATTTTCTAAAATTATGAAGTAACTTCTGCTATAAAACTTTCTTTGCGTCTGATTATTTAAGGTTATTGTAATTAATTGTTTGCAATTCCGAATATTTAAACATTTCTGGACTAAGTAGAATCAACAGAGCTTAATTATTTTAACAGAAATATAATAAGGGCTCCTGATAGACAATAAACGTTAAGTTGACGTAAAGCCCGGCATGGCCAGATGGTTCAGGCATTCGACTCGTAATCCGAGGTTCACAGGTTCGAATCCCCGGTATATCAAACATTCTTGCCCTTTCAGTAGTGGGGTATTATAATGTGACGATCAATCCCACTATTCGTTGGTAAAAGAGGAACCCAAGAGTTAGCGGTGGGCGAAGATGGCTACCTGCCTTCCCCCTAGTCTTACACTACTAAATTAGGAACAGCTAGCCCAAACAGCCCTCGTGTAGCATTGCGCAAAATTAAAAACAAACCAAAACCAAAGTTGACGTAAAAATAAATTTCACAAAATTAGATCCCTTTTGGTAGCTAAATTTCTTTAAAGTATGCATATCACTGACTTCTTAATATACTAAAACCACCGAGAAGATGCATACCTGTTCTAACTAACTCAATCTCTAAGACCTTCTGATGAAAATCTGTTTAAATTTGATGTAGAAATTACAACAATCATAAAAGATGATAACATTACTACCAACTAACTATGACTTTCCAAAATCAACTGTTTTTGGAAAATCATATCATTACCTTAATCAGTTTTCCAAAGTTTTATCAAGTTTCATTCATCTCAGTTTGTTTTGTTGTTTATATTCTGTACGTGTCTTTTAATTCTACATGTCCAGTTATCTGTGCTCTGTCCACCACTGTGAATCAAACCCCCGGATGTTTGCTTTTTAATTTGCAAACTCATCACTAACCTTATGGTGGACTTATATTCTGAAATGTAGCGATAATACATGTCTTCGTATATTATGCAATATTGTATTTATGTTTTTAAAACATCCTCAATAGTTTACACTTTATTTACTCTTTTCATACCTTCATCACTACAAGGTTTTCTGACTTTTTAAACATACTTTTTCCACACTGTCTGTTTTCATATCTTTCCTGTTTTTAGCTGTTTGAGTACAGTACAAATAAAAAATTATATTTGAATCGTGGTCAAACACAATGGAATACCTGTGCTGTGCCTGTCACGGGTATTGAAATCCGATATTTAGCGTTATGAGTTTATAGACTTAACCGCTGAGCCACTGGAGGGTTAAAAACAAACAAAATGGAGAAATAATTTGTGTAGTATAACCCATCATAACCCATTAATAATAATTTATATTAAATCTCTGTTTACTGGCCCTTGAAATATATATGTATGTGTGAGTTTCAAGTAAGTATGATATAATAATAGAAATTCAAATTCACACTTTTCATGCTGCACACTTCTGCTGACGATGCATATTGCTCTAGACCAGAACTCATCATAGGCTGGATTTAAAACACATAATTTCTTGGTCGAGCTTCATTTGAATCAGCCATTTAAACAATATAAATTCATTTAAGTAAAGAATAACTTTTTATAAAAGGAAGAACATGTACGGATGATTATAATATCAATTCTTCAAAAAGAATGCTAACAACTAGATATAGATATAATTAGATAGTAAGGATAGCATGTGCATCATCCCTACATAACAGCACAAACACACAGTGTATTAGAATGTCAGTAAATAAAAATTGGATAAATTAAACTCGATTATAATTAAATAGTTATATAATTATAGGTTAATACTTCTCTTGTGTCATGAAATATTAAGAGCCAAAAATTGCACTGCGCAGAGTAAAATACACTGCACAACAAAGTTTTTGCTTCTTGAACACTGTTGGGTGTTCCTTATAGATTTTTGGCTGCTGATCACGAAAATCACATCCAAATTTGCCCATCACGTACCGTTACATCGAAATCTTCAGTTTTGTCATTTTTTTCTTATATTTGTGTTCAAACATTTTCGTTGCTGTAAGAAACCTAAGAACAATGTTTTCTGCAGTCTGGGCACGTCCAGGCATGTTCTGTGGAAGTATGCAGCCCGGGCATGCCTGGGCAGGCCGGAACCAGCTTCACACTGTCTCGGCAGGCTATAAAAGTGGCTTGCATACTCAGATGCTGCTCATTGGATTAAAATAGACCTTATAGTGTGTACGTATTGTTTCAGAATAAATCATTGCCTCAGTAGCACTGTAACAAGTTAGTTAGATGTTATAGACGTTTTACAGGACGATTGGTGTCGGTCAATATGTTTCGTCAAAGTCGTAACAGCTACGATACATTCTGCTATATTTGTGGCGAGTATACGCTTGTTCATCAGAGACGCTCAATGTTTGCTCTTGTGAAGAAAGCGCATCATCTGTACTTCGGCTGTAAAATTGGTGATCAAGACCAAGAATGGGCACCTCACATTTGTTGTGCGACTTGTGCTGTCTGTCTAAGAGCTTGGCTCAGAGGCAGTCGAAAGACAATGCCGTTTGCTGTCCCGATGATATGGCGAGAACAGAAAGACCATGTGATGGACTGTTACTTCTGTTTAACTAATGTGTCTGGTTTCTCTGCCAAAAACAAGAAGTCAATTGAATACCCTAATCTGCCTTCTGCAATGAGAACCATGCCATATGACGACAGTCTTTCAATTCCGAAATCACCAGAGAAATGGACCTTAGACAAACCAGATGAAGAAACTGCAATGCAGGGAACTGGCAGTGACATTGATCCGGATTTTAAACCATGCTCCTCAGGTGATCCACATCTCATAACACAGTCAGAATTAAACGATCTGGTCAGAGATTTGGGTCTGTCAAAAGCAAAAGCCGAATTGCTGGGTTCGAGACTGCAGGAATGGTGTTTGCTGTCACCAGGTACGAAAATTTCTGTTTTTTCAAAGCCGCTAAGATGATATAACAAAATTCTTTGCACAAGTTGACAGTCTCTTTTTCTATGTTGGCATCGAAGGATTGTTCTCTGCTTTGGGTTGTGACCATGACCCGCAAGAGTGGCGTCTCTTTATTGATTCATTAATGTTAAGCCTCAAAGCTCTTCTGTTACACAATGACAACGTTCACCCTTCAATACCTGTTGGTTATGCAACACACATGAAAGAAACCTACGCGAACATGGAAATGTTGCTGAGCACATCCAGTACAGCAAGTACAACTGGAATATCTGTGGAGATCTGAAAGTCGTTGCTCTGTTACTGGGACTGCAGCTCGGCTATACAAAGTACAGTTGTTTCATCTGTGAATGGGACAGTTGTGCCAAAGAATCAAAGTATTCTAGACAGAGCTGGCCACACCGTAAAAAGTTAGTTCCAGGACAGAAAAATATGGCGCATGAACCGCTTGTCGACCCGGCAAAGATTTTTTGCTTCATCTTCACATAAAATTGGGACTTATGAAGAATTTCATGAAAGCAATGAACAAAGAAGGCGAAGGTTTTCGTTATTTAATATAGATGTTTCCAAGAATAACTGAGGCCGAGATCAAAGAACGTATTTTTGTTGAGCCTCAGATCAAACATATTATAAGTGAAAAGCGGTTCGAAGATCTGTTAGTAATAAATTGTCTGGAAAACCAGTCAAAGACGTTGTTGACAATTTTCTTGGCAATTACAGAGCCCCACATTACATTTAGCTGGCAGACGAACTTCTCAAAGCATACAAAACAATGAAGTGCAACATGTCACTCAATATTCATTTCCTCCACTTACACTTGGACTTCTTCCCCGCAAATCTCGGTGCTGTCAGTGACGAACACGGTGAAAGGTTTCTCCAGGACATTGCTACAATGGAAAAATGGAATCTGTCAATGCTTGCTGACTACTGTTGGACACTGCAACGTGATGCATCGGACATTGAATACAAACGAAAATCACGAGCAAAACAGTTTAAATTATGTTGAACTTAATTGTTTGTTTGTTTTTGAATTTCGCACAAAGCTACTCGAGGGCAATCTCTGCTAGCCATCCCTAATTTAGCAGTGTAAAAGTAGAGGGAAGGCAGCTAGTCATCACCACCCACCGCCAACTCTTAGGCTACTCTTATTACCAACGAATAATGGGATTGACCGTAACATTATAACGCCCCCACGGCTGAAAGAGAAAACATGTTTGGCGCGATGTGGATGCGAACCCGCGACCCTCAGATTAGGAGTCGCACGCTTTAACACGCTTGGCCATGTCGGGCCGTTGAACTTATTAGCGTATTAGAAACATAAACGCAATTAAATACGTCATTGCCGGTAAACAGTTAACTGTCTGTTTTTCAGAGTTCCTACGTAATGAAGCAAAACCAAAACTATATTTGTGCATACCCACCAGGTACCTGTCACAATCAGCAAAAACTTTTCAGGAAGCAAAACTTTTCAAAAACATTGTTGTGCAGTGATAACAATTGATATCCCACAATACATCGCATAGTACTTCCTAGTGGATCTGTAGATGTGTTAGACGTTTGTAATATTAAAATACGTGAGCCTAAACTGGATGACTATGATTACGAACATGTATCTAATTTATCATCACTTTATTCCTACAAAGAAACAACCGTATTATACATGACTAGTTATGTTGTCTATAAAGCACTAAAAAGAATACATTTTATAGATTCTCCAGAGGCCTTCACAGATGCAAATTCTAAAAATTTGTCAATTTTACAACAAATGAACAAGAGTAATAACAGTCTGTTAGGTTAGAGAAAAGCGTTTTAAGAAACTTCTGAAGTTATGAAATGATGAATTTCCCAAAGCAAGCACAATTAGGCTCAGAACAGAGATGGTTGTTTCAAAAGAAATAGTTTTCAATGGAATTTTCTCTCATTTAGACACATGTTTCATTGCAAAACAAAGATCATCATGTTTACAGTTTGATAAAATATTTAATTATGTGTTACATAAAAATACATCACCTTACTAAGCAGTGATCTTTAAAAGTTGCATCCCTAATATTTTGCACTAATCTGAACGTTTATAACGCTAAAAATCGTGTTTCGACACCTGTGGAAGGCATTGTACAGATAGCCCATTGTACATGTTCATGATTAACAACAAATCAAACAACCTAAAGTTGCAATGGAAAAGTGAGAAAGCAACCTTTTAACTTAAGCATCGGTCTTTTCAAATTATATGGATCATTAAAACGTTTGTAGAATATCCAAAGTGTATGGTATAAAGTGCTGTTTTATAAACTTCCAAACGTATAAAACACATTTATTAACTATTTATCTTATCGTTTGTAATATTAAATGAAATATGCAGATAAATATTACAGTGAAACTTAACCAAATTTAGTGATACATATACTTTAATAGCATACTTGTTAATATATATGTATATATTTATATATATAGTATTCAAAATAGCAATATTGTGTTGATGAACAATCAATTATAGCACTTAACAGTTTTGTGCTACTTCAATATTAGTATTCGTGTTGTGCTTATACTGTGTTTTATGCGTTACCACAGATATGTATAAACTTTTATCAAAATTTGTCATTTAATTATTAATGTTACAACAAACCACAGTAAAAAAAATTTATACCAATACACTTTTATCAGTTATTGCTCTTTTCATTTTTAGAATGCCAAATTTACAAAATATATTTTTGCAATTTATCAACATATAGTTATTTTCTGTTTATAGTTACTATAGAATCTAAGAAAGTAATGTATACAGGCCCGGCATGACTAGGTGGTTAGGGTGCTCGACTCGCAATCTGAAGGTCACGGGTTCGAATTCACGTCACACTAAAAATGCTCGCTCTTTCAATCGCGGATTGTTATAATGTGACTGTTAGCCACACCGGTCGTTGTTAACAATAATTGTCCCAAAGTTGGCTTTCTTTGTTTGTTTATAATTAAGCACAAAGCTCCACAATGGACTATCATTAGGCGGTAATGCCTTCCCCATAGTTTGGCACTTCTAAATTAAGGACGGCTAACTCAGGTAACCGTCGTGTATCTGTGCGCGAAATTTAAAACAAACAATAATGCATATATATAAATTAAAATGTACATATTGAAATGACAAGATATATCGTAACTAACTGAAATTATTACAAAGCTCTCGCCCATCATTTGAACATTCTTCCCATTAATAACAATCGATGAGTTAAGGACCAACAATATGGACAATGTTTGACGTTAAATTGTTTGTTTGTTTGATTTTTAATTTCGCACAAAGCTACTCGAGGGCTATTTGTGCTAGCCATCCCTAACTTAATAGTGTAAGACTGGAGGGAAGGCAGCTAGTCATCTCCACCCACCGCCAACTCTTGGGCTACTCTTTTACCAACGAATAGTGGGATTGACCGTCACTTTATAACGCCTCCATTGTTAATAAGGCAAGCATTTTTGATGCGACCGGGATGCGAACCCGCGACCCTCTGATAACGAGTCGCACGCCTTAACACGCTTGGCCATGCCGGACCCGTTTGACGTTAAATTTAAATGCAACGATAATAGCCAATGAGCAGTCCAGTTCAATATAGATTATTATTATTGACCTTTCTAAACCTAATGTGATTCTAAGTACCATGGGGAGTATCTTTTGAAAACAATATGAAAGTGATAATCTGGGATAAAATTGAAATTAAGAAGAAAATATTAACATCATAATAGCAAGAATTTAAAGGAAATATAAGTAGTCTCATTGATAAATCAAATCCGACCAAAACGAAAAGAAAGTGACTCAACTGTAAAATAAAATAACTGCTTCATATAAACATCTCATGTTTCCAAGTACTTCTTGCTCTAATCTTGTCTGGAAATTATGCATATTTACACGGTGCTCAATGTTAAAATTCTGTATACCGGAACTGTTGGTAGAATTATATCTAAACTTCGTGGTTTCTTCTAAACGGACTCAGTACTTAGTTTATACTCTTTCTGGTTGTACGTCTGTTCACAAACTTATTTTTGAATATCATTAGATCTGTTTTCACCATCACATCTAATACATATAAATTCTTCTTTAAGATATTTTTGAAATATTCATTTTTCATTTCAAATGTGAAGAATAAACTTTTTCCACACACATCATTATATACGTTCTGGTTTCTTAACCTAGATTTACCACTCAAGCTCCTGCGCTTTCTTGTAACATTACTTGATTCTAGCAATAAAAGTGTAGGTTTAATTCGAAAATGGACGTCGAATTTTATTTCTATTAATGACGTAACACAATGGCCATGAACATTTTTTTTTTTTTCAAAATGATTCATTATGTAGTCGTAGACACGAATGAATACTTCACTGACAACTTGTTCAATGCGGCATGATGCCAACGATGTCAAAATATAGCATTAATTTTGTTTACGAATAAGATATTTGACGTTTTCCTTCAAAAATGTTTTTTGAGTAAACGTACTAATGCAAACAAATTGTAAATATCAAAATGAAACACTAGGGTCATTACGTATAAATTAATTCTCCTTGGCCTGTCACTAAAATTACGAGTTGTAGGGTCGTATAAAGCGATAAGGTTTATTTCAAAGCATGTGTGCCTAAACCTTGAGTATTAAAACTTGTTTCTTTCAACTCAATACATTTCATTGTATGTATGCGGTATTTGTAGTTAAATGGTTCAAGCTTCAATCTTATTCCATTAAATTTTCAAAATCCCCTAAAAGGGCATACTTTACAAACTGATATTGTGCCTTACGCACATCGCGTACCACTAGTTCAATTGTAGCAATGGCCTAAAAATCCGAAATTTGCTTTACGTGGCAGGTTTGTATACATCAGGTTTTGATAATCAAACTTAGCTTTACACTTTGTTTAAATTTATGATATATTAATATTACTTATTCATTCTAAGTCATAGATGTAGCTGTAATTATCCGGGTAAGTAATAAATAACTCCTTAAGTAGTAGAATCCAAAGCCTCAATTATACAATCTTTGCACTCAAACCTTGACACGTAACATTCTTCCCTTTGGTGGACTCAGTGGATTGACCGATGTATCTTTGCTACAAGAAAACACACACACACATAACGTTCCAAGAGTAATTGTTAAAAGTATACCCAATTTATCTATTTCATGAAGTTGTCTTACTCAAGTGGTTCTGTGGTAAGTAAAAGATTTAAAAAGTCTATCGATATTTCACATGTACCAGAATATATTCTCCTAATTACGTCAACACAGCCTAAAAATTTCGGTTTAAAAAGATGAAGTACCTAAAACAAAGAAGTTTAAGATGTATGATGAGGATTTTATTGTGAAGTTTAAATCTAAAAAATTAATTTTAAGTACACCACAGATTAATACTAATGGTCATAAGTTTGAGAGAAAAAAAGACGTTACATCAAAGAAAGAATGATGATAGAACTGAAAACGTCACGAAAACCTAATAAAAACACGTTGTTGTTTTGAATAAAGCACGAAGCTGTATAACAGGCTATCTGTGCTCTTCCCACCACGGGTATCGAAACCCGGTTTTTAGCGTTGTAAGTCCGCTGACACGCAAATTATACAAGAGCTCTCTGCGCTGGCCGTACCTAATTTAGCAGTCTAAGACTGGAGGAAAGGCAACTAGTCATCACCACCCACCGCCAACTCTTGGGCTACTCTTTTACCAATGACTAGTGGGACTGACCGTTACATTATAATGCTCCCATGGCTAAAAGAGCGAGCACTTTTGGTGCGACCAGGATTGGAACCCGCGATCCTCAGATTATGAGTCGAACGCTTTAACCAACTTGGCCATGCCGGGCCTGATAAAAAACATATCATTTACCAGCCTATAACACAGTTGTTTTAAGAACTTCGAAATGCCTATGGCAAGCTTTTATTTGTTCGTAATTAATTAAAAACATAAACAATGTGCCATCTGTGCTCTGTCTATCACAAGTATCGAAACTCGGTTTCTAGCGTAGTAAATTCTCAGACATACCGCTGTGCTACTGTGACACTTGTCAAGCTAGGCCATGCATGGCCAGATGGTTAAGGCACTGGACTCGTAAGCCGATAGTCGCAGGTTCGATTCCACATCACACCAAACATGCTCGCCATTTCAGCCGTTATAATGTTATGGTTAATCCCACTATTTGTTGGTAAAAGAGTAGCCCAAGAGTTGGCGGTGGGTGGTGATGACTAGCTGTCTTCCCTCTAGTCTTACACTGCTAAATTAGGGACGGCTAGCGCAGATAACCCTCTTGTAGCTTTGGGCGAAATTCAAAACAAACAAATAAACTTGTCAAGCTAACTTTACATATGAACAATAATGTAAAAAAAACCATCTTAAAAAAGTGAAATTCAAATCAGCACTCGTAAACGTTTGAAGTATTGTGTACATACTTGAGACAATAATATCAAGTCATAGTTTTGTCGCTAAGCGACAGGGTCATACGAAGTATTACTAAAATACAACTGTTTTTCATGTATATTAGATAAATTTCTAGTTATGATTCAGACCTTGCGTTCCATAATTATAACTTTAATAAATTAATGTATAGAAATTGTAGAAAACACCGTATTTTTCAGATTTTTTCTGATAATGTTTTTTGACAAGCATGCTTTTCGTGAGTTGTAGTTGTAGATCACACACACACAGTTACACCTGTAATAACAACATAGCTCGTACATTTATTTTTCGTAGATAGTTCATGTAACTTGGACAAATCTCTTTTTTTTTCTTTTTCACAGTTACTTCCACCAATATTTGCTTTATCACCACAAGTTTAAACAAGGAAAACCACTTTTCCAGTATACTGTTCATGTCCGTTTGTATTCGAAGTCCGTATAATGAATCCGACATTGGAATAGACTTGTTTGTTTTAAAAAAACAGCACTATGTGTTGTTTGTGCTATGTCCACCATGAGTAACAAATTCCGGTTCTTAGCAGCGTGAGCCCTCAAACTTACCGCTGAGTCACTGGAGTTATGTACACAGTGATTGTTGTTGTTTTGAATTAAGCGCAAATCTACATAAAATGTTTTTAGCGTTTAAGTTCGCAAACATACCACTGAGCTATTTACATAGCGGACTGCCATCTTGAATTTTGATTAAACAATGCAAAGTCATAGCAAAGCTAACAGTTCAATAAGTATCAGTATTCTCATGAAGAAATAGTTATTTAAATTTGAAAAACACTTTCCAACGTTTAAAAAATCACTTTAATATTATGTTGAGGATGAGTAGTGTAACTTTCAAAACTTAATTCAACTAGATACTAATAAAATATGCCCGCTGTCTTTTACGAAATTAATTGCTTATAAAAATTTAGAATTTTATCGTCATTAATATACAATTATTTGACTTGGAAATGCAATTACAGATGGGGTTTAGTTGTTTTTATTTGTGTCTGTATGAAATACGAAAATACTTGATTAGTTTGAATTATGAGTTAGAATTAAAGAAAGTAAAGAGGGCGCATAAATATTATCAACTTTGAAAACGAGATAGCGTTTCAACTTGTAACGTAGTTTTGTAAAACTTAAATTTCATTAACTATACAAGTTGTAGTTCTAGTCATAGTAATAATTTATACTGCTAATCTAACTCTTAATTCGGTTTCCTAACTGAATTCCGTGCTGTGTTAAAATAAAATAATTGATAACATTTGCGTAAGATCTTTGGTATTTGATATCATAGGACATTCTAAATCGAATAGTTTATGTGAACAATATTTTATTGTTAATATATTTATTATATAAATTCATTTGTATATATATATATATATATACATAATTTGTTTAAAACTGGCAATCCAGTAATATAGTCTTTAGTATTGTTCGTTGTAGCCATGTACAAATAAGTACTAATTCACTAAACCAAAACGGTAAAGTAACGCCGTCTTGAACTTTTAAAGTTGCAACATTAGGTTTGGCTTTAGTTAATTTATTGACGTTGCAGGAACTGTTGCGTTTTTTTTTGTTTTTTTTTAGACTTAACTTTAAAACTGAGTAAAGTGAAACCGAATGCTTAATTTAAGAATGAAGCCCATGTATGCCTTTTTGCCGCTTGATTTAACATTCAGAAAGAAAATACATTGGACAGGGTCAGAGATCAGCTTAAATCTTCGTGGACTTGCTACTTGTTTGTATGTAGCCCTTATATTAAATCTAATAGTTGTGACAGTTGCTGATGAGACTGATGATTGCAAAATTATCAAAGAAAAAAATCCAGAAATAAGTAAGAGAGAAAAGGAATTACTGGATCGCCTTCGTCCACTGAAGGGAACCATGTATGTCAGATTTTCATTTTATTTAAATTACAGCACTGACTTAAGTGCGATAAATCGCAAAAATTCCTTTATTTGCATCTTGGATTTTAACATTAATTTGGTGTTTAGTAAACCTAAAAATTCATACCCAGCATTTTTTGCACTTTATATATGTATACATGTAACAGATTTCCATGTTGAAATGAAGTTTCCTTTTGGCTAGTGTTAGCCACAATCTAATAATTACACTGACTAAAGCGTAAGTTTTACTTTTTTTTTATCATGGAGACATTACCTAAGAGACTTAAAAACTGCTTGTTTGTTATTAGCAGCAGGGGTAAACTTTGACTACAGTAATAATTTTGTGCTTTTTCTTATTCAACCATCTGAAAATTAAATTTACTAATCTAGTTTTGGTAGCTAATGTTTTTTGTGATACCTTATTAAAATCTTGTGAAATCTTAAGTCCATCATTTCTTATACATTTTCCGTCATTCAGATAGTACACAAGGTCCAAAAAATATTAACTTATTGTTGAGGGACAATTTCCCTTTTCAAATCTATTTTTTCCTTAAATAATATTTCTGTAAATGACAAAACTTTTTTTTATCAAACTAAATTTTTCCAACTACAGAAATAAAACTAATTGGCATATAATTTCAAGGTCATCTTGTATCACTGCCTTTAAAAATAACAGTAAAATCAGTGGTTATCCATTCATTTAGTGACCTGCCTGCTATTATTGACCAAAAAGAAATGAAAGAGGAAGCTTGTGTATTTGATTTTTGGACCTAAATGTTATTGTATGTTATATATTTGTTTTTTAGTCTTTTCTTTGCTATCAAAGAATTAATATCTGCATGATTTAGTTCAATTCTGGTATTTTCAGTAGAATTCTCTGGATTAGAAATATTGCTAACATTCCTTATTGTATAAACAGATAACATTTCAAAGCAAAGCCATCTCATATTTTTAAAATCCTTGTCATCAGCATCCCAAATTAAAGGGCCAAATCTTTGTGGTAAAATTTTGTTACTATCAACTGGGTGTTTTTCACTGTCCCTTCTGTGTTTCTGAAATTCTTTTCTATTCTAACAGAATTTCTGAGTTTTCATAAATTTTCAATCCTATCTGTCAATTTAAACATCTCAAATTTATTTCATATATCTTTGATTTCTCCTGTATGTCTTTGATCCTTTCTACTTTTTTTGACTCCAGAGTCTAGGTGATATTTTTAATAAACTGCACACAAGGAAACTGAAGGATATAAAGTTTAAGACAAGTTGTACTTAGACATTCTAAGAATGCCTTATTTTAGGCATTGCTGCAGAGTTGTTAGTCTGTGAAATAGTTTGCCTTTGGGAACTTAAAAGAAGATTGGATGAGTATCTTAAAGGCTAGCATTAGATACTGTAAAAGGATTTCTGTGTGTGATTTGTAACAGGGTGATAGAAAATGAGATAAAAGCCAAATTGCCTTTTATCTTCTGGAAATTAAGTTTGAAGGAGTGTAAATAAGAAGTCTCTCTAAAGTAGAATTATTATGTAACATTCTATATCAGGTAGTGTCATTTAACTACATCATTTTTTTTATTATTCCAGGACTATTCTATTAACACTGTGAGAATGCATTTATTTTTTACTACAGTTAAAATTTAAATTCATGCACATTCAAAATCCATTCTACAAATCCAGATGAACTTTCAGCATTGTGAAAATTTAAGTTTAACTTTGAAGTCTTTTAGCATAAGCTCTTTCATCTTAAAGCTTTTCAGTATAATTATGAGTTACTGGAATGTAAAACGCAGTTTGGGTCATAGAAATGTTATTAAACAATATACACGTAGTAAATAACCAATTTGATGTATCTAATCATCTTGCTAAGGATATCCAATTTAAAAAATTGTTTATTTGATATTTTCTTCAAGTTCTAAGACTTTGAAATATACTGCAGTGTTTGTGAGGAACAAGGTAGTCGATACACAGCTGAACACTTTATATGTGCATATATAATTGTTTTAGAAAAATTGAGTTGAAGCATTCTTCAATTAAAAGTACAAATATATATGAAATACCATTAACTGTGGAAGAATATAACTCAAAATTCTGACAGTGGTTTCAGAGAAGTAGTTAACAATCAAATGTTTACTAACATTCACATTTCTACTACCTTTCATTGTAGGCCTGGCCATGGCCAGGTGGTTAAGGCACTCGACTCATAATCCAAGGGCCGTGAGTTCAAATCCTTTTCCCACCAAACATGTTCACTCTTTCAGCTGTGGTGGTATTATAATGTAACAGTCAATCCCACTATTTGTTGGTAAAAGAGTAGCCCAAAAGTTGGTGATGACTAACTGCTTCCTCTCTATTCTTACACTACTAAATTATGGAAAGCTAGTGCATATAGGCATGGTGTAGCTTTGTGTAAAATTCAAAACAAAACAAACCTTACCATGTAGTTTTTAGCAGAAATACAACTAAGCTATTGAGGTTGGTTTATTAGTCACTGCTTGTAAAAGGATATTAAAAAATATTTACTGTATATATTTTATAATAATTTTTACATATGAAAAAAGTTTATTTGTATGTGTGTACATGTGCATATATGTAGTGTTCAAGATAATTCAGTGTATTTAATTTTACATTTTAAGATGCATATTGAGCAGGTTCTGTTTCTTTTTTTTTTTTAATAGTTTTGATACTTCAGATTATAAAAGCACTGAAAAAAGTGATTATTTTTACAAACTGGGAATATGTACAAGAGCAGTCAAAAGTATTCCTCACTCGGGAGTGGTGCAATTCAATAGCAGCAATCCAAATGGCAATTGGACAATTGGAAGATTCAATGCAACAAAAATCATGGGTGGAAGTGAGTAAAGTTGTGTGTATTTTGTTGAATAGTTTTAAGATGATATTAGAAATAAATTGCAACTCAATATTTGAAATTAAAATATTTATACTTCTAATCAAGGAATGTTTTAATATTTAATAACCACTACTATGAACAAAGTAAAGCTGAATTTGTCTAACTTTATATGTGCATATACAGTTGTTTTAGAAAAATTATGAGTTGAAGCCATTCTTCAGCTATGTACAGGGTGGCCCGTAAGTCCTTACCAATCCATATATCTTATGTATCCAGCGTATCTGTGTGCGTTGTCCCTCATTCTCACCGCATAATATTATGTGATGCCATATTCTGTGAGACATTTTCCTCAACATAGCAGGGGTTATTGTTCCAAATGCCACAGTAACAGCTGTCTTCAACTCATTAGTATTATTGAATATAACATAATAACGTATGGATGGGTAGGGACTTACAGGCCACCCTGTAGTTTGTAATCATTTGTGAGTGTTACTTGTAGATGTAGAACTAAAATATTATAATTATTTTTAAATCAGCAAAATTTGAATTTTTACATTTGCAGAAAATCAATTGAATGGATTTTAAAAACTCCTTCAGAATACATGAAAAATCATAATATACCAATACAGTTCAAGATTTTTATTTTGAAACAAAAAGATGGGAACAGCTGTACAACATTTACTAAAGAAGTTTTAAAACCTGGGGTTGACTACTTTTTTTTTTCTAATTTTCACCAATTAATTATACGAGTTTCATGGTTTCTTAGTTAACTTGTAGAGAGGTTTTGTTTGTGTTAATTGTAAAAGATAGTCAAAGATTATGTTGGTTGCAATTTGTCACTTGATTAATCATTGGGTTCATTAACCAATTACATTCAATTAATCAGTTCTTACATGAGACTGACTTTATGTTCAGAATTTTTTTTTTTACCAAAGTATTTTTCAAATTACCTTTCTTTAGTGTAAAAGGCATTTTCTGGTGGTTGCCATTTGTACATTTGAAAAAAAAACATTTGGTAAAACCTTTTACACAATTTAAAAAATATACTTAAATTTCTTAGTTAATGTAGAGACAATCATGTTTTATTTGTTTTTAAAATATGTAGTAATCGCCCATTGATCTTGTATAAATCAAATTTCTAATCATATAATGGAAACATGTTCTGTTATGATTAATAAGAGTTATAATACCTTCATTTAAGTCATATCACAATTATTATTTGTTTTTTGTTTGTTTTTTAAATTTAATTTCCTATATTGAAATTGTCAAAACTTACTTGAATGATTTCAAAGTATTAAAAACAAAATGAAATATATACTTTTGTTTATAAGTTGGTTTTAACACTTATGCAACTAGTAGCTATCTTATGAGAACACTAGTTTTGGTAACTCCACATGTACATAACGTACATGGAATATAGCACGACTTACTCCTGTGATAGTCATCTATTATAGCCAGCACAATAATGATTTTATGCAGTTCTCAAAAAACAAATTTGACATGCAAAAGTAATACAAATCATTTACCTTGCTGTGTTATATAAAATTTCATCTCAATTTCCATAAACTTTACAATACCTTTGTATAACCCGTTTGTAATAATTTGTCTTGTTTTCTTTGAATATAACAAGTGATTCATTCATACTGACAAAATTCCTCTATTTTTCACATCTTACTGCATTTGTGATAATTAATAACTTTAATTTTGACATATAGATATGCAAATTAAAGTTCAATATATTCTTGTTTAAGTATTATTTACTATATTTAGTATTCAGAAAACTAAGACCATTAATTAATTTTGGTTTAAAACCTAAATATGACATCTGTTATATGGTTTGTTTTTGTAGCTAGGTTTTGTAGGAACTTTGCAATTGGATTTATCCTATTTCAACCATAATGCAAATAGTTTTATTCAAAAATTTTAATATCTATGCTACATAATTATTTTACTACTACTTTAAAACTTTCTATTCAGGTGGAAAATTCTTAAGAACTTAGTGTTTTTTCAATACTACTTAATATAAAATGAATATTTTTCTTTTAGCTGACTGGATTCTTCTTTCATACTCTAATGGCGATCCCTACTCACATAATTGTGACGCAACTAATCGCACAACCAATATTATGATTGTTTGTGATCCTGTTAATTTGAAGGTTAGTCATGAAGAAAATAATTTTAATATTATATAAGATTTAAGTTCTAACTTTTATAAGAAAATATTTAAAAAATCACCAATCTTCCATGTTATGAGAATTTTAAAATCAGTTTTTCTGGGGTTTTTCTCTTTTTAAGTTTATTTACCATTCATCTGAAAAGTACAAAATTTAGTGTCAATTACTTAATGTAGATATTACTCAGATAAAGCACAATTTTTATAGCATTCAATCTTATTTTTTACTGAGCCATAAATGAGAATTATACCCTTTTGTCATACCAACTTATCACATCCTTTCTTTCACACACTGCCAACAATTCTTTCTGACATTTCAGACTATATTATTCATAGTCAGTAGAAACTCGGAGTTCAATCTGTCAATTGATGTATCATGTTACAGTGTTTTCTGTACTATGTGTTGTTGTTTTTTTACTTCTTCCAGTTTGAAAATATTTGTTGTGGTATTCATGTTGACAAGCTCAGCTAAATATTGAAAGTGTTTTATTGCATATAAAATATATATATATAGTTTTCTTAGAAAACTAAGAAAATTATTATAGTTACAGGACATAATTTGCTTTGCAACATGCTGTTATTCTGCAACTTTAGGCACATTATTTAATTAACACTCCTACGAAAAGTGGGGCCTAATAGGCCCCAGAGCAACTTGAAAGGTTATTAATATTAGGCTAATAATTTTGTATTTAAATGAAATTGCCATTTAAATCCATTAATGAATGGATTAACGAGATTCCCACTGTCCCTATCTACCATATAGCGAAACCACAGCCAGGGGAACGGGCTTGGAGAAATCAGGACTAGAAACGTCTTTTCGTAGGAGTGTTAAATAAAAATTTAGTGTACTGAGTACCAATAGTATATATATATAAAAAGCAGGCTTAACTTTCATCAAAAGTCAACATGAAATAACATGTAAATACTGTGTATTCTTATTATTATAAAACTGACTAAAGTGCATAAATTAAAAACTTAATCAGTTTAGATTAGGTAAGATAAGGAGCTCCTGCATTACATAATTTAATTCAGTAACTTGGGTTATGCATTTGTAGAGTTATTTACAACTTGTGGTGGGAATACTAGTTAGGTATGGGTGCAAAAGGCAATAAAACTTTAAATAGATGTATATGTATTATTATCAGCTTTAAACTATTTAGGATAAGCAATTGTAGTTTTATGTTGCAATTTTCATTTATTCTATAAATTTAAACAAAGGGTATTTTCGAATATTTTGTATTTATGGTGGTTATGCAGTCAATCGAAGTGACTGAATGTGTATAGAATTAGGGAAAGAAAAAAATTTGTGATATTTATATAGAAAGCTTTAGTGGTTACACAAATGAAATTTAACAATTTTCAGATGAATAAAATTATTTTAAACCTTAACACGAAAATTACTGCTCTTGAAGCAGTAAACACTAACTCCATATGTTCATGGAAAAAATTTTTCATTAAGTACTTTATTAAAAAATTCTAATTTTTTGGTGAAAAGACTTAATGGTTATTAGAAACCTAACAGATCTTTTGAAGATACATAAAACATTAAATTTTATAGTATGGAAACTGATGATCATTTCAGAGTTATAAACTTGATTAAATCAACCAAGTCCATAGTGAGAAGACTAAGAGTTAGCCATTTAATTGTCAAACTTATATAGGTTTGAAATAACCATTGGTGGGATAGTAGATTTACTTGGGTACAACATTTTGTTTCTAACAGAGAGACATTATCACATGCTGCAATAATCAAAGTAAAAATACATTCAGATTTTATATACATCCAGTCTTATTTAACATGATACTGACTTCATCTGTGCTCTTAATGTTATAGTTATGCTTGTTTTAAAATTTTTTTTTTTTTAATGCTTAAGAACTTTTGTTTCAGTTTTTGTCTACATTCAACACTTTCCATATTTTTAAATTCTACTTTGCAAAGATTTTAATCATATGTTCATGTACATTTGATTATTTTCATTGTCAGTTTTTTTGTATGCAACTTATTTCTCCTACATATCAGTTTTTGCAGTCTATACATTCCATTTGTAAACTGTCATTACCTTATTCTTCATTATCATATAAATATATTTAATTTTTCATTCTTCTTGGGTGTTGTAATTACAACTTGTTTCTATTTCTTTATTGTGAGTTTGATTTTTGTCATCAGTTATTTTGGAATGTGCTAATTTTGTTTCAAATTTATTTTTCCACATTTTTATTGGTGCATAATCTCAGTTGTGTATTATATCGTACAGAAAACTAATTTTCTTAAGTTCCATAATATTCCTTGTGGATTCTTTTTTTTATAAATCTTAAAACAGGTCTTTTTTTGCATGTTTACATTTAGGAAGTTTATGCCTTTCTGCTGTATATTGATGTGTTGAAAAAATTACATCACTTCTCCATTAAAGCCACATAGAATACCATCAACATAAGTGGTAGAAACATTGCTAGCTGCTCCCCGGTGGTTTGGCGATATGCCTGCTGACGTACAGTGCTAAAATCCAGATTTTGATACCCGTGGTTGGCAGAGCATAGATAGCCCATTGTGTATCTTTGTGCTTAATTCAAAACAACAACATAGCTAGCTGTAATAACAGCCTTTGTCTCCATGTTGATGAGGAACAGTATTGCTAATGCTGATTGGAGCTGTACCGTTAGTGGAATTTGTTAATTTATTATTTGATGGACTCATTTACCTAATTTATTCTTATGAGATAGCTTTAAAAAAATCATTATTTTCACATGATAGTTTTAAAAAATGGCAAGAACCTTCGGCACAAGTTTGTTTGTAAAATACTCAGAACACTTACTATTGTTTCAGTAATGTTGAGAAAAACCATACAGTTGTCATTGTTTGTTTTTAAAACATACAGTAAATCCCCATTAGTCCATGCAAACAAAATGAGTTGATAATGAGATGATGAAAACAAGTTTTACCGTAACTGATACAATAATGTTTTTAGAAATCTTTAAGTAGCCACTTTGCCAAGTCAGTTATCTACATTATTTAAATACTGTGAAAATAAAAATAATACTCAGTAAATAGGCATTTGAGCCATCAGTATGTTTTGTTGTCACCTACTACAGTTAGTAAACCTAACTTGAAGTGTTATCATCTAAGAAAATTTCTGTAACTTTTAAACAGTTATAATTTAACTAACAAAAATGTTTACTCTGATTAGAAACTTTCCCATAACTAGTCCTCAAACTACTGTATTTACTTTACTTTGATATAAAACTCTAATTTGTATTCTATCAGTCATATTTAAATTTTCTTTATAGCTGTTTTCCAGGCTGTGTTTCATTTGTAAATGATTAAACCATTTCTAAACATTATAAAAGTATAACAACCAAAATGTGGACAAGAGAAATATTTGGAAATCAAATAATGTTAAATATACTCAGAAATATTTCAGTGGAACTTTAAGGCAGAGTAGATATAGTAAGTTTAAGAACTTTAATGAACTGTAACTGCTTGTTAAATAAAAATGGGTTGGCAGTTTGGCTTTTATTCTGGAGTCTTTTTTTTTTTTTTAGGTACATATTTAGCATCTTGTAAAAGTAAACATAACTATTGAAGCTCCAAGCTGTGTAGATTGGATGAGTACATTAGTTGGTAGGTATTTTCAGTAGGTGATCATCTACAGGCCACAACTTACAAAGTTTGTTTTGGAATTGAAATTTTCTCTGTTGAATTGAAACTAGTGTTGTTTTTTATACTTTTCTCCTTTCCATTGGCAAGCTTTGACTAAAATTCTGTTTTGATTCCAGTTTCTGATGTATCCTGTAATGTAGTTATGTTTAACCAAAGCCATTTTATCCAGATGTGTTACTCTAGTTGTAGCTTTTTTTTTTTTAGCTTTAGTTCAATGATCCATTCAGTTTGCAAGTTCCTTTTGATTAGTCTTGTTGATAGATTGTTTCACTGTCATAAGGATGTCTCACACACATTTTCGTGATTTAAAATAAACTTTAATGTTAAATTTCCAGGAAATGTTTGTAAGATTTTCACTTAACATGGAAATGTGAGACAGTGAAATTATGGTTGTGGTGTGAATGTTGAGGAATCTTGTTTTTGGTAATAGATATAAAACTGGAAAAGTATATATTGTTTTTAAAATCCTTCTCTTGGAAGGTTTGTTATCTTCCAGCAAGACCTTTGTCACAGACCTAACTAGATCTTGTTTTTGAAAAACTTTCTCTTGGAAGTATTAGTTATGTTTCAACATAGTCTTTGTCACAGACCTATCTGGATATGTAAAACATGTTTAATATAATTCAGTTTTCAACAGCTTTTGAGTGTTTGGACATGTTAGTCCTACAAAGTTGGTGAGATGGCAATTATTTTGGAGAAAGAGTATGCCAAAAATTGGAATTGTTGTATATTTTTTTAACTACATGGTGAATCATATATTGGAGTTTATATGACTTAGGTAACTGAGGAAACTTTCAGGTGATGATCATCTCAGAAACCCAATAATAAAGGTGTCATGAATATAGGTGAAAAATACTTCTTATGAGAAAATGTACATAAAATCATGAAAAGTTTAGGTGTTTACAAAAACCAGTATTAAGATCAGGATTTGAGATCATATGTTAATAGATTTTGGTGAGTGCATTCTAGAAACATAGTTTTGCATATGTTTCTGTTATCTAATAAAAGATATAACAAATTGATGTTGTCCACTCCTTGTATGTATGTGTGTGTGTGTGTGTGTGTGTGTGTATGTATATATATAACTAGAATGTTGTGCATGATAAATGTCTCTATTGGTGACTGGATGTTGTCCTTCTTTGCATCTATTTTACTTTTGTAGATTAATCTTTCAAGACTTTCCATAAGTGTCATGCTGAACTAGGCAGTAGTTGTCAAATCCACTTTTGTTTGTTGTAAAACTGCTATCAAACTAAGAGCAATTTCAAAAACTTTAAATTTATTTTATAGTTCTGTGATACTTCTACCTGAAGGTATACCAAATAACAGCCAGTACTATATTTGACTGTGATCTTATTTGTAATTGAATTAGAGAGCAGTTTAATTTAACAATTTGCAATTAAATTATATTTAGTGGGACAAGAATTCTCTTGTAAAATGCATGCTCGTTTTGAATATATTTTTTAGCTTATTAAGTGGAACAAATTAATGAAGGACAGTGCTACTGTTATGGATTCTATTTATGTATTACAAGAGTATTTGTGGCAGTTAGTGCAGGTTAAATATTTTGGTTACTTGAACAACTAAAGCTACTTACGTTTTGGAATTTACTTAGAAACAGGTAATGTTATCTTTATAGAATTATATGTTTGTATACAAATAATGCACTTTTATAATAATAAGTAAATAATAAATATGAAAAACAAGAAATGTATTTACCTAGTTGTTTTTTTTTCTTGTTTATTGTTAAGGATACTTAAGGGAAGTTTTTTTATACTAATGTTTGTAATAAACATTATTCAGTTAAATAATTAACCAAAATATATAGACTAATAGCATGCAAAAGGTAGACAATTATCCAGAGCTCTCAAACCTTTGCTGGCTTTCTAACTATCTGACAACAGCTGTTACAAATTCATCCGAGTTGTTAATGTTTTCATGGTAACAGAGTTTATACTCTGGGTGAAATTGACACTTATCTGTTCAGAACACAATGTTATACAACACATCATTTGATAGGTGAAAACCTTTACTTTCCATTGGTTATAGGTAATCTATAATTAAATATGTAAAAGAGAACTATCAACAAATTGTGAAAGAGAGGATGTGATGGATGGTGTGTCTGATTTTCTACTCAATACATCTTTAATCAAACAAAATTGTAGGCTATAAAAATTATGGTTTGTCTGAGCAATGATGATTTTATTGAGTAATTTACATTTAATTTTGTAATTTTTGAAAATGTGATGGATAAAATAGAGAAGATGCCAAGAGAAAATGTTGTGTAATGCTAAGAGAAGTTAAGGATTTTTTAAAAATATTACCTTATATTGTGCTTGACATTTGTGATAATTAGTGCAGGTTAAATATTTTTTTTATTTCTACAACTCAAGCTATTTACATTTTAAAATTCACCTTATCAAATTATCAAATATGAGTTGATATTTGTAATTTCAATTAAAGGTTTATTTAACTGCTACACAATCAAATATTCTATTCTTGTTGAGTCTTCTTGATACTGTAGATCTTGACACTTTTATGTCATTTAATACATGGTCATTTATCTCATGCTCAAGGTCAGTAACAGTCTTTCCTCCGTACCAAAGGCTGCATAAATGAAGATACCTAACATCAGTATCATTGAGTTTAGGTGTTCTGCTTTTTTCTTTCCTATTTTAAAATTTACCTGTCTTAGTGTCATGATCTAAGTGTACTTGACAGTGTTTGGTGAACATATGAAGTCTGCAGCAATTTGTTGGCGAGTCCAGCTAGCATCATGTAAAGCTTTTATGTTAACTCTCTGCTCTAGTTATAATTTTCCATACTTTTTGGGCTGTCATATCAACTAAACTTAATATATATTATAAAATAATGTTTTTATCAAGGTTTATTTGTGTAGTACTATTATATTGACTTTTAGCATGTGTCAGTGCCACATGCTAGCTCCTTTCTTCATATGTATTTATGGCACGACATGGAGTACCATAATAGTTATTCCAGACTCTAAATTAACCCTATAAAATGGAAAGAATGAGAAAATGTCTTCTTGTCCAAACACTTTTACTCAATACTGTATTGTAATTTTAAAAATATGAAGCCAAGCTATGGTATTGGTTTTGTAATCTAAAATGAACTTGATATGTGTATTTCATATTATGACCAGAAAATCATAAGATTAGCAGAACATAAATTCTTCACCTAGCTGAATAACCAGACAGTCAAAAAAACATTTATAGTAAAGCATTGTTATCTGTCATCTTTACATCCAGAAACCCCTTGTAATTAGAGATTTAAATATTTTCAAATACAGATGACTGTTATTGGAATTAACAATGTTTAAAATTCCATTTTCAAAAGGTTGTGACTTTAGTTAATTGATTCTGTGGTTTAGTTGTGCTGCTTTGGCTATTTTTGTGTTTCTTTCCTGCAGGCAAGCTTTAGTTGTTAGTTGTCTGTACCATGACTTGCATTATTCTTACTTTATCTATAAATGCTTTCTACATCCTGAAGCTATAGATTCTAATTCTGTCAAGAAATCAATGTTTTTCTACAGTTTAAGGTTTTTTACAATATTTATTCTTGTTATAGAAACTGTACTTCAGAACAATAACAAGGTGTTGACATTTTTTTCCTGTTGAATATCATAAGGGAAAAAGTTTTGTAACTAGGTTTTTTCTATCTGGCACTGTCTGCATGTGCCACATAATAAATAATAAAGGTTTTACTGTTTGTAATTCAGAAAACAATATATATACATTTATATCTAATGGAATGCAGCATTTCCTACCTAAAGGTTTTGAAACAGTTCAGTCCCTTAGCTAGTATATGATCTCGGTGTTGTGGTGAAAGCTGATAAACTTCATGAAGCTCAAAGTTAAGTTGCTCACTTAATATTCTGTGAGTCAAATTTGTTGTTTACTAAAAACAATAAAAGCTTCTTATATAATACATTGTTTTAGAAAATATGGCAGAAATTGTTCCATGCAAACTTTCTGATGTGTTTGTCATTCAGTTAAATTTGAAAGTAAATTACTGTTTGAGAACAGATGATAGTATTGATGAAATAAATTATTTTTTACTGATTTAGTTATATGTGTGTGTGTGTATATATAGGGAAGTTTAAAAAATAAAAAATCATAAATAGGTGCAAAAGAAAAAAAATTAATTCTGGTAGCAAACATTTGAAAGACACCAGGTAAGCATATTTAATTTTTTCCTAAAATAATTCACACTGACTAGTCATTAAATAAAAATAAACATTTCTTGTGTAGTTTAACTCGTATCAAAATCTTGACCTGCATTCATTCCAACAGTAATATTTTCATTGCATTTGAAAGAACAGAAAAATACTTTCCACCTGTAATTTACAAAAATGAACTTTATATGACCTAACGAAACTTCTTTGTTGAAGTGACTTACCACTAATTACAGTTCTTCTTTCGTATAGGGTAAATTTCAGATACTTGAAGAACGGAAGAAGAAAGAAACAGATTACTGTTATTATCTATTTGAGCTAAGCAGCAGTATTGCATGTACCATAACTCCAGTGAAAAAAGGACTGAGTAGTGGCTCTTTATTTTGTATCATGTAAGTTTATCAAAAAGTTATGTTTTAAAATTGGTAGGTTATGTTAATATGCCATTAATCTATGGATCTAAATTAAAGTATAGCATATTATTTTTTTTATCTTGTTCAGTTGAAGTGCATCATATTTCAGGATCCCACCTGGTGCTGGCTGTTGTCTGGTTAGATTTGCTTGACATTATATTAGCAATAGTTGTGTATTATAACTTATTTGTGATAGGTCTCTGATTTATTATGTCACATGTTATGTATGACAATTTTAAAAGGCCAGAAATTTTAATTTTATTTTAAAAGTTAATTGAATTTCAATATATATATATATATCAGATTTATGATATTTTCCAACAAGATTGATAATGCAATTTTCTTTCTTAGCACAAGTTGATTTTAATATACAAGCAACAATACAATTTATAATAATGATTATTACAAATTATGATTTATGTACACGAGTTCTACAAACTTACAAACTAAACTAAGTCTTCAGTCTGGTCTAGAACTAAATATTTTGTTGCTGATCCAGGTCCATGACAAGCAAATTAATTCCAAGTTGATGTTGTTACACCTTGTTAAGTTAGCTAGCTCTCTTTTTTTTGGTTGGCCTCATGCCACTTACTGGCTGACTTTTTATTGATGAAGATATGTCATGTCAGAAATGAATTTACTGAAGTTGAATGGTTTGTAATGTTTGAAATCTTTAAAAGTTCCTAGTCAAATTCTGTAGTTTTCAAATAAATAAGCTTTAATCACAATTATAACTTTCGTGGCTTATAGGATACTGACTGTAGCTGACCAAAAATATTCTATTACTGTCTCGTCTCATCTTGTGGTAGGTAGCTTTTTCACTTATTAGGTGAGATTCTCGAAAATTCACTTGGCAACAATATTTGAATATACGCTAATGCTTTTGTAAAACGTTGTTCATTCTTACACTCAAGAATCTTCTAAAAATTTAGAGAACAGGCAAGACTTGAGATTACACATTTAACAATATATATTACATGCATTAAACTGAAACAATGATAGATATTAAAATAATATTAAATGCATTACACAATAAATATATATTTCTACAATGCTCACTGCTGAGATATGGTGTTTTTGTAAAACTACCAGCTGCTTTTTTGTTGCTCTGTGTGTGTGTGTGTGTGTGTGTATATATATATATATATATATTTATTTATTTTTAATAACTTTCTTATATATACAGGGACTTCATGAGTAAAGCAAATGGGGATCCCTACTGACCCATGATTCTTCCAGTTGGGATCTTTCTGATTTTTAAAATTAGGACTAGTAAATACCTATTGCATTAGTTTCCCTTGTCTCCCACAGGCTTCAGAACAGTCCTCTCTCTCATTTCTGGGCAGGCTGTTCTTAACAGGCTCACATATTATTCAGTTCATTTTGCCTGTTTCAGGGTAGGTGCTAAATTTCCTGTTTGACTCACTGATACACAGCTTTCTTATCTTTCACTTCTCGTGTTGATTATTACAGTTCCATTCCTGTGTCTTTCTCCTGTTTGAGGCTCTTCTAGGGATCTATTAGGGTTTCCCAGGAGTGTCTTCTCCATTATTTTTACATTTGCTCACCTGTCATCTTCAGCTGTGATCCTGCAACAATGTTTTTTTTTGTTGTGATGCCTTATTTCACAGACTCTTTCTTGGGGCTCCTTTTCTGTGTGTTCTGTATATGGCCCCATTTTTGCAACATATTTATTCCTGATTACAGAGTCCTTGGAGTTTTGGATCATTTCAGTCTGCTGATTTTTCAACCAATTTTTTCTGGTGACATGTTTGTCCCTGCCATCACTGTATGTACCATCACTTTCTGTCTCCCAAACTTCTCCTCATTTGTCCTTGCTTTTGCTTTCTTCCTGATTTGTGATAGTTTGCCATTTTTCCCAATGACACACTGCATGCCAGTAGCAGTTCTAGCAACTACCTGATGGGTTCTGGTCTGGAAGGAGCTTTTCTATCTCCCTTTGTTCATTGGTGGAACCCTTTCATATCCAATGATTGGGGCCACGGTTTCTTGTCAAAAGGTTCTCTCTCTCTCAGGATCCCTTGTCATCATTATGAGTAAGTTGATCTCTTTTTCACACAACAGGCTATCAGACCTCTCCACACAATCTCGGGGATTTACTCCTGCCTGTTTCTTGTGGATTACAGGAGTTTTTGCCATTTTCCAGTTCCAAGCTGCTGGGGTGGTAGACTATGGAGGCTCCCCTCCTGGATGGATTCCACTTAGATAGCTATAACCATTCAGTTAAGAGTAGGATGGTGATGTTCTACTGGTGTAAGAAACAATTTCAAAACAGAAAATGACTGGTGTCCTCTGATCTTGCATGTACAGATTGTATATGCTCATCCAACCCTCACAGGATGCTGGTTCTCTGTAGAAGAGGTTTTGGATTAGAGTGAATCAAAACACCACATTGTCACACTTTTAACACATTTGAAGCTGAATCATCATGCACAGTTCACCCCTTTGATTGGATCTCCCAGTCTTACCCATAAAGGTTGTCAGATCCCTGCAGGGGAGGTTTTGGATTACAGTGAAATGATCTACCTAAGTTCTCACATGAGTAACAGTATCTCAGAATTGGTGTGGAGCTTAATTTCCAGTTCCTAGGGTTGAGGTGAAGCCTGCATGATCCTTATTTTACCCTGTAAAGGAGGTATTAAATGCTCTGTACAGTCTGACACACTCTAAGCATACTACATCTCTCTTTTCCTGACCTTATGTTTCCAGCATTATACTCAAGGGTAAAGAGTTTACCTGTTTCAGAAGTGTTATTCTCTCTCCCCCCCCCTCCTGCCTGCCATTTCACTCTCAGTCAGAAGTATCCTTTGGATGCTTTCAGAGGTCTCTCTGTTTCTCCCTTATACCTGTTCCTTCTCCATTTCAACATAGGATTCTAGCTGATCTTGTGAGAGAAGGTAAGTACTGTATTGGAAGTTATAATTTTCCTACACTGAGAATGTATTTTTTGATAGATACTTGCCTCCACACTACTACTGGTGCTTGGTCTTTCTGCCAAAATTCAAAGTGAGAGATCACTAGAAGAGTGCAGAAGGAACCACGTGCCACAGGAACATGTCATGACCCTAGTGGTTAGTAAGTGAGCCATAATGATTTGCATGAGACACAGTATAATCTTCCAATCCCAAGGAGGGAGAGGGATCATAAGGCTTGTGTCCTGTATCAAAAATAAGTTTACATGTAGAAAGTAGCACTGAATGAGAATAGATAATCTTGTGAAATACATTTTCAGTATGGAAAACTTGTAGTTTCGAGATCCAAAGCACTTTCTCCAAGATGTTTTCTGTCTGGATGGATTGTACTTTGCATAGTCTCAGGAACCCAAAGTTGCTTTCCCTGGATGTTTTTTGCCCAGATACACCACACTTGGCCTAATCCACTGTATTGCAAAGTACTTCCCCTGGGTGTTTTTACTCAAGTGAACAGTACTTGTCCAAATTAATTAATATTATGTATCCAAGGTGCTTCCCCTGAATGTTTCTAGCCGGGTGGATTACATTTGTTCATCTCATAAGCTTATGCAAAGCTCATCCACTGGATGTTTTTGCCTGGATAGACCTTACCTGGCATAATCTGAGATGCCCCAAGATGTTTCCCCTTTATATTTTTTACCTGGGCAGTCTGCACTTGGCCTATTCATATACAAATGGTAGTCCTTTAGTCCTATCCATGTATAGTTGTTTTGTTTTTCTCTGGCACCAGTTCACTATCATTATGTTAGGTACATATATGGATAAATAATGACTTGTATATTGACAAAGGACCGTTTATGAACATGATCACACTCATACATTTTGTTTTTCTTAATCTTACATATCCAACATGCTAGATGTTTTTGCTGACAAGGACCATGCTTGTTGATTTAATATCCTATACAAGACCTTTCCACTGGATGTTTTACCTGGATGGACTGCACTTGATATACTCTGGTGTAACCCAAAGCATTACTCTGGCACATACTTATACAGGCCCATTGTTATTTCCACTAGTCTTTCCATGTTTATCAACATGATGCTGTATGTTCCTTTCTTAAATGCATTGATGCTTGCCCATTCAGTTCTGCATTCTCTTTGTTCCTGTTTTAATTACTGAATGAAAAGCATACATGATACAGAAATAATTCTATACCCCCCTGATGTCCTTTCATTTCATATTTTTTGCACACCTTTTCTTTCAGTGTGGTCACTTTCTGCTTGACTGAATATTGATGCACCTTCACTTGCCCTCTACTTTTGCAGTGTGGGATTCTAGCTTTGGGTCAGTGGAAATAAGACCATTCTCTTATATTAACAGTCTTTTTGTAAAAGATTTTTGTGGTTTGAATCTGCAACTTCCTGAAATGGAGAATTATTGTGTGTAGATTAATAGAGGGAGCTAGTTGCATTAGTGTAGATGATGCAGTATGATTGGTGGAGGGTAGTCACATGATCAGCACATATTCTGAAATGCCATTAAACTGATGGTAGGTACAAAAGACTGGTGTCCTGTTAGTGAAAAGTTTTAGTAATGCTTAGAGAGCATTCCAGGATTAAGATAACTTTTGGTGAGTAGAGGTAAGTTGTTATTGGAAATACATATTCTGGTACATCTGTTTTTTGTATATCAAGATTGTTTCTAGGAGGGGTGAAAGAATGTATGTCCTTTGTATAGCATAAAAATTTTCATCAGTATTGTAATTAATTCACAAATTATAGCTGAGGTTCTCTGTATAATTTACATATAAGTTACTCCACTCAGTTTTTATTGTTCTTTATTCAGTGTTGTAACAAGCAAGATCACAATTATTAACTAAAATGCAATATATATATGTATTCAAAATATTAAAGAACAGAATTAAAATAAGTTCATACTTTGAGGGTTAGGTTAACTGAAAACATTTCTTGGTTTTATTCTAGCTTCTTTACTCTCACTGTAACATACTTTTGTGTGGGCTTCTTGTACAAGCGACTGATTATTGGAGCAAAAGGAATAGAGCAAATACCAAATTACTCTTTCTGGAGAGATTTTGGAAATCTCCAAGCTGTAAGTTTTTTTGTGTGTATTTTTATTATTTTGCATAATTAGTTTTACATGCGATAACCAAAGATGAAACTAAATAAAAATGGTTGTTAAAACCATATTTGATAGACAAATAACATGAAATACTTTATTTGTAGAACTTATATGCTCTGATGCAGACTTTCACTTCATATTTGATATGAAAATTGTTTAATATTGAATGTGTTGACTGGAAGTGTGTGTTTAGAATGATTAGTTTAAATTTTTTTTTTCTTACATTATCAATGTTCTTGATTTAATTATAATTGTAATGAAACAGCTTTCTCATATATTAACTTTTATAATTTATTGGTAGTTTAGTCCATACTTGAATATTTGAAATATAATTGCTTGAAAGCAAAGGCCAATAAATACCCAATACTGTGGTACTTGGTTTCTATGAGTCAGAAGAATCAGGAAAAGTCAGTGAATTCATGTGTTTCAGTGTTGCTGCAATAATTAGCACCAAACAACCATGTACAGGTTAATAATGGTGCATTTAGCACATTAGTATGTTTATTGTATGTATAAATATTGTTCCATCTTCATCAATTTTTTTTGCTGTCAGTAATCATGGAGTACAAAGTGTAGCTTACCTAAACAGAACTCTGAAAAAGACTTAATCTCATCTTCCTAAAACCAGGTCATGGAGGTTCATTTTACAACATAGTAAAAACCCTAAAAAGTATTGTCTTTTTATTTTACTGTATTTTGGGTGTTTCTGCTAAATAGGTTACTTTGGTTTTACCCATTTTGCTACCCAGTAGGTTAATGGTAAGTGTGAAGGCCTATTTTTCTCAAATTCTCAATTCTCAAAACTGGGTTTCAGTACTTTTGATGGGTACAGTATAAATATTATGCTTAACAACAAAACAAACAAATCTTGCACATTTTAGTGCATTAATAAAACAGTCTCCATCTCAGTAATAATAGCAGAACCCTATAATACTCTGTGGATGTTACATCATTTATATGTGTGTGTGTGTGTGTGTAGTTAGAATTAGAAAAATTCTAACACGAACAGTTTCATTATTTTGGTAAAGCAGGGTAGTTCAAGGTTGTTAAAAGTATACAAAGATTTAGTGCATTTTATATTATAATGGTAGTTGTGTTTATCCAATTAATTATCAATAATTATATAGACATATTAGAAAAATCTGTATGAAGCAATATATAGCTGGCACAGTAATCTGGATAAGTTTTGGAAAGAATAAAAAAAATATTAAAATATAGAAGGTTTCATTGACTATAACTAATGATGTGGCACACACAAAGATTTCTGACAATATAAGAGTATTTGTTATATATAAATCTTTGTATAAATACTGAACATGTACAAGTGAATAATGAAATATGTCTTGTTAACCTAATAATATATATTTTAATGCATTTCAATATTTGAGTTATATAATAAGCAAATTTACTACTTTCAGTGCTATGAACACTCACTCATTGAGCATGATACTCACACATTTGGGTCTGTTCTCATGCTCACATGTGTTCAATGAATAAAAGAACATGAGCATGCACCCAGATGACCCACCACTGGAAAATAATTGCCTTTTGTGCATGTAGCACTTTACTGTGCATTTAATTTTAACTTTCAAAAGTCTCACTCGCTTAAACAGATCCCAAAGAGTTAACAGCCCTGTGTTTGGTAGCAAGACTTTAGGGACAGGAAAGAATAAAGACTGAAGGTAAAGATGAGCATCTACAACTTGACAGTTTTGGTATTGTTTTAAAATGTTGAGCTTTCAGGCCATTGTATGCTCTAGAGATCAAGATATTAATTGTTAAGGAGATTGTGTAGTGCTAGTATGTTCAAACGATGGTGATGTATTGGTGTTTGTTTTTTGTCTAAATCAAAGAGCAATACCAGAATATATTGTGAGTAAAAGCTTTACTAAACAGTAGTTTCATATTTAAAATAATAAGCAACATTATATAAGAACTGAATAAAAATTCTTGACACTTGAATGATTTAATACTATTATAAAATGTCACTGACAATATATTTTTGGATATTATTCTCCTTGCACTTGTGTATAATGTTAAAATAATAAATAATACATAACATATAGTTGATACACAATTGAAAGTACTTTTAAATTCAGTACACTCTGTAGCCTTTATATTGTGGATGCTACATGTTTTGATGTTAATCACACCATCATAAGGAGTGAACTTGGAAGACAAAAATGTTATATTTCTTTCTTCTTAACAGCCTCTTAGTGGCACAGCAGTGTGTCTACAGACTTACAATGCTAGAAACCAGGTTTCAATACTCATGGGGTCCCGGCATGCCCAAGGTGTGTTAAGGCATGCAACTCATAATCTGAGGGTCGCCGGTTCGCATCCCTGTTGTGCTAAATATGCTCGCCCTTTCAGCCATGGGGGCGTTATAATGTGACGGTCAATCCCACTTTTCGTTGGTAAAAAAGTAGCCCAAGAGTTGGCGGTGGGTGGTGATGACTAGCTGCCTTCCCTCTAGTCTTACACTGCTAAATTAGGGACAGCTAGCACAGATAGCCCTCGAGTAGCTTTGTGCGAAATTCAAAAATACAAATATAAATACAATACTCATGGTGGGCAGAACACTGTTGTATAACTTCGTGCTTAACTACAAACAAACTATCCTATTTAGTTAAGTCATGTGAGCTGTATGTAAATTTATATTTTTGCATAAATCTCAGAGAAGGACCCACCAAACATTTTGCTGGACTTCATTTCTATATATTATTTATGATCTTTTTTTAAACATATTTTTAAAGATATGCAGATGTTATTTGGCTTTAATAACCTTTGGTTCAACTAATATTACTGTTTCTTTCCATAATATCTTTTGTTTTTGTACATGTCTGTTAGAAATTAAATTGTTTCAGTAAGGATATGTACGTTTATTTGGTTTTATTTTACCCTCTTGTATTTTAACTTGAGTCTAGTGATCTGAAGAAGAAAAAAAAAATTTAAATTACTTAACAAGACAATTCTAGATGAAATTCAGGATTTTGACCTATGTGAAACATAAAGAACAGAGTAACTAGAGCAGGTTGGTTTTGAAAATAGTTTGAAAAAAAGTTAGGTTTTCTGAGCTAATAATAAGATAAGAATTATTGTGCTTCTTGGTTGTTGGTAGTTTCCTCTTAAAATTTTTTGCTAAATATTTACAGGATGGATGTGATTTTATTTGTCGATGTGGACCAAGACATGAAGAACATGCTTACAGAGGAATTGATGATCAATTACCTAAAGAAGAAGATGATCGTGATGATCAACTTCTAGCTATGTGAAGATTGGAATTGATATTGGCATGTCATCCCTAATGCTACTTTAAAAAGTATCAGTAGCATCTATGTTACAAAATATTAAATATTTGTATTAAGACAATATTATTAATAGAATTTCTGAAGCAGAATTTTTTACTTCATTCAAAACATTGTAATCTGTTTTAAAACAAGTTATTTCTACACAGGTTTTTAAAACTATATGGGATTGCACTGATGTTATTTCATTTCTTTACATCCTGTTCTTACCAAATTAAAGGATATAGTGTCCATTATGTAGGAGAAGTTTTGTTTCATTATGTGAAGAATAAAAACTTAAATATATGTAATGATTATATAACTTCAATTGTATTCAAAGAAATTTCAACTATTTTACACAACTGGGTTTAAGTTATGGATAAAATAAATCCTTGGTGTTATGATGTGCATTTTTATAAATGATGGATTCAATTATTTTCAAGTATCCTAAATTAAATAAAAACCACTTTGCTGGTTTGTAGCATTTAAGGCATTTTAAACTTCTAGTCTTTTTGTGATAATGTGTTTGCATAAGTGTTTGTGATAATTATATAGTGTTGGTTGGAAAGATATATCTATAAATATAATTTTTTTTTGGTATCCTGTAAATATGCATGGGATTTTTCATTTTATTTTGCATTTTTTGTCTTAAAACACTTTTCTTAAACATTACTAATATGATGAGTTGTGTGTGCTGCTGGAGTTGAATGATATCAGATTAAATGAACATTGACTAATCCACTTACCACACTCTCATCAGTTTTTTAACATACTGGCTCAGTAAGTAATTTTTGTTATACTCTGATAATTAACTTAGGAGATATGTGTGTAAGTGTTTCTTTCAATAAATGATTAAAAGACTAGCTTTGTCTCAACAAAAACTCAAATATTATCTCACAACATTGGAAATTAGAAATGAACTCAGTGAGAAAGTTCACTTAAGTCATACCTTATAATAATAACTTCTAATCAGAATAAGTAAAACTCAAAATCAACCCAGCCATCAAAATAGCTAATTAAATATACTTTCCTTAAATTTGTAATATAAAGCTAAGAATACATTGTTTCATCAGTTGGAACCATTACTATTAAGTTATTTTTAGATATTTTACTGTATTTATAAAAATACATTTCTTGGAAGGAATTAGCATAAAAGCAGATAGACTAAAACATGATGACAATAAACGTTTAGCTATAGATGGTAAAAACTTTAACGTAAAACAGTTAATAGTTTACAATTTAGCCAAATAACGTTGCCCCAGACTTGATGATCATTTAACCATAATAATGTTGGTTACTTGATGTCTTTAGAAATTTTACATTTTTGTAACTCTAACTTCAGTTATAGTGTTAACTATAATGGAATAGGCAGTCTGTTGTTAGACCCTTTAACACTGTTCTACCAGATGGATCATTTTTTTATGAAGACATTTATTTTTATTGAAGATATTGATATTTCCACTGATAAGTTGAAGAAAATGTCAAAAAGAAAAATGCAAATGGCTTATTTATGATAAGTTTCGGAGTAACTCTTACTGTAATTATAGCTTCTGTATTGGTACTTTACCTTTACTCAAATAAGTAGCTATTCTCATTTAGTGCTACCCTATATGTGTAAATTTTGTTTTCAAGTGTTACAAGTCTTGAAGCTTCTATTTGTTTGGAATTAAATAATTCAAATACATCTCGCAAGCAAATCATCAGATGACAACCCTCCATCAATAAGAATGTGACATACTCTCTTGACATGTAACTTCCTCTATTCAATTCTAGCAAACTATACTTCACCTCTGGCATTACTCCTGTTGTAACATTCAGCTTATGCTCTCTTCAGATGTTTAATTTTAATTATTTTTTGTATCTTTGTTTCAATTTCTCTCAACATATTTACCCTTTATTATACAATAGTGATATTTTTAACTTGAGTTATTCCGAAAAGGAATTCATTTATATTTCTATCCAGTTACAAAACTGATTACTTCATAACAAATACTTTTTGTTTCTTCTGCAAACACAGTTGTGTTTGGTTATTCCTTTGTATTATGAATTCTATGTTACCATTTTAGAGGTCGTGTTGTAACAGCACGTTTATACAGTCTTCAAGTAGTGTGTATTCCATAAGAAGATTTTCGGCTCTACTTCGTTAGGAGATTGATTGTCCAAAGAACTGACCTTCATCAGGCTTTGCCTCAAGTTTATGGGCCCACATATTTTAGCATACAGTCCATTCACTTTGGAAAGATGTTATAATGTTATGGTTTTTGAATAATTTTATTTTTTGTATTGTTACCTGTAGTTATTTAGCATAAGTTTGGTTAGGTTGATTGATACTCATAGTTCAGTTCAGGCTAGAAATTAGGCTTAGGTATATCTTTTCTCCTATACCACTGATATGGGGTCTTTGTTATTTTAGGATTACCTGTAATTCATCTTACTGGCATATCAAACATTCATTTAACTATATTGTTTTTCTTCTGTACATCAAGTCTCATACATAGGTTATTATTAATACACACTTATTTCATTTTATAAATTATTGTTTATTTCATTTTCATTATTATTTATCTTTTATACTTCATTTTAACTTGGTTTCTGTGGAACCCTTGAGCAGAGTTAATTCTGTTAATTTTGAAATACCTATAATTATACTTCCAGGTTAATCAGTACTTAGGTTAACTGTTTTGTTTTCTTCAACACATAACTTGTATTACATATATTTATTTTATTTTCGTTAATTTCATTTAACTTATATTTTGTTTGTGATGGCTTCTGGGGGCCAGGGTCTTATCCTACCTTCTCTCATTATTGCCTGTCTTCCTTCTGTAATGGTTGAACCAATTTCAGGTGGCCTAGATTTTGTAAGTTTTTCCTCCACCTTATCAGGGATTGCTTTCCAGACTCTACTGCAGAATCTGCTGGGCCTGTTTCAGGTTTTTTTTCTTTCAGACACACTTCACAGTATATTCCCCTTCTCCTGACATTGTTTCATAATGGTCTTTGTCTCACTCTTTTGAGAGTGACTACTTGCAAGCCTTATGCTATACAGGCTTTAATTTTTTCTTTGTCTTAACCTACTGTCAGGCAGATGTTTTTTCCTTGATTTTATGTCCTTTAGATCTATTAATCCATTCCATTTTCTCCCTTACTTAGTGTTTCAGTTTCATATTGCCTTTTGTACTCTCCTACAGATAATGTTTACCTTCCACTTCCTTTCTCAGGTGTTCCACCTATTTTAAGGATTTCCATGGGATACCTCCTCCTACACTCCTCCATGCTTGGATATTTGCCATGTACAATTTTTTCCTCTGCACATGGCTTCTTAACTTTTGGTATCTCTTAGGGTAGGACACTGCTATTAGTTTACCATCCACTGATGATAGGGATTTAACATCATATTTGTCTCTCCACTGGTGTGTTATTGTTTTTGACTGTTCCTGTACATTTAGTGTCATGTGTGGTATCTGCCATGCTAATTTTCTTTTTAGTTGCTCTTTTGTTTCATTCCGAAATATTATGATCTTCATTCTTTTACATATCCTGCAACTCTTATCTTTCCTATGGGCTTTCTCCATTTGTGCCTTGCCCTTTGGACTTGTTTTAGTTTCATATGACTTCTTACCTACAACATTCATTGCATATCTAGCTTTGATTAGCTCCTTACTAAAGGGGATAATCTTAACATAATCATATACCTCTTCCACTGTTAGCTTCGATAGTTGGATATGTTTTTACTATTCCATCCCTCACATTCTAGTCTCTTTGTGGTGGGTGTTTTAAATCAGGACTATCCATCCTCTTCCTTGAATGGGTATGAAGTTTTCTGTTATCCTAGCCATTCATTTGATTTCCTTTTAATTTTCATTCTTACCTTTTCAGCTGTAAGCACTGTAGTTGATTATATCCCCTAGGACATTGGGTTTACTGCTTCCTCCCCTCTTCTCAATTACTTTTCTTCACTGATGCTCATCTCCAGAGGTGGGAAATGTTGTTCAAGCAGTAGGGAGGCTTCAGGACATTGGTCTACAGGTAAAATGTCTTATCACCTTGCACACCCTGTGTCTTCTGCCAGTCCAGTATGTTTTGTTCATTCTCTTCCTTTTGTCCAAATTTGATTAATTTTGTTTCATTTTGACTCTTTCCACTCCCATCACACTTTCTTTTAAGGAGTGACCTCTCAGTCTTTCAAAATAATTGATGGCTATGCCTCCATATGACATTTTTTAAATCTTTTATCAATTCCTATGTTATTTTTTTTACTTTTTGTCTCTACTTCATTATCCACATGCCCTGGTTGCTTGTAATATTATAGCATTAATTTGTTGTTTTTTTGTTTTTTTTCTCATTCCATTAGTCTTCTTCCCAAAATGTCTATGGGATATAAAATGAACCCTAAGTGTTATATCCTACATTATATCTTGTATGCTGGGATCCTTTAAATTGGTGCTGCATTTTCATTTCTTTTTGTTTTGCCTTGTTTTTGGTTATAACAAACTAATATAATTAGTCAGAGGTTTGGATTTGCTATTTTTAATGCAGCCCTCCCTTTTGTTTTAATTTAATTTACTTAACTTTATCAATAATAATTTTCACTAAAAAAATATATATATATATCAACTGAGAATAGGGCATTGGTGTTTTGTTGGTGTAGATGACTTCCACTATGTAACATTGTAGTGAGCTATCAAAACTATAGTTTGAATCTGTCATCCTATTCTCATGTGGAAGTCAGTTCCCAATGGCTGGATTTTGAATTTAGGGCTGAACCAATCAGTGTAAGTCCTCACACATGTACTACAGAAGTACTTATTAACTTACTCATTTATACTCTTGTTACTCCATCCATGTTGCCAATCTCAAATAAGTGAAAGCTTCAAGGTTTATGGCATGCAAAAGACATTTTGCATTAGAGAGGGCAGCACTGAAAGAGAACATCTATTTAGGATAGAGGTAAGTACATGTTAAAAATACCTTTTTCCTACAGACAAATTATTACACTTGCACTGTAGCTGATAAGATAAATTAGAAGTACAATATTAAAAGTAGCCATATTCAAACTTACACAACTATATTTTGGCACTAGTGACCTACACTTGCTCTATTCAAGTTGACCTTACTTTGAAACCAAATAAGGCTTCAAAATGTACTAAAAATAATGAAACCATGAAGAGTTAAAAAAATACATTAAAACAATCTTTTTTATTAAAGGTTCACATTCAAAAAATGAAGTTTTTTTCATTCTTTTTTTTCCCCTCACCTTCTTTATAATTTGTATTAAATGTTGTATTCTGTGTCTGTTAAGTTATAATAAAATGTTTTATTAATGGAATCATTGCATTATTTCTTACTGGTTGATTTTGATTCACGTGTATAAAAGATTTCAGTAATAGTAGAATAAACTGCAGATGAAATCCATATCTAAAGTTTAAAATTAATGTAAGTGATGTAAATAAAATTGATATTAATTAAAATTCACTTGTATTAACCTGATTTACACTATAATCATTCTGATTGATAAAATAAAGTGCTAGACTACTTGATGATCCTCATTATTGGACAAAGGATTCTGTTGGATTTGGAGCAGATGAGAGATTATATATTTCTCTACTTTCATAAGTTTTTAGAATTATTAAAGCTGTTTTCCCCCATTAATGCTGTAGTTTCTTGACCAGCTCTGAGAGAAATAAACTATTTTGCTACTGGTTTGTCAGTTGTTCTGGATGACGATAAAGTTTAAAATAAATCTGTTAGAAATTTAAAAAGTAATTATTATTATGTATTAAACTTTACCATAAATCTGATTTGTAAATGAAATAAATAAACTTGATAATAATTACAGTTTACTTACTGGTGTTGATAGCAATTATTTATATTGTGATGAGAAAGACTGATCAATTCCAAGTGCTCAGCTATATTTATTTCATGTGTCAGCAAAAGTGATTTAAGCTTTGATCTAAAGATAGCTTTGTTTCAAATTCTGATCCAGGTGTCTTCTTTTCTTCAATGATGAACTGAGTCCATAATAAAGTATGCTTTTCCCAGTAAACATAGTGTTCAGAAAATAAGAAATTCACAAATATAGTTACTTTTGTAAATCTTAGATTAAATAGTTCAATCTGTTCTGCAAATTTCTAACTTGTAAAACTGTATCATTTTATTCACTGCTGATGGTTTAACTCTATAGTTATGTGAATGACTACTTTGAGTGAATTATGTTTACATAAAAAAACTTCTCACAGACTCTCTATAGACTATTGTATGAAAGAATAGATTCAAGATGGAAAAAATTAGTTTTTGTTACAAGTCAAGATGCTTGTGCACCCTTGCAGCTTCATGTATCCTGCTGTCTGTTACACAAGTGTCAATCAGATACTAGAAACAAGGGAGAAAACACTGAAAAAGTTTCTTAGTTATTTAAGCACATTAGTAGGCTTGCAACTATGGTTAGAAGACAGACAGTGGCAGTTGAAAACTGTCAGACTTGATTCTTCTACAACAAAGATATTACAGATGGCTATTCAACTTCTTTAGTTGTCTGGGTGGAACAATAGCAATATGACATTACAAAGACACAGGTGGTGCATGTCTGGTAAATAAACCACAATATATGAAAGCAAACCATTCCACAGGACAACCATGCTGTTAGAAAATTAAAACTCTTAACTGAAGAGGGCTCAGATCCTGCCAAAATGTGTATTGTGTCCCCTAGTCCTACTATTTCCACTGTTAAGTATGAATAAAATGTGATGCATCAACACTGTCAATTCCCTTTACAGTCTTAAACACCTCAATCAGATAATCCCCACAACTTTTTTTTTTTAAGAAAACAATTTGAGAGATTTTAACCTCTTCTCATGTGACAACCCCTCAATACTTCTCTGAACTCTTTCCAACAACTCAGTCTTTCCTAAGCTAAGGAGCCAAAAACTGAGCACAGTATTCCAAATGTGACCTAAACAAGGAAATTGTATATGTTTTTAATATTTCTCTAAATACGACTTTAAATCATATTTGCCCTACCACAAACAAGAACACACTGCTTGGATGGTTTTAGAGACTGATCAACTATTACATCAAGATCCCTTTCTTTCATGATGATGTTAAGGTTGTTTCCATCCAAATTATGCTTATAATTCAAATTATGATAACCCAAATGCATTCTCTTGCATTTGTTACAACTAAAACCTGGTTGCCATTTAGTTGTCTAACTCACTAAATGATCCAAATTCTTCAGTAAATCAACAGCATCCTCTTCACAGCTAGCAACACCCAAAGCCTTAATATCATCTGTAAATTTGAGTAATTTATTAAACATTCTTTCCTCTATGTACATCAAAAAGAGCAAAGGTCATAAGGTGAGCCCCAAGTTACCCCACTTGTGACATTAACCCAATCTGATTGGACTCCATTTGTAAAAACTGTCTGATTTCTTCCATTCAGCCACTCTTTTATCCAAGTTGCTAACTTATCCCCCACACTTGTTTTTTTTTTGTATTTTTTACAAGCCTTTTACTTAACACCTTGTCAAATGCATTCTGAAAATCCATATACCTCAAACCTACACTCATACCCTCACCTGCATAAGCAGTAACCTTTTCAAAGAATATTTTATTATAGTTTACAGTAAAGTAAGATTAGTTTTGAGAACAGGTAAAACATTTCAACCATCAGTGCAATCAAAATGTTGTGCCTGTGCTCTAAAAACTAATCTAAGAGCTCTAAATTGTAATAGAATATACTTTATCATTAAACAAATTGAAAACCAAAATTTTCAAATGTTAAGAGATTTGTAAGGTGAGATTTTCCCTTAGTGAAACCACATTGACCATCCAGTAAAATTCTAAACTTTGCTAAATGAGTTTACAAAGCATCTTTTATTAGACTTTCTAAACCTTTTCCCACAACTGATGTAAAACTAATGGGTCTACACTTGCTGGGATAATTTTTATCACTATAATTTGATATTTATTGTTATGTTTCCATACTTCCTTTACAATTGTGCCTGTTTAAAACTTTCACTGTTCAAATGCAGTTTAAAATTATTTGTACATTTATCATAAGTAAGTCTGCATACAACTGATAGTTTGTATTCATATTATAAAAATTAATGGTACACTTTTATAAAACAATTTCCAATTAACCTAAATTTTTATTATTTTCTTAAAATATAAACTTAATAAATACCCACAAGAGGTATGCAGTGTACATACAAAAATGATGCTTATTTTGTATTTTTTTTTAAATACAGAAAAAATGGAAACATACTTTTAATACTGTAAGATAAGTTTAAGAAAAATGTTACAACTCCTAAAAGTTTATTAAGAATAAAATAATGAAATATAAGAAAATGATAACTGCATTTTTCTACAGAATAAAAAATTGTTTGCTTGCATTTTAAGTAATCATAAATCCATCCATGTAACAATGAGGAATTACACACAATTCTGTATTAAAATTACACATCACAACCTTTGTAGTTTAGGAAATTTCTTTTCTGTAAATATGTTTAATATAAAAACAAAAATCCATTGTACTGAACAAATGAAGGAACTTAAAATGTTAATAAGATAAATCAAAACTGTCATCTCTCTAAAAATAGTTTTTAAATATCTTAACCTCTTAAAAAATATGAAAAACGTATAGTTAATAGTATTTATTTAACAGTGACACATATTCCTGATATCAAATTTTTACCTGTGTGTGGCCAGGTGGTTAAGGCACTCAACTCATAATCCAAGGGTTGCAGGTTTGAATCACTGTTGCACCAAACATGCTCACCCTTTCAGCTATGGGGCATTATAACTTATAGAGGACTTGCAGTCATGTAACATATGTACCTACCACCCTACCACATTCAGTGTGGAAGACAGTCCTGACTAAAACATAACGAACAAGAAGATATGACTTCTATTAATCTCTAAGACATCTGAGTTCCCTACTTTGGTAAAAGAAGAAACAGATAAATTGTTGAACCAGTTATAGAAATGACGTATGAAGACAGATCATTATATGCCTCAAAAATATATATGTAATTATGGAATGCTGATCTAAGTTAAGCCAAGTACTTAGAAAATTGTCATATCCAGACTTTGTACAGAAATGTATGTAATAAGATGAATAATTATTTATGTACTATAATAATAACATCTAGTACATCTTTATCTTCTGTATGAATAAAAGAACTTCATTTTTTTGCAGAGTTAACAAAAACAGAATTATAGAATACAATGTGCAAGAATCATTATAGCTTTTAATTTTAATATAAATTATATGTTTATCCTTTCTGCATTTTATAGCTGTTATGTAGCTTAACTTTGTATACTGCTATAAATAAACTATAAGTATTCTATACATCTTTTATATTCTCTGCTTCAAAGGACCTATAATAGAAAAGAGAAGCAGAACTAAAGTGAAACATTCCATTAGAAAGTAAAGTAGGTTTATCTTCAGAGTTAAGAGTACTACTACAACAGACCCAGAAATTCATCATGATTAACAGGACAGACATGCTACCCAGAAGCACCTGCATTTATTATTCAAACTACTAACTAAATATAGCATAAATTAGTTTAATAATTAACAATATCAAACACAATATCTTATAATTATTTTATTGTTTAAAATATTCTTAAAGGTACATTCAGTTGATTTGGCTCACCATAAGTGTTACTACCAGATGTTATTTGGTGATAACTTTTCTTATAATTTGTTCTATATCCTGGCCGTGTACCATATATAAATTCTTTACCTTTCTCAATTTTTTTTCTATACTATCATTTTATTTTGCAGTATTACAACACTGTATAGTATAAAGCCACTTTATCACTTTGTTAATTAAAATAATGCATTCTAGTGGCTGTTATTTAGTTCATATTTCTTGATAATATTACTATCTTTTACCTTTATTTATGTTTCCAGGTGATAGAGAAAAGTAGCAGAATTGAATAGTGGTCAAACACACACCCAATTATTTAATTATTGTCAAGACTGCCAGAATTTTAGTGTACAGCTTCAAAGATTTCATTACTGAGTATAAAAGCAATAAACTATGAAATGATCTGTTCTTACATATAGGGTTGAAGGTACAGCAGAAGAAGCATTACAAACCCAGTAAAAAACTATGCTGTTACTTGCAAATCACAAAAGTTGGTGTATATATATTATGTATATTTGAAAAGTTCCTTTCAATGTGTGGAGAATTCAGCCCAAGTTAAAAACCTTTGTCTTGAAAAAATGCTGATGGTTAATTATACCTTAAAAACCAATGTCAGTATTATTAGTAAATGTAGGCACAGAACACAAAACTTGTATATTCAGGTTATTAAATTGTAGATTAAATGCGTTGAATCAGTTATTTTTTTAATTCCATGTTGTTTGTTGTAACAACACGTCACATGAATGCATTCTATCAGCACTTCTTGATGTACTACTGAAAACTCAAATGAGCATTATCCCACTGTGTTAGAATATGAAATTTAAGTTGTGATTGGATAATATTTTATCAAAGACACATTTATTTAAAAACTTTTCTAAATAAGAAATGGCTTTGTCCATTATGCTGCATGCTTTGGAAAGAAAAAAAATGTAAAACCAATATTTCAACTTTTATCTTGTTTTATGTATTAGTATTTAAACAAGGACAGCTTCATTTGAGTTAAACACTGATGAATACTTTTAAACTTTTGACATGTTAAAAATCTAAATTTAAGTACATATGTTAAAGTGTTGATGAAATGCACATATCAAATCATATATTTATACTTGTGCTAAAATACACATGCTACGTAAGACTTTTAAGTAACATATATAAATTTATTACTTCATATACAATGTACAATATAATTAAATTGCAGCACCTAACAACACACATATTTATAATATCTAACAGTTTATTATTTGTATCACATTTTAAAACCCTAAGAGTAAGCTTTACCAAACATATCATTTTATATTATTAGTATACTTATTTCAAAACATATTCAGTACAAAATAGACCAATGGATGACTTTATTTATGTGATGTCACAGATTCACATGTTATCCAATGCAAAAGCAACACATACAATTTTGTATAATGTTCTTGGACTATATCTACATCATGTTACAGCAGTGTTATGGGAATAATTCCTTACAAAACAGTGTTTCTTGTAAAGTTACCCCAATAATGTGTTCAACATATACTCAACATGATATTAAATATCACATTGTTTCTACAATAAATGTCATAAGCTTTTTCCTGCAGTGGATAAATTAATGTTTGAATTTTTTACTTGCATAGAAAATTATACAGAATCACACATCAAAATCCCAGTCAGCTAAAATTACATTTCCCAGTATAATTGTATTGAGAAATCCACGTGTATGTTACATATATATATATCTTTTTCTGGTCTTATCATCCCAACTGAAAGTATAAAATATATTATACCCTATGATATGATGTTAAATGGGTGTTTTTTGTCAGTGTTATGGTGCTTATGACTTGAATGTTTGCTCTCTTTCACATAGATCACTAGATTATTGTAAGAAAATTCCAAAGCAGTCTATCATAACAGTAAATTCTGAAAAACAATACCATAAAAAAACTGGTAAAGTTTTATGTCCCTCCACATCAGACCAAAAAACAAACATAAACACTAACCTATTACACATTACTGAAACTCCCTAATAGAATGTGTAAGACAAAACAAATATTTGTGTGCCAAATATACACATAAGGAACTTCACACATACTTATAATCAAACTTAAACACACTTGAGTTAACAAATATTGTTGAAAAGGATTAAAATTGATAGTTGTTACAAGCAACAGCTATACAACTGATCACCATACTCATATTAACTAGTCTTGGGTGTGTCTGTATTTGTAATGCGACACTTCAATGATTATAGACCTAAGTCATACTTATTTACCATCCAGTAAAGTGATATAAATATTAGTTAATAGATACAGGACACCAGCAGTATCAACTTTACTGAGATGCAGACCATTTACCTAATTTTCATTACATACACAACTTTTATAATATATAAAATTTCAAGTAAAGTTTATGTTCTTATACTTATAACATACATTAGCTTGAAATAAAAAATATTGAATACTGTTTATTCCCTATTGCATACCTCACAAACCTGTTTTGTTGCTGTTGTTATTGTTGAAATTTTCTCATTTATTTTACTGTAAGTTATCAGTGCATGTTCAATTACCCCAAAAAAACTAATTTCACTAATATCTTAGATATTCAGATTAGTTGTTTTTTTTAGCAGTGGTAGCTACATAAATATGAGAAACATGTTTTAAATTAACTTTGTATAAAAATTTTTTCACTCACTGAAGCTTCATACTCACAACAATTTGCCAATCATAGACACTTATTTATCTTCCCAGAATTACATATTTCAGGCTTAAAATCACTAACATTTGATATTAGGAACAAAAATTGTCTACGTAAACCAATTAAAATTTTCAGTAAAAAAATATATCTGAACAGAAAATCGTTACTCATAATTAGTGGGATGTTCTGGGATAAAAATGGTAATGTTAATACAAGCAAACTAAAAAATATATATGAAAAGATGAAAGAAAAATTGATCTTAGAAATAAATACAAAACTCCTGCCTGAATTTATGCCATTTTATAACACACTATGAAACTGGGTAAATTATACTGTTTTCACTATAGTTTGCTATATTTGGTAACTTAGAAAACTTATTAAGTTTGAGATTGAATTTAACCTCACTTCATACACAAATTTTATTTCCCCTTTGTACAAATCTTGTTAAAAAGGCTATTATAAAGCCTTAAACATTTCCTTCTATATAAAAAAGTTTGAATTTGTGCTGCTCAATGAAATCTACATCAAGATATCTCCTATGCTTAAGGCAACTAAAGACTGATAATATGTAACTGGGCTTGGGAGAACTGATACATGTGGAAACTGCAGGTATTGGTTGGTTAGTAGTAAGCAATTCATAATTTTGGATTCAGCAAATTCTTTTCATATTTAAAAGAAAAAACTAGTTAAAAGCAACATTATAACAACTTTAACATTTATTCTTAACCTAAAATACCTAACTTGTATTTAAGTGCTCAATAAAAAATTTCTGGTACTTGATATACCAGTGTTCTCTAATTAATAGCCTACAATATTTTGTTTTAACTACAACCTACAGTACCATATACTTCTGATTTTGAAACCTTTTCTCATGTGGAACTAAGCAATACTGGCAACAAAACTTAAGATCTTTAAAACTGGGATTACTAGGCTACTATAGGAAATAACACCAAACATTTTTTAACAAAACCACCATTTCCTTAAGTACATAATATTTAATGAATTTGGAGAAATTAAATTAATTTTTGAACAACCTTAATTACATTTTTAATAAAACAGAAAATTCCAGTTTCTCAGGTCTGAAATTTAAAACAAATATTGCTAAATGGGCTTATGTGCTAAATAACTATTTTTATAGTCTTTAGTACTAGTTTGGCACATCTATCAATTACGTGAATTTTATTAAGTTCAAATTCTGCAACATATTACACCATTTTATATGCTAATTATTTTTCAGCTCATTTTTAACATTAATATTACAGATCTCATTTACAGGGTTTACAGAAAAAAAAAAATGCTTTTATAAAATGTAATAAAGTTAAAACAAAGAGGCAGCATATGAATATAAATCATACAGTAAATTCAAAAGACAATGAAAAAAATGTGAGGTTTTCTCCTGTGGTTAACTTAGTTTGTCTAATTTCAGGCAATCACACTAGACACATTGTGCTGTGTTTATATAACTAAACTAGAGATATTCAACTTACTGAAATGGTAACTAACACAAAAACTATTGACAAAAAAGGCTTCTTTACAAGAGTCATGTGTCAATACTTCATGGTTCAAGTTAATAAAATAAAGAAGTGATAATGCTTAATTCGTGAGCAACATTCTGAGGAACAATCCATGAGGATGTTAAAGAGTGTTACAAAAGTTTCTACAGATGAGTATCTAAATATCATTAATTTACAGCTAAAAATTTGAAAATTAAAAAGATTATAACTAGGCAAGAAAAATAACTGATAGCACCTAAGAATTAAAACAGTAACACTCTTAAGCATTTTAATTAATGTGAGCAAATGTAAGGGCTTTACGACATACAAGAACAACAGCCTTGCCACAGGTATAAAATATTGCAATGTCTATTTTTAAAATACTTTAATTGAATTTTTTCAATGTAATACATGTTACTGCTAATCAATGGTTCATATTTTGTTTCCATAGAAAGTAGAATATAATTTCAGCCAAAACAAATGATTTTACACTGACCCACTTTTAAAATTGATTGACAGTTTATTCGTCACCATAAACATACATATATTTACGTTATGTGGTGTTAATATTAAAGCTGATTTATCAACAAACTTTCTACTACAGTGAAAATGAAGTGAAATTACAAAAACATTTAATATACCTATTTTTAAATAAATTTGATATGTATAATGCATAATTTGACTTCAAACTTTGTTAATTATAATTAACAACAATTTTTTTGAAAAGTTTTGCTTCCTGAAAAGTTTTTGCTGATTGTGACAGGTTCCTGATAGGTATGCACACATATTGTTTTAGTTTTGCTTTATCACGTAGGAACTCTGAGAAATAGACAGTTACCTATATACCAACAATAATGTATTTAATTACGTTTATGTTTCTGATACGCTATTAAGTTTTGTACCTGGTGACAGCAAACACCATTCCTGCAATCTCAAACCCAGCAATTTGGCTTTTGCTTTTGGCAGACCCAAATCTCTGACCAGATCGTTTAATTCTGACTTTGTTATGAGATGTGGATCACCTGAGGAGCATGGTTCAAAATCCAGATCAATGTCACTGCCAGTTCCCTGCATTGCAGCTTCTTCATCTGGTTTGTCTAAGGTCCATTCCTCTGGTGGTTTCGGAATTGGAACACTGCCGTCATGTGGCATGAGCCTCATTGCTGAAGGCAAATTAGGGTATTCAATTGACTTCTTGTTTTTGGCAGAGAAAACAGACACATTAGTCAAACAGAAGTAACAGTCCGTCACATGGTCTTTCTGTTATCACCATATCATCGGGACAGCAAACGGCATTGTTTTTTGAGTGCCTCTGAGCCAAGCTCTCAGACAGATACCACATGTCACACAACACATGTGAGGCACCCATTCCTGGTCTTGATCACTAAATTTTACAGCCAAAGTACAGGTGATATGCTTTCTTCACAAGAGCAGTCATTTTTTTAATCAACAGTTCTTGGTCATTACACCCACAAGTTATATGTAAAATGTGAGTACATAGTAACCTATTAAACTGTAAGAAAGTGATGAGCTTAACTTGATTAATAAACTTACATCCAAGCATTTGCAATGGCATATATCAAGGTGAACATGTCTGTTGCTACTAAAAACATTTTGTTCATAAGTAGCTAATGTAATAGGATTTCTAAAAATGTTATAAAACATCCAAATTTTCTGGATAGTGAGGCAACAGATGAGTTTATTCATTCCACTGGCCACGTCTTTAACTACTTAAATGCCAGATTCCCTTTGATAAATTTAGGACATACAAGAAAAAGAAAGACATTTGCTGTTGGTTTTCTATTGTTCACACAGTCTCTTCATGCAGACATGAATTACCCTTCAATGTGTACAGTCTTATAAGATATCCCAAGATTTTTATTTTATCTACTTAGAGCAGATAAGGTCACTGAAATAATCTTAACATCTTTCACTTCTTAAGCTTTCTGCCAAATAACTGTACATAAGAAGATACAGAGCACCACATAAAGCTAACTAGATGGTATCAGATAAATATAGGCACAGATTTCTGTTCGATATTAATAGTAGTATATGAAAGTCTCTTTTATTAGAAGTGATGAGTACAAAATGTTTTCATCAGTGCTAATAAAAGATGAGGTAATGAGATTAAGAAGCCATCATCTAAATAACACTATGCATGATGAATTAAAGCAGAGTAACTCCAACTAAGCCAAACATTAAATGTTTTTTATGTGTTGTTGAGAAAGAATCTCTACTTCAATGTGGAATATCTGTTCATGCTTACTCATTTCTAATACAATATGGCCTGTGGTGAAAAGTGTTTCTCACTTACAGTTCTTTACAGCTCTAGAAATAATATTCAAAAAACAAAAAATGGTGATTCTTCACAGCTACCAAACAACTGTCATTGGCAATGGTATTTCCTTCACTTTGCAACTACTGAAGTTGTCCATGTCACCCACTTACTGAAGGATACAGTTAATGAATACAGAAGCATTCATATCCTGATATATACACACACATAAATGTCGTAGTTTTGGCAAAAGGAAGTTACTAATAATCAGAATAATTTAAAGCTTACATTCTTCAATCATGTATAATGTTGTTATCTTTCCAGTTTCTCAAAATTATTTGCTACAAATTATGATTTTTATTATCTCATAATTTTGGAAATATAAGTACAAGAATCAATTATGATTTTTATTATCTCATAATTTTGGAAATATAAGTACAAGAATCTTCACTTCCTTGTTTGGGCTAAAAAATAATAGCAATAAGAACTAAAAGTAAAATAAATACAACTTCTTTTTTAAACAGGGCCCAAGTAGAGGGTAGAAAAAGGGTAAATTTTAATAGGGCCTGGACAGACAAGAGGCCATTCTGTTTTAAACATTCTGGTTTCAGTCATCTTTTGAATTTGTTTCATCTCAAAATTGTTATGGAAAATGCCTACACAAACATGTACAGATCATATTTTGACAAGTTGTCAACAGGGTTCTAAAAAAACAACTTTATTTACAGATTATCACTATTTGCAACAATATCCAAATGGTAAGAAGTTTGTAATCTAGATCGAGCAACATTTTACTCATCTGTTTACCACTTCTGGTAATTACTGATGATTGAGAATGATTGTATAAAATAAATATGAAAGTTTATCAGCAATGGAAACAAACTATACAATAAACTTGCTTTTCTTTTGATGTACAAATTATAACCGTGTGCATTACCTGTTTACTTCCTGATAATTAAAATGTTTAGCAATACAATACAAGCCAAGAAATGTAAGTAACACAAGGAAAGAAAAGAGAATGAAGCTAGAAATCATTAGTCACCAAGTTTTTGAGGCAAGTTAGTACCATTGAAGAGACTATCTCCTCCAACTCAGCCACATCAATATCAAGTCATGTAAATAAGGTTTTGAGTAAGTAGATAAAGAATAAACACTCAAAAATATTTTAACAATATTAATAGAAATCATTGAACATTATACTAGCATTATTTGCTCAGAATAATTGAAAAACCTATTCAATGGACATCAAAACTGCCTTTCTGGAAGGACAAAGTACAGAGATATCTGTATCTGTATACATTCATTAAAAAAAAACCCAGTGCACCATGAAAATTGTGGCACCTTAAAAAATATGGGTGTGGTCCAGGTGATACCTCATTACAATAAGTGAAAAATTAAAATACTTACGACAGATCTAGGAGCAACAGTTTCTAAAGTTAATCCAGCAGTATTCTATTGGATGATAAAACAAGGAACACTAATATATATTTTAGCTATTCACATTGATGCTTTTACATATAGGGTAAAACATCTGAATTTGAACCAGCAGTGATTGATAATGTAAGATCTGCATTCTCTATTTTGAAAGAAATACAACTTTATATTTCAGTATATTGGTATTGGACTAATTAGTGATGGTAAAGAAATATTTTATGGATGGCTCACTAGAGTGGACCAGATATTTTGTTTGTTGTAACCTAGCATCACACATCAAAATTTCCACAGTAGGAGATATAAAAAAAGTGAATAAAATAATAAGAAAAGACCAACCTGAGACTGTTCTCCTTAGATTTCAGCAATTGGCAAAAGGAAAATTGTCAATTGCTGTTTTTAACAATGCGTCTTTTGGAAACTTTCCAGATGGTGGAAGTCAAAGAGGACATCTGATTTTGTTAGTTGGTAAATATGGGAAGTTTTCACTCATATGTTGGAACTCTAGAAACATTTGACATGTTTGACCATTGTTGGTGAGACATTAGCAGTGTATTAAGCTATAGGTACAGCAATATTTATTGCCACTCTATTTGCTGGATTGAGCACTGGTAAATCCAGTCCAAGGATATTACTACTTATTTGCATTATAGACTTCACTTGTGTATGCCATAAGATCAAACAAGTTCATGAATGAGAACTGAAGTTAGTGGAATTCAAGAATCTGTTGAAAGTCATTAGGTCAAAAAAGTTACTTGGTGTGACACTGGAAAACAACAAGCTGATTATCTGAAAAAAAATGAAGCTTCATCTTTTATGTTAATGAAGACACTTGAAGATGATATATTGGATTTTCAAAAATTATAAAACTATGTGTTTAGTGTTGATGGTATTTGTTCCTTTTTAATGTTGGACATTCTTCTATTATGTTGAAATTTCTAGTGACTGACCTGATCTTCAATAATGACTTATGATGAATATTTCTTTAAAAAAATAGAGGAACTTTTTAACAAAGTTGTGGTTATGAATAATCGAACAACTTTTTTGCAATACCTTTCTTCACTATCCTTTGAGCACGCATAGTAGATTGAGTCCATCAATACGACCTGTGAAAACTGTCATTACTGAGTTCCATTGACAATATGTAAATTTAAATTTATTGTTCTTCAACCAAAGTTGGCAGCACTAATGCAACTTACAAGAACAGTGAAGAGTAATTACAACCAGAAACAGCATGTCTGGCCCAAAGACAAGACTAAAAAAAATCATAGAAGTATGCTACATAGGCACACTTAAATTAAATTGTGTAATTTAAAAGATTCTGACTGTGGTCTACACATATTGCAGATTAATGCATCAAAAAATTGTTTTATTTGCTGTACCGTTAAACGAAAAAATGATACACACCATGAATTCAGTTTCAAAATATGTAGATGGTCATAGTTTTCCTCAAATAACATAAAAAACACCTTTTCATTTGACTGGTCTGGCATGCCACCAACAATGCAATGCCTTCCATGTTCATTGTTTTCTACTGTAGATGAAAATTTTACACAACTTAGCATACTGGCAAAAAAATGAATACTATTTCACCATCTTTAAAAACAACAAAATCTACAAAAAAACTTCCTAATCATGAAAATTTGCTACTGTCAGTTGAAGGAATTAGAATAATTACTGTTACGACTGGAAAAGGCAGTGGGATTCAAAAACATATTCTATATGAAAGTAAAAAATGGCAAACAGAGACTTTTGGATGTTACCTTACATTTTGCTTCATGAGGCTTGCTGTTTTAAGATGACAATAATATGACTGATGATGCAGCAATGGTAACTTTTTGGAGAAATTCTTGAGTTTGTAGACTGTCAACTCAAATAAAAAAATGCAAGCTAAAGACAAAACAATGCAAGGGTATCCCTATAACTTATCATGGCAGAGTCAATATGTGTTCATTGAATTTTACTATAAGGAAGTGCTAAAACCACTTTTAGAAAAGAAAAAGCCATTTACTATTCTACCATGTCTGATGCCATTCCAAGTGTCTCTCAGCTTAAGTAAAACAGGTCGATATTGAGGTATTAGGTTCAGAATGAAGAAACCTATCTGTTCTCCAGTTTTTAACACCATAAAGTCCCACTAGATTACTGCAAAAGTCATGGATTCAATGAAACAAATGTGTTAGAAGAGATGAGGTGTCCAGCTGCACTTTATGAAAAAATAAAAATGTCGCGTGTTCTCCATGTGGTGCTTATGCACTTAATCTTGTTGGAGTTCACATGGCAAGTTGATGTTTGAAATTGTAACATCCTTAACTATCACTCCAATGAGATGAAAAACTTCAACAGATCAGATACATTACTTGCTACACTCTCAAGTCCAACACATGATGGAATGCACATACTTATGTCCAGTTGCAATGTATCTCCCAAATATTTTGTAAGCATTTAAGTATGATCTTTAAGCATCATATCTGACACCAGAAATTCATTCAGAAGTGAAATTCTTAAAAGAATAATTCAACTCATTTTTATGCCTTGTGTTAAATACCATGTACTTCAAACTTCTTTCAAATATACTGAGCAGCATTAAAAATGCAACAAGTAATAAAATGAGTTGTTTCATACAGGTTGAGCAATAACAGTGCAAACACACCTGGGTTTAAATCATGAGTATTCTCTGAAAACAATTCAGTAGTTCAGATCATTTTAATCAGTGTGATCACATGTCAGTATTTAAACCAGTCAAAACTTACCCATCCCTTGCTGTTGTACATAATGTGAGAGTATGGAAAAACTTTTGTATGCAGTGCACACTGTTCCTTCAGCTTATAAAATGCTGGGTTTTAAAATTTTAATTTCACCTCAAAGAAAGATGCCATGGATGATGCAAGAAAGCAGAGATCAAGAGGTCAGGATGCTGATGACACGGATGACACCAGCCAGGGTCACAGCACACTTTGTGGTGCACCTTCATGCATGACAATGCACGTCTGCACACGATAAGGGCATGTACAAATTGTTTAAATGAGAACAATGTGAATGTTCTGGACTGTCCTCCATATTTACCTGATATGAATACCACTGAGCATCTCTGGGACATTCTGGATCCTGCTCCCAGCTCTCTTGCTGAATTACGTGCAGCACTTCTGGCTAAGTGGGACATCACCCCACAGAGACAGATTGACAATCTTGGTAACATCTATGCCACACAGGATCCAGGCTCTTCTGGCAGCGAATTGAGGACATACCCATTATTAGTGTTCTGGACATTGAAATCCTGATTAAACTATTTGTGTGCAGTTTCTTATCAAATTTGAATATTGTGTAGTGCAAAGACATGATTATTTCATGATATGTACATTCAAAAGTTATGTTTAACCTAGCATGTTAAGATTGTTTAACTGTATGTACGTTTTTGTATTTTTAATGCCTCTCAGTATATTATGAAATGAAACAAGAGAATAAAACTTTATGGAATGTCACTTGAAATGGAATCAGCTTTCATTGCAGATTTCTCTGAAAAGCTAGAAGAACTGAGAGACAAATGATCCAGCATTTTATCAGAAGCATAAAAATTGCACCATTCTTTCCAGAGAAATGTTAGGAAATAGAAAAGACTTCATAATGAGGCCCCAGATTCTCCAGAAGAATAAAGCCTGACACCCACTTCCACTGTAACAGCTGAAACAAAAGTAGAATCTTTGTTTTATAATAAATGTATAGTACATTACTTTGAATTATGTTACAAATGATGTGGAACACCAATTTAAAACAACTATGAACTTGAAACAACACTGAACAGTAGTTCAGAAGTATCCTAAATACCTGTCAAATAACTTTGTATGAAAACTATTGCTCTTAAAGAAAACCTTTAAGTTTACATTCTGCTAAGATATTGAATTACTGTTGCTTACTTTGCTAATGAAAATTTACAGCAAGAAACTGCAAAAGGTCTTCAGTGCAATGTTTATAGCCCATCATCCTTTCTGAAACTGAACAAAATAACAGCAAGAACTGAGAAACCAGGCCATGAAAATTTAACAAATATCTTGTGTTTCTATCAACCAAATGTGAATTTACCAAAAACAAAATTGTCTTTATAAATGATTCCACTTTGTAAAAACTAGAACAGTGGTTTTAATGGTAAAGTGGAAACTGTATCCTTCATTTTATTATTTTATAGCTTCAATATTTTTCCATGTTACTCTGTTACTCTTTCATGTTATTTTCTGGTAAAATAAGATATTAAACTCATCTACTGTCATACTATAAATTGTAGACACTGTTAATATGTTTTCCAGATTGTTTAGTTGATGTCAATGATGTTTCTGTCAATTCTGATACAGATATATTTATTTCAATAAATATAAATGATTAACCATCTGAAAATATATGTAATTGTAAAGGAATAACCTGTTTGAAACCAGAAGGTAGGAGTCAGGTTGTGTACTGGACCCAAAAAAGTGATGCTTGGCCCTGTCTTCAAACATCCACTGAACAGTAGCTTTTCTAGTTTTCCATACATCTACTAAAAGGCACATTTTGTAGTTGTGGAAGAAAGACACTAAAAACACCAATGAGAATTTTCTCTTTCATTTTCCTATCAAACTGTAAACTTTTTATTTGCAGTTTATACATTTAAATGTTTTGTACAGTTTTCATTTAATTAACAACTGTTACTTTTATATACAACAGCAGTATCCATTACAGATATTCTGTTGCATTTCCATTCAACATGAGTTGTCACAATGACAACTTGAGATTTACATTATGATGTCATTTCACTGATAGGTATTAGTTTACCATCAACAATCAAAACATATTTTTCACATGAAATTTCCAATTTCCTTTGTTACTTTGTACACTTTTCTAAACATAATTTTTTAAATGATTGTACATAAGTATTTCTAAACATGTTTTATAAGCATCTAAAAATTTTTAAGAGCCACAGATCAAATACAAGTAATTATTATACATGACAAATATTATAACTGATATCATTAGACAAATGCATTAGTGTGAACAGTAGCATACCATAATCAGTATTATCAAATTTCTTTTTAAACCAAGTAACAATCCTTAGTTTTGTGAATTAATGTTATAGAAACTTTAAAATAAATTTGTTTAAAGTAAAAATATGAAAAGCCTTTCAGTATATACAACAACATGTTGTTTAAATATAAGCCACACATTCCAATATGTTATGTGCTAGTTCAATTGTTAAATTATATCACAGGCAGAACTAGTTTTCTCAATGCAAAGTATGTGCCCTTTTATATGCCTTCACCATTAAAACTGGGAACAAAATCAGAAACAAGACACAAGTAAATAAGTCTTGTGATAAATGAATGTCATGAAATGATTAAGCTGCAGTAAATCACTCTTACTTTTTTACATTGAAATAAAAACAAAAAACATTCACCCATGTTACATTATATAATAATTACAATATTATTACATCTAATACAGTGGAAAAATTTAATGAATAGTTTGATTAAAACCACTTAATACTAAGACTGGAATACAAAATAAAGTAAGTTTGAACATCTGCAATGAAAAACAAACTGATATATAATATTGAAACTGCTTCTCTTCAAAGTAAATCTAACTATAAAAGGTAGCTTAATAAGGTTTGGCATAATAAAACAATAACCATCAATCAATGGATAGATACTACCACATATGGTATTTGTACAAATATGTATACAAACATGAAAAGAAAATTAACCTTCAAATTACCAAGTTTTTTATATATTATTCCTTATCCAATACAGTACATATTGAATAACTGTATGTTTGTTACCATAATCATTATAAAGGAATTACTATAAAAAGTTGATGAAATTCTAATTTTCTATGTGAAATACATAGAAAACATCAGTAGTAGTTAATAGATTAAACTGCAATATTGAGTGTGTTTTTGTTGTAATTGTTCAAATTGTTTTATGTGATTTGTCACAAATTCTGTAAACAATAAAATAATCGACCCTCAAACAATTTGACCATAAAAAGTGAGGAAAAGTGAGTTTTAAAGCTGATAGAACCAGATGAATCTGTTATTCTACAGTTAAAATAAAATATAAAACATGTTTATACATACATATGTGTCAATAGCATATAGTGGGTTTTAGAGTAGGTCACACAGTAAGAGCCCACGAATGCAACATACAGTTACGACAGAAAGTGTTTGTACCCCTGCGTCCCAAGTGGTTTTTTGCTCATAACTTAAAAAGTATCATGATTAGGCTAATAGAAGTGTATTATATTTCAAATATTATACTAACACACATCTACATAACTTTTTATGTAAATTAATTGACAAATAAACTGCTTATACACAAATAACCAAAAATAGAAGAAGCAGAAAGTGTTCATACATTTCAGAAAACGTGTGAAAAAACTGATATTCCCGTAAAAATTTTGCTTAGTTTGGCAAATAAACTACATATACCATTCCAGAACTAGACACTGGGTTCATAATTATTGGAATTTAGCCAGCAAAAAATTTACTTCCTGCAATTTAGTGCTGTCTCCATGATTATCTGCTTGGTCATCATGGCAAACAGGAAACAACTGTCCAGTGATTTAAAAAAACAAATTATTGTAAAATAGAAGTCTCGTGTGTCTCTTTCCAGTATTGCTACACAACTTAATGTGCCAAAATCTACTGTTCAAAGCATAATTGCCAAGTTTAAGCTTACAGGATCAACTGCTAACCTCCATAGTTCTGGACGCCCCACCAAAATTCCAGAGAGAACCCAGAGGAAGGTTCTCAGAGAAGTTAACAGGAACCCTTGTTTAACACATAATGACATACAGAAACTGGTAAGGGAAACTGGGGTTGAAGTACGAACATGTTACACTCTTCTGGGTTCAAAACATGCCGTCCTCATAGAACTCCATATTTAAAGCCTGTTCATTTAGAAGCACGACTGAGGTATGCAAGAAAGCATGTAGATAAACCATTTACCTGTTGGAAGAGTATTCTTTGGTCAGACGAGACTAAATTCGAGCTATTTGACCACAATGATGTTCACTATATTTTTCGTAAAAAGGGGGAACAAAATCTTCCAAAGAACACCGTCCATACAGTTAAACACAGAGGTAGCTCGATCATGCTATGGGGTTCCTTCAGCTCTTCTGGTGTAGGCAGCTTTCACTGCATCAACAGAATCATGAAAAAAGAAAAGTACGTTGATATATTAGGCATTTATATCAAGAATGATGCTCGAATCTTGTGGCTTAGGCGTCATTGGATCTTCCAGCACAACAATGACCCTAAGCACACATCAAAATATGTGCAATCCTGGTTGCAGAGAAACCATATAAGCATTCTGGAGTGGCCATTGCAGTCACCTGATCTCAACCCAATTGAAAGCGTTTGGCATGAGTTGAAGACCAGGGTTCATCAGCGTCATCAAAAAAACTTGCAAGAGTTGGAGGCCTTCTGTAAAGAAGAATGGAAGAAAATACCAGTCGAGTACTGTCAAACAATCATGAAGGGCTATGAGGAGAGATTGCACCAAGTAATTCACCTGAAAGGCTACACAACTGACCATTAAAGTAGACGCATGAAAACTTTCTGCCTCTCCTATGTCTGGTTATTTGTTTATAAACAGTTTATTTTCGTTCAATTTACATAAAAAAATTATGTATATATGTGTTAGTACAATATTTATAATATACTATACTTTCATTATCCTATTTGTGATACTTTTTAAGTTATGAGGAAAAAACTACTCATGACGCAGGGGTACAAACACTTTCTGTCGTAACTGTATGTAAGAAAAACAAATTCATATATATAGAATATGTTTACTCTTCCTGTTTGTACAAAAAGTAAACTTACAATATTTACATAAAAATTATTCTACAATAACATGAAAGAGTCCAACAAAGGATGCAATATCATTGACCTTGAACTCCTACACATGCATTAGCTGTCATGATATTTTAAAGTAGCATGAACTGAGCTCTATCAGATGTGGCTGTGGCTTCATTTCAGAAAACAGGACACTATTAGTAATGCCAGATTAGACTTGTAGAACTTATATAACATGAGACGGAAATACTGTCACAGCTGCAGAACAACGAAAGTATAAACCACAAACATATACTAAAACAGATTAAACATAAGAAAATACATTTCATTAGATTGTATTATCACCACATTTCTAGTTTTCTGATTGGTCATGCAGTGCATGACTTGCATGCCCTGACTTCACACCACTGACATACATATACATATATCATTTCAAGGCATGAAATGCAATAATTTCAAGTCAGTTATTCAGTTAGCATTCAAACTTGTATATTTTTCAATAAACTTTAACTAGAGCTTTTTTTACTAGTTTGGCAGATTTTGTATTTATTATACAGTAACATAATAATAGTCAAATTAAAGTAATACAGACATTTATAAAATGTTTTGTACAGATCCTACATCAGAAAATAGTTGCATATACAAGGTCTATAAACATACAATAAAAAATTTAATATTTATCTACCATCACAACATTAGGTAGATATTAAAAAAAATATATTTACCTGTTCCAAATTCCAATGTGAATTGCAGAGCTAAGTAGCTAATGCAGTTTAATAATTGATTATTTCCACAAGAGACTTCAACAGTTGGAATAATCAAATATAATGCTAATAGCATGCATTAATTTCAATTAACTTACATTTTTAACATTAATTGAGTTAATCATAATTTTAATTAATCAATTATACATCAATTAATTGAGTGATGACAAGAAAACCCACTTGTAGAGAAAAATATGTACGTAAAAATGACTCGTTTGGATTGAGAAAATTTTTATGTAGAGGAGTGAACAACGTTTCAACCTTCTTCAAAACACTGTTCACTCCTCTACAAAAAAATTTTCTCAACCCAAACGAGCCGTTTTTACATATATATCAATTAATTGAGTTAATCTCCCATCTTGATTTTTCAGGTTAATTTACATTGCAACAAGTAATCTTAAGGACTATCAAAATTCAAAATTTTTTTTTTAAATTACTAATCCATTATTTTCATTATGTTTAGCTGTTTCATACAGAGTGGAATGTTTTAAATTCCAGGATGTTTGAATTAAAATATTTACTTTCCTGGTAAGTTGTCTAGACAGCTCATATAATTCATAGATTGGATGAAATAAATAATCAAAATAATAAAAACTTAAATACTCCTATTATTAATAATGTAACTAGAAACTACACATATATTTTTACACCAAAACTGAACTTGTTCATTGTTACAAACACTTTCTAAAGAATACAGAATCATTATATAGTTATAGGAAAGTGCATAACAACAATTGAAGTTCTTAGCTACTAACAACTATCAAATTAAAAATGTTAGTTGAACATTATCCCTGTTATTAAAATGTCTGTCAATAAAAACATTTTTCTTTGAATGAGATGTTCTAATCTCTGTTTGGGTTATTAGCTAGTGTTTATCTTGTTTGCATGAATATTATGTTCCTTATTATTAACTGAATTATTATATAAACATGCTTTCAATCATAAGTGTCTGAACAAATTTTCAACATACATTTTTAACAGAATATGTTTTACGTATGATATTACAAAGTTCAATCCTTTTTGCCAAAAGGGTTCTTCTTCATTTTTAATAAATTATGTTATCTTGAAACACAAAAACAGTGTCAGTGGAACTTCATTCAGCTTGTTTATGTGATAATACATTTCTTTTAAAACATACAACTGTCATTCATTCTCATATCAAGCCTTATGAAAAAGTTACTTGAAATATTGTTAATAAAAGGTTTTTTTCATAGACATGTATGTTATGCTTCAGCTATGTCAATATGACAACAGCAATTTTATTCATTTCAAACAACCTATAATTTGTAATTTTTCACCAACATATTCTTCTGGTTTGTTCTTTCTTAAATAATTGCTTGGCCAATTAACAAAATGTTTGTTACCATTACTTTATATTTACTATGAATATTAAAATCAGTATTTTGTATATTAACTACCCATTGATTGTGTTTGCATATTGATTAAACTGTAGTTAATAAATAGTACTGAATTGTACTTTGGTTATTCATGAAGTTCAGTTCAGAGGGTCTTCCTATAAAAGTTATCCCAGGCCCCTGAAGTCCTTAACCTGTCAATGCATGTATTTCATTATTATAGTTTATTTAACTCTTGCCAATTTCTATCTTTGATTTTCAAAACCTTAAGCTAAATCACTAAACCTGCTGTCAAGGAACTGTAGTTGTCACAACTGAAAGTAATAATTTAGAAATCACATGGTTAGTTGATGCAAAAAAATGCAAAGTTCCTTTTCTTATAGTAGTACATGACTTCTTTATAAAAGAAGTTCTTATGAAAAGACAATTAGTTAAACATAATATACAAAGAAATATTCAAATAGTAATATCATTCTAAAATTACTGCAATATCACATATACAATAAATACCATATCAAAATTCTTAGATTGGATATAAATGTGCTTGCAAAAAGTATACATCCTTTGATATAGTTGAATAATGAACAGAATATTAGTCTGTATCTCAGAATGGCTGGTATGGGTATTAGCACTTTTATTGACAAAGAGAGAAAAACGTTTCAACCTTCCTAGGCCATCTTCAGGATTTCCTTAACCTGAATATTGGTCTGTGTCTGTAATACATACTTTAATGCCAAAACTTAAATATTTAAAACATATAAAACTTGCATGAGAAAATTATGAACTATTATTATCTTAATACAAAGCTGATATACACACACATATATATAATTAATAATTATAATTTACAAAAAAGTAAACTATATTTTATGTACAGTGCCACTCATATTTCCTGTATATTATCAAGATGGCTTAACACTCTTCAAAATAACACATCTTTGAAATATAAATTGCCCTGTTCCTAATCAATCACAAAGCCCAAAATTTGATGATTTTTATGAAAAAAGTTAATAAGTTTTTTTTACGACTTTCTTCCTATGTTTCAATTGTGAGCTGCTCTTTTACCTTTCATGTAGCCTATCCATCGGTCAGCAACTGATTTAAGAATAGGGTCATTTTCAAAAGTACTTAATAATAACAGTTGGTTAATATGGGTGGTATGATAGTCCCACCGAGCCAAATTTGGTGCCACTCCCAGTGTGTAATGCCGGAGGTCGTATAATGACCCTGAACCTGTATCAAAGAGAGGTAACAACTTCTTTAAAGAAATCATTCCATCCTCGTATAATTTTGTAACCTCTTTGCAGTCTTTGTGTGTGCAAGTCATTTTTAGATCATAAAGACCCATTAGAGAGTAAATGAACCCATTGAGTACAAATGAACTGGGAATAGTGGGGTACTCTTCATACCAAACATACTTTCCTGCAAAGGTAGTCATTACACCATGACTTTCAGATTGAACTTTGAATGGTTTAACAGCCTTCATGGCTGTATAAAGATAAGTCATGTTCCCGGTGACTTTAAAGGCACGTGTAAGCACAGAGATGGCTTGACCTTGTCCCATTGCAGAGTACCAGCCTGGAGCTAGATCTGCCATACCTGGAAAAAGACGTCGTGAAACCATGATTGGCCAACCACCTTCTTCATCTTGATGACGAACAAACCAATTAGCAGCTGCAAAAAAATGAGCCATGTGGGCAGAAGAGCAAAGAGTAATGTTGTCAATGTATCCCCACCCCCGAAGAGTTATATCACGTACCCTTGGGCTACGAGGTTTTGTTTCCTTTTTAGAAGTTTTTACTAACATCAGCCCTTTTTGTAGATCTACAATAAGATCTCTTGTTATCTTCATCCAATCTCTGCTAGTCCCTATCCCAAAGAAGACTTCCTTTTCCTGTGCAGATAAAAGTGAATTGGTCATAACATAATGTAGTTTATAAATTGTATGTTTTCCTCCAAGAATGGTCACTGACAACGTGACATTAGCCTTCATCATAAGATCAAAAGCTAAGATCATGTGATTGGAATCTTCTTTTGATGTAATGGTAAATCCAGAGTCAGTGTCAGAACCTGTTGTGATTTTTTATAAATTAAGAGAAAAAGAAAAGATTTTATATAATTTATAGTAGTAAACAAAATTTACAATTAAGCTAATTTCAGTTTGCTACTTCATGAAATTATGTAATATACTGTAATAAAATACAAAAGGATTGATATTTCTTTTTTATCACTTTCCTATTAACAATGATTTAAAAAATGTTGTAAGAATAGGCATGATTGCATTCAACTCTTTAAGTCAGTAATTTTTTGCACACCCTGCCACTGATCTGAAATTTGTTTCAAAATAAATGACAATGCTTCATGGAATGTCTGGTATATTTATTAAAGGTTGATAATAACATGACTTAGGTTAGTTTTCAGTCTACAGACATAAATGTTATTGAACACTGTTAATGCCCAACAGGTAAATCACGATGTTCAGCCAGACATTGTTTGGGTTTAAGAAATTAAGAAAAATTGAAATGTTAACAATACAAAAGACAGATACACTAACCATAATACTGTTTTATTACTTCCATTCAACAGCTTTGTATTATTGCCAAAAAGTGTAAATGGAATAGTTTATGGAATCACATGAAAGCATTTTTAATTTTCAGTTTGTATATGAAAAACCCTTGGGAGATTTCACTTTATTGTTCAAATAATTTATACAGATACAAATAAGATGGAAGTCAAACTTGATAAATGATGCTTCAATGTTTAATAGTACAAATGTTCAAGGTAATCTCGATGAAATAATTCTAACTCATGCAAGATATATACATACATACATACTTTTCTTATAAATAAAATTGTTTTTGTGCAAGCATGTCATTTTTTTATGAATAAAAGTGTCATAAACTAATCCAAAAAACTGAAATCAGTAGTGAAGACCAAATGTTACTGTATTATAAAAAGACTGTTAAACCTTTATTAGTCACACACTAAGAATACTCTCTCTCTCTCTCTCACACACACACACACACACACACACACATATTGCATAAAACAGTTAACAGATAATTGGAATTTATAATACCTTATATATGTTATGTCAGAAGACCAATTGCACCAAGAATTGCCAGCACAAAGGGTAATAGGCTGCAACTCATATGAGGTCAAACATTAACAGCACAATTCCACACCTAATGCTGATTACAACCCACAACATATTTCTGCTCTCACCACAATTTGAAATATGATCCTGTATGAAAACAGAGTTGGGTCTTGCACCAAAATATCTCCAAATGAGCATATGCTTATAAACCAACAGAATGATAAAGTAAAACTCATCTTTAAAAAGAATACTGCTCAACATTCAACATGTGATTGTTTCACTACATGTCCTTGGCATCACTGCAGGTGAGCTCTTTTGTTTTGTTAGTGTGATGAAATTCATTGAACATTTGACATACAGGTTAATTTTGTAAAATTTGTTTCTAATCAACTCTAACCTGGAAAAGTATCCATTTGCAACTACAGCACACCATAATCAACAAATAATAATTGTCTGTTTCTATTGTGGATAATGGTCTTCCTTCAAAGTGCTCACAGCTATATCACTGGTTTGGAAGTAGTCATACATGATACTAAGGGTATATTCAAATACTTGTAACCAATTTGAAATGATCTGTTGTGACAGGTTGGCTTCTATTCATTAAATAATTCTTCATGAGGGAATCATAGTTCATGAACTACTTTAAAGTCTGTAATTACTTCAAAGTGTTAAATGAGACAGTATTATGACCACTACGTGTATAGACAAATTAAACTCAATTACCAATTATTTACATTTCAGATCATCTGGCTGAGCATTACATGCCTAATTTGCATAGAAATTAACTGAGAGGAGTGACTGATATTTTATTATAATAATGATTTAACCTTTTCATAGCTGTGCTATTTATTACAAATTATTATCTTCAGTATACATGTCTATATATTGAAAGCTTACCATCAGTCTTGAACTCCAGGACCTTTTTCTGTGCAATCTTTTCAAAAACTCTTTTTAAAGGGAACTTGGTTTGACCATTAGTGAACATTGTCCACTGTGTTGAAGTTAACATCTCTCCAGCATCAAGCAGTTTTATGGATGGAGTCTTTTCTGTAAGGTTCTTGCTGAAGTGGCTCAGCCCAAACTGTGCAATTTGGATGGGATAAAAATGACCTTGAGGATCCCATTGGGTTGAGACAGGTACTCCTATAGGTAAATAATAATTCATATTTATTGTATTTAACAAAACAGAATAATTAGGAGTCAATAGTTACATAAACACAAAACTTTTTTAAAAATATTAATTAATGTAACTTAGGTTCATGTCATTGTACTTGATTTTCTGAAAACTCTCATCAATTGGATAATTATCAAAAATAACTACCCTCTGTTAGGTTCCATAAGCAACTTTTATATATGCCCTATTCTTTAAACTCAGTATCACATAAATTAATCTAAAACTTCCAGAAAAGTATGAATTATTCAGAAATGTTTACCATTTTTAAGAAGGTTATCTTTCCACTAAACTGTGAAAATAGTAAGTTTTTCATTAACTATGTATTAAGAAAATATGTCATGTTTTACCAGATATATATACAAACATGCCATTTTGTGATACATGTGTATTGAAAAGCACGTCACTTTTCACTGAATGGATATATAGAAAGTGCATCACTTTCCATAAGATTATATTTATGATACATTTCACTCTTTACAGATATTGCTCAGAATGTCTCCGATCCATCAAATATATCAAAAACATGCATGTTATCTACCACAAATGAGCACTACGACACACATCTTTGTTTGCCTGATACATACATATTCTGTGCTACACAAGATGTGTACATGAGATATACTAACATCATGCCCCTTTTTACACAATTAAACAAAAACTACAGTGTTCTTACATTATGTATATATTAATAACACACATTACACTATCATGCATATATAATTAGGATACATATAAACTTTTCTACAAAATAAACGTTAAAAGGTTCATACTACCTTTCATTGTCCAACTTCATTAAAAGATGGCGCCAAATTACATAGAGAGAGGCAATAAAAGTAAGTTTCATAAAGGAGTGGGCCTGGCATGGCCAAGCGCCTAAGGCGTGCGACTCGTAATCCAAGGGTCGCGGGTTCGCGCCCGCGTCGCGCTAACATGCTCGCCCTCCCAGCCGTGGGGGCGTATAATGTGACGGTCAATCCCACTATTTGTTGGTAAAAGAGTAGCCCAAGAGTTGGCGGTGGGTGGTGATGACTAGCTGCCTTCCCTCTAGTCTTACACTGCTAAATTAGGGACGGCTAGCACAGATAGCCCTCGAGTAGCTTTGTGCGAAATTCCAAAACAAATAAACAATCCGAAACAAACATAAAGGAGTACTAAGAAAATAAACCACGGTACCATAAATCTGTGCACTAATTAGCAACTAGTTCGAAAACTCGAACATTTTATAGTAACCTACAGTTAAACAACAAAAACAGCTATCATCTAAAATCCACGAGGATTTACAAGTAAGTTATCACTTTAAAAATTCAATCTTTGCTGTCACCAGACTACAAAGCGTTATCAGAAACTTAAATACTGTTGATGTCAAAAAAAGTTCCATTCCCTGTTTAAAAAAGATCTTAACATTATTTCACGTTTTAAAATATTTTATACCATGTGAATCAGGAATTATAAGGAGGAAATGACAAGTAAAACCAAGCTATATCACAATGGATGAATCAACAACGTTAAGTCAAGATGGGGATTTCACTAAAAGATTTCAAGAACAGTACACACAGTGTTACTACAATAAATTCAGTCAACTCAAGCTTAAACAATCATATGGCACATACACCCTTGTGCAAATTAATTGAAACAAATGGACATTTTACAATATTTTCTGCATGGCGGCCGGTGTAGGCTCGCTGGACCCGCTGATTTCCTTTAATAGTCATTTTTTTTTTCACACAGACGGCGTCATTAGCTGTGTTTTGCAGTACGGTCGATCTATTTTTGAGATATATGACGAAATTTTGAGGAATATTACGTCATTCGAAATTGCGTTAGAAGGGTAAGGAGACCGGTCAAAAAACTTATTACCAACTCAATGAAGGAAAACGGTATCAATGGGGTCTGAAATACAAGAACTAGACGCAAGAACAATAGAGGAAGGTGTTATTCAATGACGAGACTCATTTCTTCGTACAGGGTCAAAGAAGTCTGCATGCTCGCAGATCTCCAGGTGAGAAACTTCGAGAATCTCACATCAATCAGTTCGTAAAACATCCCTTGAAGAAGATGTTTTGGGGCTTTTTCAGCTACAATGGCGTCGGAGGCTTACATATCGTAGAAGGTATGGTGTGAGAACCATAGCACATCGAAGTTTTGCAGAGAAGAGTCGTTCCAGAATTGAAAGAGAGATTTCCAAGTGGATCTGGCATTTTTCAGCAAGATCTGGCTCCGTGCCACACATCGAAATTTGTGAAGAATTTTATGACTAGAATGCGAATATAAGTGCTGAACTGGCCTGGAAACTCTTTGAACTTAAATCCTATTGAGACTCTTTGGGCGATTTGTAAAGAAAGACTTCGGGGAAAAGACTGTACTACGAAAGATAAGCTAATTGAGGCCATAATTGAGGTGTGGTACCGCGATCCAAAAATTAGTAAAGATTGCAGTCAACTCGTGGACTCGATGCCAAAGTGAATTAATGATCTTCTGAAAAATAAAGGCAGTCATATGATGTATTAATTTGTGAGTAAATTTTGGATTCTCAGAAATAAAACGCAAAAAATTGAAAAAAAATCGTAATTTTCCGTCTTGTTTCAATTAATTTGCACAACTGAATCTTTCTAATAAACTATACGTACGGCACACAAGACGAAAAAAGAAAAGGCTCTTAACTTCTTGACATGAAGCTTAATACATGCATAAACAGCAAGTCTCATTGATAATTAAACACCAACGTTTTATACAGTTAATATAAGTTTGATTACGTTTTTAATATAGCTCATACATGACAGAAGAACTAACATAGCACGCAACTCTCTCGGACATTGAGTTAAGACAAAAAAGAAAATGGTTATAATACTTCTGGGGTATTGAGATTTACCATAGCCGTGGGAAACGAGTAGCGGGACAACGTTATATTTAAATGTTTTAATAACATAGGCCTAGAGCATTTAGAAAGCTCTAAGAAAATGATGTAAATAATTTTAAATGTTCTACCACATTCAAGCTGGGTTATAAACACGATATTATCACAGTGATTTTCAAATTAGAGAGAAAAAAGTCAGCGTTTTAGCTATCGCGATTACTTTATACAAGGAAATGTATTTCCTTTATGCTATCGTCATTTGTAACGTTGGCCAACAGCAATTTACGTAAATGTGCAAGTGTTCAGCTTGTAGAAAAGTTAAGAGGAAGTAAAGTAATTGGACTAAGTGGACTGGACTACACGGTGAATTATTTTTATCGGGTAATTAAAAACAACAACAACAGCAAGCTAAAGAACTTTGCTACAGCATTATGTAAAACGTATATTACAAAGGTTTAGCGGAAAATGTAAACTGATAAGATAGTTTGCAGCTCAGCTGTTTTTGAAGAAACTTTAATTACATGATAATGTAATGTTTCCAAAATATTTGTGTGTATTTATTTGTTCAAGCGTGATGTGAAAACCTGGGTAGACACTTAACAATAAATAATATATATACATATTTATTTATTTATTACACAATAAAAAAGGAACAGCACCCCTTAAAAAGGAAAGTGTTGTAATTCGCTGTTGGAGCTGGTATCTTAATAGTTAGTAGACTCATCTTTGTTGTTGTTATTATTCACAATTTCAATTCACTTAGTTAAAATTTCCGCCAACTGCTGAAATACACTTAGTGGCATAAACTGCCTCTCGTTTTTGCTTTCATATCAGTTCTAAAATGTCTTCCAACTCAATTAGACCCAGGACAGGGCTCTAGTCCAGCTAAAATATATTATTTCTCTTCAAAGCACTGTTGAATGGGAAAATTGATAAGGCATGATGCATATTATGATGAACAAGCACACGACACAATATGTAAAGCAAATGAGTAACGGGTTTATTACTTCACATGACAGTTTTTCACACTGGTTTTGTTCCTTACAAACTGCATCATGTTCAAGTACTCAAGGAGATAGAGTTAATCTGTCGCGTTGATTTTACATTGCGGTTCTTGATAAAACATGGAACTGATGACCAATTACCTGCCAATACCCAATGAACTGGTAAAACACACTTCATTCTTTCTGGAAGTGCTACCATGCACAACTGCACTATGTGATCAGAAGCTAAACCACAGATAAGAATTCTCACACACCTGCATGATGGTGACAGTGCTGTGTAGTTTCACAACTGACTTTATTATTACGCCATACTTTCGTGAAGAATCTTCAACATATACACTGCAAATTTGTACAGTTAATGCTCACAACCAATGTAATTTCCATGCTGTACAAAAAGAATCGTAATAGACACAATGTTTTTCTTGAAATATGATGTTTTTGACATATTGATAACACATCTTTTGGTAATACTTTCGGGACAAAATCATTAGCAGTTATATTACTCAATCTGTAAATAAAAAGATGCTAGTAACTGAAGGCATGAAGTGAGATAAAAATTCAAATGGTGACACCCAACAGGAAATATACTTTGAGGCTGGGAGATCACGTGACGTACAGTTCTATAACGTGGTGCAAGAGAATGGATAGTTCCAAAGTTTGCTACTACAAACTGATAGTTCCGAGTAATGCTGTTATAGCACAGGTGGTTTAAAAATGTGCTAATGGGGAGAGAGAGTTCCAAAGTTAGATATTAGGGTAGAGGAACTCATCCATGAGATGTGACAAGATAAATATCATGCAGTCCGTGAATATCGAAATATATCATGATATAAAAATACTTCTTTAATCTCTATAGTTCTTACCGCAATATCAGTTACAGCATTATCATTTGGAGATCAATTTTATACATGCATTTCATTATCAGTAATGAAGCATTCTGAATACTTAAAAATAATGTTATTTCACTAAGCATGCTTTCTATGCAAGTATGAGCCAGGAAAATATGGCCGACGTATATTATGTACTGCTCATCATAGTCTCAATTTTCTCTTATAACAACCTAATAGACTTTTATAAACACTTAATTCAGGTTTTTGAGGTTTTCAAAAGTTTTAATACCTTCAATTTAGCAAAAGAAACATAGCTAAAGTAGAGAACCGACGAGTAGAGTAACAGCCAAATGTTCTTTTGGTTATTCTGATTCTGGTGTCAGAAAGACTAGTTCATCACCTGCTGAAGCTGTTGCGATGATTTACAGACCAAAATGTTGAATTTTAACTTGGTAAGTGCAGCAGCAGTATAGCATTACGATAACTTCAGCACATGATGTTCATCAAGACAACTTATCATACCAAACTAAAACTGATGCCTTTACAGCAACTGTTATTCAATATAAAATACTCATTGTTTGTTTAAAAAGAAGTAATAAAATAAATTTTGAAAAATAAAAATGATGTGAAGACGAAAATGCCAGAAAGTTTAGAAATAAAGCAGAGCTGAATACATTAAACTAAATGAAAGTCCCTAAATAAGTAGCTACTGAGTCAATGTTACAAGATTATGGGAATTAACCATAGCAAGACTTCAAGGCACCATTCAGTTTAAAATGCTTTTGAACATGAATTCAACATATAGTTGTAGATAAAAGCTTTCTTCAAAAGATTTGACTACTTACGGAGAGATTTGTGTATTCATCTCTACCTTGTTTCTGTGTATGCATTACTGTCTCTACATCATCCTTATTTTCAAATTTCTTTTATTACTTGTGTATTACAATTTGAATAATTGTACAATGTACTTTAAGGTTTACACATACACACTCATATATATATTAGTTTAACTAAAATGTACTCCTGAAAAGGACAAATTTGTCTCATGAATACAAAACATTCAAACTCTACATATATACCATGCATCACTTAACGTAACTGTAATATATTGATTTAGTGAGGTTTGAATTCATGGCTTGGATATATGACTATGCATACACTGGTTTATCTTACAGATACATAATCTTGAAAATCAGTGTTTTTTTTTGTGTGTGTGTTAACCAAACGCAGAGAAACTCTCAACATTTGTTATATACATCATACTTATATCTATACACTAATTTAACTTACAACCAAAACTGACCTGAAATGAACTGTTTTTTTGTGTTTTTTTAAATGTTAAAACTCCAGATATAATTACTTAAATCATATGCAGTAATAGCAATAATGTTAAAATGATAAAAAGCACCATGTCTGCATTTATTTTAACATGAACCATGTGGGTCTGGTTTATTCATACGTATGGTTTTATCCAAAGTTCTTAAAGTCTATATGAACATTTTTCCAACTAAATATAGAAATATTGTTATAATGCTTTGTAAAATGGTTTTCTAAAAGTCAATCGAGCGTCGTCTTCAATGACATCCGTCACAGTTTAAAGTCCTTGAGCATATTCGAGGAACTCGTGTTGATTTCTTATAATATATAGTGTACTTCGTGATTTACACATATATTTAAGTAACAACTTATGTGGAGGGATATTTATTGTAGTTAAATAAAACATTCAAACTCTAGATCAGTGGTTCTTAACCTGGGGGGTGTGACCCTCTGGGGGGTCGTTTGAAGTTTCTCGGAGGGTCACGGATGGTTTGGGAATTATTGAGGAAATCACGGAGCAGTTTTTGTGGCAAGTGCCTGTAACTGCCCACCAATGAGAAACACGCTGAAGTGCGGCAGTTGAACCACGTCGAGATGCTTGTTGCACAACCACTTGTCTAATTTTGAGTAAAAATTTTCATATATTACAACATTTTGAATTGCCTAAATTTTTTTAACTATATAATATTAATACATCAAACTTAACATTTAAATATCAAAGTTTCCATCGTATTTAGTATCTTTTCTCATTATATATATTATATCAACCCTCACACTGAGTGAATAAGTAGGTTTTGTATGATGTTCATTAATTCCATGCATTTTACATTTGTTTATCACTTGTAGCATTTCTCAAGGTCATTTATTTGTAACATTTTCAATAAATTAGGATCTTTATATAGTTTTGTTTTATTCTACCTTTACACAAAGTTCACCATTACAAAAATTATTATAGGGATCACGGTAATACCCTGGAGAGTCTCAGGGGTAAGACGATGAAAAAGGTTAAGAACCACTGCTCTAGATGCATATCATATACCCCACTTTAACTAATTAAACATTCGCTTTACATATACACTATCTTACAATTAAATAGTCCTGAAAAGGACATATTTTCATGTTAACTTAAATCACCAAATTCGAGATATAGTTTTGTCTGATTCATATTATCCAAAAGTAACATAGAATTTCCAAACGTAATAAATTGTCTGTACTCAATTTATCATGACGTAAGTATTTCATTCTTATATGTATTTTTACTACCTAAATATTAAAATATATGTGAATATCCTGCTCAAAGCAAATATAGTAACTTTCTCATAGGTTTTGTCCAAACATATAAGTTACTGTAGAACGAATTCAATCACCTATATAAAATTTTCAAAACACAATTTTTATTATAGAAACTACGTGAAATAAATATCAAATTTACCATTTTATGGTGTGTAATAGCGTCGATAGGATATCATAACTTCTATGATTTTCTGTAGAACATTCACTCTGAAGTACAAAACACTAAACCTTTATTATTCATAGACAAAAGTAATTTCAATTACTTTGCAGATGGCTCCTACGAAAAGAACAAAGTCTGAAAGAAGTATTCGTAAAAGGTGTCTTGCCATGGTTACAGGCCGTGCTCAGGAAACCCATGAACAACACGACAGAAGACAGACAAGTCATGGCTGCTACAAAAGCAACTGAAATTCAAAAACAAGAAGAAATAAGAAAAAAATGACAGCTACTACAAGAATGGTTAAAACAGAAAAAACATGCACAAACAACGGAGGAACTCCTGCTACTAAAGCAGATCAAATTGTAGAATAGCAAGAGTTACTGCCAGGAACCATCCTCAGAGGGATTAATAAACGTTTGCTTTTGCTCACAATCCAGTCTTGGATTATGCTTCTTGTCCTTCATTTTCAACTGGCTCCATGCCAATTTCTTGCACTTACTGCACTGCACTGGAAAAGACAAACTCCAGGGATCTGCTCCAACAGTGAAAAAATTTGTCTGTCTCCTCCAGTTGATCCTCCTGAGACTTACTACATTGCTAACAAGCAACACTTCAAGTGAAAATAATTTCCACAGAAAATTCAAAAATACAACTCTTGCTTCTAAATAACATAATTTCAAACATTTAAAGTGCACGACAGCCATTACTTAATGAAAACCCCATATTTCTGTAAATCTACTTCATGGGCGATAATGTCAAAGAAGCAAAAGAGCTCTGAAAACAGCACTATCCAAGCAAAGCTAGAAATTGTCTTGAAGTTGATTGATTGATTGATTTAGTGTTTTATGGCACAAAGCGGCTAGGCTATCTGCGTCAAACGTCCGGTAAAAAGGTAAAAACAAATTAAATGTAGTAAAATATATAAAAGGAAATGAAGGTAAAACAAAACATCATTGAAAATCAGAAAAAGTATAAAACCAATGTTGACACCTAGTCTACAATGTTAAGAGAGAACGCAGAGTATAAGAAGTTGTAAGGTATTTACTCTAGCAAAATGGTAATGATCATAACCCGCCAGGAAGACTAACAGATAAGTACAAGAACCACCGTCAGTCACCTGAAGTTGGCCTTTCCAGTTCTAGTTCTGGGTTATGTGTCATAGCAGCTATTATCAAAGTGTAAAATAATAGAAGTTTTAAAAGATATATAGCAAAATCGTAATAACGAGTAGCCAAATGTCCAGTAAAAAAGTAAAAGTAAAGTAAATGTAATATTATTCATAAAAGTAAACGAAGGTAGAAAAAAAACAGCAATTAAAAACAGAAAATTGCATAAAACCGATGTTGACATCCAGTCTATAAAGTTGTGAAGGTCTTCCTGTAGGAGAATGGTAATGATCATAACCCGCCAGGAAGACTAACAGGCAAGTACCAGTGCCACTGTCAGTTACCTGAAGTTGGTCTTTCCAGTCCTGGTTTCGGGTTATGTGTCATTATGGCCAGTACCAAAGAGTAAAGTAATAAAAGTTTAAAAGACATGCAGCAAAATTGGAATAACAACTCGCCAGGACGACTGACGGGTAGTTCAAACAGCAGCGTTAGTCACCTGAAGTTGGCCTTTCCATTCCTGGTGTCAAGTTATTTAATGTTCTGGCCAATTTCCAATTTCAAATTGAACTAGAGAGATTGAAACTTTGAAAAGAGAAACACTATTAAAAAGGTGTAATGAATAAATATCTAACACTTAAATGAGATTAAAAAGATTAATGGCCATTAAAAAACTAAAAACTTTATCAAGGTGGACAGTGTCACCATCACCAATAACACTGTCCAATGTTACAGATAAACCCTGGGAAAAAGCATGTTTAAAATAGTGCCGTCGCTGAGAGTCGTAACGATGACAAGAAAGTAAAATGTGGCTTACACCGATTTAAGTATTACACAAACTACACATTGGTGCAACAGTTCCAGATAAAAGAAAACGATGAGTTAAAAAACTGTGACCAATGCGTAGTCAAGTTAGAACAACTTCCTCCTTCCGAACCTTATGGAAGCTAGATGGCCAAAGCCCAATATAGGGTTTTATTTGAAAAAGCTTGTTTTTGCGTTGTTCATTCCAAGTGGACTGCCAGTTGCCACGGAGCCGAGCCTTAAATACAGGACCATAATCCATGTACAGAATAGGCACAGTGGTGATAGTACCGAGCAGATAGATTTAGCTGCCGTGTCTGCAAGCTCGTTCCCACGAATACCAACGTGGCCTGGTATCCAGAAAAACTGGATAGAAGTAGCTGTTAATGAGAAATGGGCCAGTCGGATTTGAATATCAGCGAGAACAGGGTGTGAGCCAACATGTAGCGATTCCTGGGACAGTAGAGAACTAAGCGAGTCAGTATAAATAGTGCAGTTGGAGTACTGCTCAGCTTCAATATGATCCAGGGCAAGAGATATAGCATACAGTTCAGCAGTGAACACAGAAGCTGTAGAGGGAATTCTGCATGCAACCACCGAACCGCAGCAAACCATAGCAGAGCCCACTGAATTACCTGATTTGGAACCATCTGTATATATGGGAACGGAATTATTCTTTGAAAGATGTTCATTAAATAAAAGACGGTACTTCCAATCTGGAGTATCTGCCTTTTTCAGATGACTGAAAGAAAGGTCACATTTGGGGGCTGTAATAAGCCATGGTGGGATGGGCTGACCTGTGGAATCTGCAATGTTATCCAAGGACAGACACAAGTCATCCAATTGCGCCTGGATGCGAAGGCAGATCGTCTGTTCTGAAAAAGTACGGCCCACTGAGGAAGGAAAACGCATCCTCAGGTGGGATGCTTTGGTAAGGAACGAAGTTTCAAAGAATATAGTAAAGATAGTTGCAAACGGCGAAGGTGCAGAGAAGGTTCATGAGATTCAACGTACAAGCTTTGAACTGGAGAGGTGCGGAAAGCTCCAGTGCAGAGTCGAAGTCCTTGGTGATATATGGGGTCCAACATCTTTAAGGCCGAGGGTCTGGCAGAGCCATAGACCATTGATCCATAGTCGAGTTTTGATCGAATAAGAGCACGATATACCTTTAACATTGAACATCGATCTGCTCCCCAACTGGCAGTAGAGAGGACACGGAGGATGTTCAGTGCTCTTGTGCATTTGACCCGTAGCTGCTTTACGTGTGGTATAAAGGTCAGCTTACGGTCAAAGATAAGCCCAAGAACTTGGTCTCAGGGACCACAGGCAGCGAAACTTCACCGATATGAAGTTCAGGATCAGGGTGAATACCCGTTGGCGGCAAAGTGCATGCAAACGGTTTTAGAGAGAGAAAATTAAAGCCGTTCACCATAGTCCACTTCAGTACACGATTGAGGGCAGTTTGTAGTTGCCGCTCAATATATCTCATGTTCGACGACTGACATGAGATGTGAAAGTCATCGACATAAAGCCCATTCGCAACAGTGAGAGGGAGTTGTTCAGTTATGGCATTTATCTTTATACTGAAAAGTGACACTCAAAACACAGCCCTGAGAGACTCCAAGTTCCTGTACAAAAGAACGGGAAAGTGTCGAACCCACACGAACTTGGAATCTCCTGTCAATTAAAAAATTTTAATAAACATGGGTAAATGGCCACGTAACCCATATGTATGGAGGTCTCGCAAAACGCCATACCTCCATGTTGTGTCATAAGCCTTCTCAATATCAAAGAATATTGATACAAGATGTTGGCGTTTGAAAAAGTCTTCTCTGATTGATGTTTCAAGTCGAATTAGGTGGTCTGTGATGGAGTGCTGTCGTCGGAACCTACACTGAGTGGGTCTTGAAGTTGCAAAAATGTTACACCAAGAAATCAACTATGTTCAGAGCTGAAAGTGCGACATGTAAAGATGACCCCGAGTATAACATCATTAATGCAGACAAGACTTCAAGTGGTGAGCACAAGTGCCAATTCAATGTATCCACAACATTACAGGTGGCTATTATTCTTGCTGATGAACAATATGGTAATCGAGATATTGTATTACAGCTCAGAGACAACTCTCTCCAGATAATTGCAGAAACACACTTTTTACATGATGGACTGCAATATACACTTATTTTCTGGAAGGGTTTAGATGGGAACCATTTTAAAGTGCGACAAATAAATATGGCTACGGGACTTCCAACCCAAAAGAAAGTCTCTGCCATGGACTTTTATACATTCAGATGATATTGCAAACAGGAAGTTTCAATCGCCTCCATCGATTCAAAGATACCTTCCATTAGTTTGCTGTTGATAAACATGCAAAAACCGAAACAAAAAGACTGTGATTCATTTGCATAAGCCAAAAGAAGCTCCGAGTTGAAGACTTTGTTTGTCTTTGATTCTATGACCTATAATAGAAACTCTTCCAACATTAACCAATTAGTCATATTGCCTTCTAGTTTCACAGGTAGTCTTCGCTACATGCATGAGTGTATTTGGGATGCTATGACATATGTACGTAATTAAGGGCATCCTGACCCATTCATTATATTCACTTGCAACCAAGCCTGGTTGGGTGTCAAAAGAAGTGATGCTGGGTCAAAAACCTTATGTTACCGTCATTTGGTAGTAAAAGTTTTCCATAAGGATCTGACATTGCTGTGTTCAGCCTGACAAGGGATGGGACAGGATTGGATCAGGCATGATGAAGTTCAATAATATTAATTAGAGTAAAACATCAGCAGCAATGAGACCATATGGAAAAATTCTGAACTTTCCAATTCATGAACGACATCTCACAGTGGTTCATTTCTATGTGGATCTTAAGAGTGGACAAAGAATGTACTTCATTGAAGGCAATGCATTTGTATGCACACAAGTCCCACAAGAATCAGCTCTCAGAATTTTAAGCTCTGCAAGGAAGGTAAATATGCTCAGACTATGTTGTTTCATTAGTTCCTAAGTATTACATGCGTAGCACTGAAAGCAAGAAGTGGGCTCATCATAAAGCAGGACAAAATGTGCCAGAGCACCCTAATATCAAAACCAGAGATTTACTTGCCCGTGAGGATACACTGTGCATCCTAGTAATTTTGAACAATTTTGTTGCATATGCTTCTAAATGCAGTCAAAGGGTCAACATCATTCAGGGGCTTGCAAACAATGGATGGCGTAATCTGTGAGGCTTACAAACAGGATTGAAGTTGAAAGGTTTCCTGGAAGATCATGCATATTGGAACAACACACTGAAGGAAGCAGCTGCTCCTCAGTTGTTATGGATGATTAAAATCTTTTGCCATTATGCTGCAGATATGTGCACGTTCAATCCTAAGAAGCTTTGAAACAATCACAAGGAGAACCTGTATGAAGACATTTTGCACCCAAAAAAAATGCAGAATCCTAACCTAAAACTGCATTTCTGCGATGGCATTTTCAATAAAGCTATCATTATTAATGAAGACAAGGTCTAAGATACTTAAACCAAAAATTATCAACATAAAAATGACATTATTTCATTTAACAATGTAGAAAGGAACAACTAACCCCTAACTTTGTAAAGGTAAAACTGTCAAAAAAATTTAATCAATGCACAAACATTATCCAAAATTTACAGAAAAACTACTTAAAGTCATGCTGAACACGAAATACAAAGAACTACATGGCTTACAGAAACAAAAAAATGAACCTAGACCATCAACTAGCATGCTGCATTAAACCAGAGATGTACGGACTTATACAACAAAGCATAAACCAAATAAACACTAGGAATGACAGAGACAAAAATATCTGCCACAACAAAAACTGGAAGAACTAAGATGCAAACAACAGGAAAGACACCAACACGACAAACCGTTGACTAACCTCATAATTAACAGATCCGACCGACAATTAAACACAGACGAGGTATATCTACTTAACAAAGGACTAAACTTCGCAATAGCACCTAGGTACATTCCAACCTTAGAAATTAAAACATGTTTAGAAGACCTAACCAGGAGACTTGTGATACTTTCCACAGAAAACAAAAACAAGAAAACAACCAACAGATAGAACACAACTCGACAATTTTGTTGACATCCAACAGCCAAACTTCCCAGAAAAAAATTAAAAAATTATATTTTCCAGAAATACCTAAAAACATCTTAAACGAATTTTTCAAAGAATTTTCTCACAAAACCATCAACATAATTTCACAAAACAGAAAGCTAAAAACAATCTTACAAAAGAGACATTAATTCCATAAAACGTAAAACAAGACAAAAACAAAAAATTCTAAAAGCAAATAAAGGAAACGCTATAGTCATAATGAACACGAATGAATACATCCAAAAAATGAAGAACACCCTATCAGACACAAACAAATTTAAACCAATACACACAAATCCAACAAAACCAAATGGCCTAAGCATGGGCAACCCAGCATCACCAGTTCCAGCCAATATTTTTATGACACAAGTTGAAACACAAGCAATTAACACAGCATTACATCCACCACTATACTGGTACAGATATGTAGACGACATGATTGCGGGATTCACATCTGCAGAACACACATTTAATTTTTTCAATCACATTAACGCTATACGTCCCAACATTAACTTCATATGTGAACAGGAAGAAAGCAATCAAATATCATTTCTTAACCTCAAAATTATAAGAACCGACACACAATTCAAAACAGAAATCCACTAAAAAATCACCCATACTGGACTAAACATTCTTTGGGACTCAGCACATGAAACAAAACAAAAACTCAACATACTAAGAAACCAAATAAACACAGCCATAAAACTATGCTCACCAGATAGGAATAACGACGAATTAGACAAATAAAACAATACTTCATCAACATCAATAAGTTTCCTCCACAAACCGTAGAAAACATTATACGCACACACCTGGACAGAAAGCAATATCAACCGATAAAAGTAAATATATCTCACGAATCAAAAAATCACGAAACCATATACTGCTGCATGCCATATATTCCCGACATCAGCAGAAAAATAACCAACATTTGGCAAAAACTAGTAACAAAATATGGCATTCCAGTTAATACCAAATTTATTCAAAACCAAGGCACAAAACTGAGGTCTATACAATGTAAAAACTACACTGACAAACACCACACCAACATTATTTATAAAATACAATGTGATAACTGCCACGACTTCTATACTGGAAAAACAAGTAGGAAAGTGGAAAACAAATTCAAAGAACATAAAAAGTCACCTTCACGAGTTTTCGAACACTGCAAATCAAATAAACACAACGTAACCATAGAAAACACCCAAATACTAAATAAAGAAACAAACATAAACGCAAAATTAAAGAAGCCTTAATTATACAACAACTCAAGCCCAAAATAAAACAATACAAAGGAACACCTTTATACCTATATCAATAACTATAATCAAACATCTATGTACGCTCTCTACATTCCTACACTTAGTTACACAATCCCCTTCAAACATGTGGTCAGCTATCGGTCAGTTACCTCTTTGTTTCTTTGTGAACCTGACGATGACTGAAGAAGGTCGAAACGTTGTTCACTCCTCTACATAAAACATTTTCTCAACCCATACTAGCCGTTTTTACATAATATTTTTCTTTACAAGTGGCTTTTTTCGTCATCACTGAGTCCAAGAGTTGGCGATGGGTGGTGATGACTAGCTGCCTTCCCTCCAGTCTTACACTGCTAAATTAGGGATGGCTAACGCAGATAGACCTCGAGTCGCTTTGCGCGAAATTCAAAAACAAACAAGTTAAATACATATTTTATCTCATTCATAGAAATATTCAGCTTTTACTTGCAGTCAGAAGATAAATATATTTATCATTTTCCTTTACCAATTTTGTTAAATCCAGATACGGTGTTACTGTCATACAAGATCCAAGTGTAAGGCCTTCTTGCGAGTACAAAGGTTGATGTTGAATGACATACAAAATATTTTCGTCAGCTAATTATGCTAATTCTTAATATTTACAAATCGTTTAAAATTATCGGATGCAATTATAAAACATAAAATTATGTTGTTACTTATTTCACTGTAATTCTGCAATAAAATCGAAACTTTACCTGGTGAATAGTGGTGGGTTCAGAATTTTCATTGGCTGAAGAATAATTAGTGTTACTACATATAACTGAAACAATATTATTACTCACAGAGTTTAATAACTAGAGAGGGTAAATCGTTTGAACACGAGTCGAAAGTTTGAATGCGTTGGATCAATGTAGAAAAAAAAGTCCTTTTCAGGACAACGTATTTGTGACATAAACTAATATAACGACATATAAAGTACTTGCGTATAATTTAAACATTTTCCGAATAAAGCGACACGAAATAGTCTGTTGTAGGACTACGTAGATTATAGGAGTACAATGCACAGGATGATTGTCTGAATTTATACGTTCTAATATTAATTTAAAAATTTGACATATTAAGAGTTATAAATGTGTATCAACCTGGATGAATGCTATACAAATAGTCAAACGTGACGAAACAAAATATTACTTTTTTCACGTATTCAAATATACTATCAATTTTCGTTTGAACTTTCCAGCTTTACTTAATACTTTCATATGATATATATCTAGAGCTTAAATAATTTGGTTAACACTAAAAGAAAGTCCTCTACCTAGATTGTAAGTTGATCTAATACATGAATATTCAAGTGTTTATTACAGTAAACCGTTTGCTGCTATAATTAGTTGGGTCAAAACGATTTTCTACGATGTTTAATAACTTAAAGTAACGTATAGATATGATGGATAAGATGAATTCCTAGACTTTGAATGCTATAAGTTAACACAAAAGAACTCTACCTTTCAGAACTACCAATATCATAAATTATAGTAATACATAAATAACACATGCATAACCAAAGGAGTAAATCATAAATGGCGCTATAACAAAACATTATGAAACAGAATAATAATTTTACGTTTTCAAACACCACTACAAATTAAATGAATCTTTCCATTTTCGTTTGGACATAGTATTTCATTTCTTTCATATAATAGATTTTAAATATTTTATGTTAATATGTTAAAATCTAAATTGGTTTTGTTTGTGTTGAGTTTCGCGCAAAGCTGCACGAAGACTATTTGCACTAGCCGTCCCTAATTTTGCGTGAGACTAGAAGAAAGCTAATAATCACTACCCACCACCAAATATTCTTCTAAATATATTAGAACTTAGAATGATATACGTAATGACATAAATTTCGCTATACAAATAGTTTAACTGTCATAACTGAACTATGATTTTTTACGTACAGTATAAGTTAATACACTTGTACTTCCTATGTTTCTGTTAAGACATATTGAATTACATTTAGTTTATATATTTGTTATTAAAGTGCCCTCCGCTAGTACAGCGGTAAGTCTACGAACTTACAACGCTAAAATCAGGGCTCACCAGATAGCCAGATGTAGCTTTGCTATCAGAAAACACACACACACATTAAAGTGAAGTTTTATATACATATGTTTGCAGAAACTAATATTGTTTTACGAACTGTACAGAATAAATAATGTTTTCTTATTATTTCTTCATGAGATGCATAAACCATACATCTAATATGAACTGCTTACGTGAATAGAGAAAACAAGTCTCTACGTAGACTTTAAGTTGAACTAGTATATGAATATTGGAATAGTATGCTATCCAAGTACTCACACTGTAAAATATAAACTATTAATTTTAAGTATTGAAAAACACTCCGTTTATTACTGTTATTACGACGAAACTATAAAACTGATATTAACTAATATCGTGTTAAGAACTATAGTGGTATATAACATGAAACAGTTTGATATTCATAAACAACCCTATGTAGCATCGCTGATCCACAGTGGTCTCACCACGCCCTACAGCTTGAAATTATCCACCATGTGGCCCTGCTGCTCTGTTGAACATGAATGTAACATGACCTCCAGGTCTAATAAAACACAGCCCCCACTTTCCCGGGGAAGATGATAAATGCAATGTCCGTCATCATACTGATGCAATGTATTCTAGACGCCGGAAGAGCTAATGTTGAACAGTTGTTGTTGTTCTTGATTAAACACTAGGTTATACTAGGGTTTCTGAAAGCAGCATGTGACAACTGTATTCTTATGGTACCTTTAACATCTCTGTGTAATTTCACCTTCCTATTAACAACTGTTTGTGACATGTAATATATTAAATTTTCTTCATAATCACCCTGCATTTCCACTGATAGGTTTATTCAAATAAAGGTTTTTATATTTGTATGCAAAAAATGAAAGAAACTGTTAAGAATGAAACTGTTTCACATATAAGACATGGAATACAAAGCGTATGGTTTCATCAAAAGCCCACTGAATTCTTTATTGTATTGAAATATAGCTGTGTATTCTAAACAGCTAATGTGAACATTATAAATGCTACGAAGATCCGATATATTCTTTGGCTCATCTTGGTTTTCAAATGTAAAGTAAAACAAATCACAAACACTCATCAGTTGGGTGTTACATAGTTTTTCAAGCGCTTTTATTGTGCTTATTCAAACTAGAGTATACATTCTGAGTTAATCGGAGAATTAACATTATTATTAATTGACACCATCGTCTAGTACAAAGTATCAGTTCTATGATATGGTCGTGGGAAGTAATACAGACACCATTATTACCTAACGTGGGAGTATAAATATGGGACGGAAAGAGTATTTCATTGATAAAAAAATAAAATCACAAATGTGTAAGGCCAATCCTTGAAGGATATTAGTGCAGTAAGAGAAACAAGAATATTGTACATCGACTGATTCGGGTTTTGAAAGGTCAGTTAGTGGAAAATCTATAAATCAATCTCAATTCTGAGTGGTAAAAAAATTATTAATAATGGTATAACTGAGAGGACTGGTATTCATAACATTTTACTGTATACATGAACAAATAATATACGCTAACACAAGAAACTCTCAGTTTTTATACACTTCGACTTAAAATTTTGCCCAATACAAAATACTCAACAATAATAACTGACAAAAACAATACTTAAAATCAGTGCTAATTTTACAGCTCTGAAGATCTTCCAAAATATTCAGACGTATAAGGTCATCCATCAGAGTAAAGATTACATATTCAAAACCGAATACAGTGTAAGTGTGTCCATTTTAAATAATAAAAACGTGTAGGTCTAATTATTTCAAAGAATTCACATTAGAACTAAATGGGATACTCAAATATTACCAAGACACAACGTTGTAACTATGAAATTTTGATGAAATTGACACAAGGATTAACAGATACAACTTGCTACCATATAAACCCCCTACTCTCTATCTACAAATATATAAAATCTGTCCAATATATATATATATATATATATATATGTATGAACTGGAGAAGATTAGACGTGAACACGCCCCCATCTTACGATCTTTCCATCCTTGTGAAAAAAGTGCTGGCGTTGTGCTAACCAAAATAAACATTCCATATTTATTCTCTGTAATATTTGGACCACCCTAAACGTATATATCTCCCTCTCAGTATTCAAGCACTGTTTTTAGCAGTAAAAACAAACTAAATGTTCGTATAAAAATCGTCCAAACAAAACACTGACCACACACATCTCTATACAACAATATCAACAAACGGACATGGAGTCCACACCCACGAGAAATAGCAAAACAGCTAGTTGCATTCCTGTTAACCTATATACTATACCTAAATACGTATTGGAATAAAATATACAGACTTCTTCCAGACAATTCACTGTATTCAAAGATGATGAAAGTAACAACGCTTTTGACCATTTCAACGACAGATTGAAGTTGTCAGCACTGTTCAGGAAACTAAAAGTCTGGAACTTGATAGTCTTCATTCAACGACGTAGGTGGTGGTACGTTGTATTCTATTTGTTGTTGTAACACGCAACGTATAATCCCCAAGTCTAACAAGGTCAAGTATATAACTGTTGCTTCAATGGTTGGCAATTTATATAAATAAAGAGGAACTACAGCAATCTAAAAACAAATAAAAAGGTTCAAGTCATTCCTTAGAGCAGTCTTTTCTTCATTAAGAGTTGAATCGTTTTTGATTAAACTCTCAATCAATGACATTCTAGAGTATACAAGTCAGTTTTCAACAATCGAATGCATATTTACAAAACACGTATGCCTATAAAAGCATATTTGTTTTCACTTTATGTATCACTGAAAAAAAAAAACTATTTTTAATCATTATTATTTAACAACACTAATACGTACATTATAAAGCCTTTAACCAATCACGTTTCTCAGTTGAGCCAGACGCGGGCCTAGGGGTATGTATACTCAGATTATGATTCTAAGTATTTGTGATGTCGTTTCGTTACTGTAACAGATGGTAGGCACTTTAGGAGCAATAGTAAAATCCTACTATTTAATCACATAAATGTAGTCCAAACGTTGATGGTGTGTGCTATTGACTAACTGCTTTCTCTCTAATATATAAGTTCAAAATTAGTGACGACTATGAGTAAATAACATTTTGTATACTTTTGTGCGAAATTCTAAAATGACCAATCAACATTCGTGTCATAGATAATGTTTCAATCCCATTTGTTTCACGTAACTGAACGATACTGTTTAGTTCAACGACGAAAAGACATTTTGATATTTTGGTCGGTACTACCGATAATAGAAAAAAAAACACAAGATAAAATCTATTATTTGTCCTTTGTTGATTTTTAGAACCTTACGGTTACCATATTTTCATCAATGAAATCTGATAAACAAGAATTAATACTTTAGTCAGAAACCTAGCGTATTACTTTTTACACCTGACTTATTTACAGTTTTTAAATAAACGTAAGAATAACGAATGGTGTTTAATGTTTACTTTAAATGTATAATAAACAACAACTTAACTAATGTTTCAGGAATGCACGTACCCCTGGGGACATCATTAACGGCATCAAAATGAACCATTAATTATGACTTATTTGTTCAGGCTACCGACAAAATCACTTATCCTTTGGTTATTTTAAAACATTCAACAAACTGTAAAAACTTTCTAAAGTAAAAAATATATATAGTGCAATCCTATCTACTTCAACAAATGGAAAGTTTAATGATAAACAACTGAGTAAATTAATGTACTTTATTATAACGATTTAAAACTTTGAATTTAAAGTATCTTATTACGTTTCTCTCTTTTGGATAAAAACAATCACCAAAACTAACAAAGTTCGCCAATCTTTAGTATGTAAGTAACAAATAAAGACTCATGCCTGACACGTCAGGCTTGTTTCTTATCACACTTTAAACAAAAACTCTTTACGTAGAGTAAGACAAAGAGAAGTGCCTTCCTTATTTTGACTGAATATGTTCATCAACTGTATTATATTTTTCACTTTAACATGATAACAAATTAGCCAAACATCTTTCATAAATAAGAATAAAAATGTGGAAAATATAACTTTACTAGTTAGAATTATTTTAATACTATACTAGATTTAAATGAAAGTCAACTTATGGCCAAAGATAAGCCCTAAAACTCTGCCTCAAGGGAACACAGGAAAGACAATATCACTGAGATGGAATGTGGAATCAGTGTTTATATCCTGTTGGCAGCAAAAAATGCATGCAAACGGATTTGGAGAAAGAAAAGATAAAATCATTTGCTGTGGTCCACTTCAACAAATGATTGAGAGCAGTCTGAAGCTGCCATTCAAATAATCCTTATTTGACGACCAACACAAGATGTGGAAGTCACCGACATAGAACCCATTTGGAACAATAGGAGGAAGTTGTGTAGGGAGAACATTAATCTTGATACCGAAAAATGTGACAATCAAGTCACAGCCTTGCAAGAACCAAGTTCCTGTGGAGTAGAACAAGAAAGTGTCGAACTCACACATACTTAGAATCGCATGTCCAATAAAAGTTCTGCATACAAATAGGTAAATGACCAAGCAACCCATAAGAGTGGGAGTCCTGAAAATGCCGTACCTCCATGTAGTGTCGTAAGCCTTCTCGAGGTAAAGAAAACGAAAACAAGATGTTTCCTTTTGATGAAGGCTTCCCTGGTAAGCGAGAGAAAATTGTTTAATTCGAGAAAATAAACAAGATGAACATTAAACATTCTCTCCAGAACCTTACAGAGACAGCTAGTCAAAGTAACTGGACGATAGTTAGAAGGAATCTTGGGATCCTTCCCAGGTTTAGAGAAAGAGAGAACAATAGCCCAGTACCAAACATTATGAAAAACATTATTCTGCCAAATCCGGTTATAAACAACTAAAAGAACAGCAGATGACAGGACCAAGTTCCAAAAGAAAGAAAGCTAGTTGCCCAGGTATAGTTTTTACCAAAACAGACGGGTCGGGTGGCATCAACCACGGACAATTTCCCTCAAAATTATAGGAAATTGATCACTACTTCATGGGTCACTGTCAACCCTCCAAGAAAAGCTAGAAAAATTGAAGGGAAGTAAACAGATAGATCAATAGCAGTAAAAGGCTGACTAGGTGCATAAAAATAAGTATAAGAGCCAGTGCTGGAGAAAGAAAGGTTGTGATACGAAAGTATAAACTATATAAAATGACTCCTCTCATCAATATCAGCAAACCCCAGAGGGAATTGTGTCCATTAAAGTCTCCCAAGATCAAAAATGGAGATGATAAATGTTCAACAATAGCATCAAGATCAAAACTGATCATAAGTTTCACCAGGAAACTGGTAGAGAGAACAAACAGTGATGATATGACCCAAGGAAACAAGGATGGCTACAGTCGCCAAGGGTGTATCAAGTGGCAAAGACAGGGTTGGCACGTTTAGTTTGACCAAAATTGTCACCCCTCATGCATTCATCCATCGTACAACACAACCTGTCATTGTGGCATAAAATATTGGTGAAAGATGACTGAATTGACAGATTTCAGAAATGTTTCCTGTAAAGAAAACACACAGAATGGTAAGAATCAATTAAGACCTTAATGCCATCCAAATTAGAATGGAAATCTTCACAATTCCACTGTATCAAAGTAGCCATTTTTACTTACGTGAAGAAGAACTGGGTGGGAAACTCATTTTACGACCACATCCTTTTTCTTCATTAGGAGGAGGTTTGTTTACTTCCATGAATCCTGCCCTTGATTGAGTCAGCAGGTTTCTGCCAGCAGTCGACGTCGATTCCAGAGATTGAATACGTTAAATAATAATTATTATATATATCAAGGTCAAAGCGTAGATCTGAGTAAATGCTAGAAGCTGGAGCAAAAGGAAGTAGACCCAGGCAGCCACTGAAAGGATTGGTGGGGGTAGAAGTAGATACTAATTTGTCAACTCACTTATCCATGAAGAACCAAGTACTCTTCATATGGTTGGAGAATGACTGATGGAGGCACAGAAAGATCTGTCTGCACTCTCATTGTAGCAGTGTAACGTAGTGCAGCAGCATGTCCAACATGGTGTTGGGAAGAATAACTTCCGAGCCTCGGGGAAAGAAATGTTGTTAAAGGTTTTTAAATGATGTACGACTTTCTCCTTCACCCACTTAGGAAAGAACGAAACTAAGAAGGAATAAGAACCACTATAATTTAGCGCAATGAGGTTCCAATGCCCTTGAATCCCAAACCACCGAAACTGGAAACATCAGAGAGGATTATGAACGCATGTCGTATCTTACAGTTCAAATAACCTGCCTGGACAAAGGCAGGTAGATGTGGCAATGTTAATGTCAAAATTAAGACACTGGTCAACAGCAATAACTCCTCATGAGAAATTCAAAGTAGCATGTTGAGTAACCTATTGAATATATTCCCAATGGCCTTAGAATTGTGGGGGAGTTCAGTATGTTTTGGTATAGATATTTCTTGATGTACCGTGGAAAGTCAGTAAGCCCTTGTAATCCCTTCTGAATGAAAAAAGAGAGACATTTGCCCTAAAGGTTTGTCAGACAAAAATGGAGTATGAGAAAACGAGGTGAAGGTATAGAATAATTTGGAGAGTGCTGTTCAAATACTTCAAGTCGTGAAATGTTTTTAATATTTTATTTTTATAAAATTTGGGGTCTCATAACAGAAAGAAAAAGATTTAGTGCCCACTGACCCCACCCACCACAAAGTCCTACAAGGGGATGCACTACAATGCCAAACAAAGACAGTCCACAACACCCGATTGTCCCTAGCCAAACAGGACCAGCCGAACGATCCTAGAGGGCTACCTCAAGGCCACTCGTCTACAGAATTTCATGATTAAAGTAGGGTGTTTGGTTGTACCCCTCAGACACCAGAACCCTCTCCTACCCTTAACGCATCGCCACGCACGGTAAAACACGTGAGTATACTTCAAATCCCAGGGAAAGTGAACTGAAAAAATAGAACCTTTTCACCATGAACAGGAATCCACCTCGAGGGGAAATATAGCACAATCCTGAATATTCGAAGCATCTCAACTTGAAAACATGTTGACATTTGTTTTAGAATTTAATTGTTGTTTTTTTTACTCATAGCTACAGAATGAAATTTCTGAGCTCTGTCCATGAAAGAAAATCAAGCTCCAGATTTGAGCATTGGAAATCCGTAAACTAACTGCTGATCTACCGCAAAAGTAGACTACATTTGTATAAACAGTGCTGTCTAATGAGTAAAAACAGATTGTTTCTTGTTATTATCACACATACATGAAACACGGAGGCATCAGCAGGTGAAAACAATCAAGTAGAAAATGGAATAAAAAAAATCAAGCCATCCATCAATGTCAATATCACATTTATGATGTATGTACGTAATCGTAATCGAAGTGTTAGAACACATCAAGGTGTACTCCGTTGGAATAACGATTTCCTGCCTACTTTAGTATTACAGTTAAATAACTAAAGCAGATAAAAGAAGAAATGGAGACTAACGAATTGCAGTAACTTCGAGGTTAATTATAACATATGAATATGCTTGAAGCTTATTGCCTTGCAATATTTTTGTCTTTATATTCTTATATTACCGAATTTATTTTATAACTATATACTAATCGAAGAGTTATGAAAGATTCCTATTTGATTAGTATATAAGCCAAAACATTTAGATTTTAACCTTTAATAACAAGAACAAGAATATTTTTTATTCAAGTATGTACGAGATGGGTTTTCGTTCATGTCCTTTCATTAGTTAACATTTTCGTGAAAAGGATGTAGCAATTAACTTGTTTTAAGCCTCGCCCCCGTAACGTTATAACAGGCAAACAAGGGTGCTTATATTTGCTTGGCTTCTGTATTGTCTCTAACTCGGGTTGCAGATCATGCTCAAATGAAGGGGTGGCAGAATAGTTTGTACAAGCTAGTATGAACAGGGATTGATACAGAGGGGATGCATCCCCACTGGCTATACCAAAATTGTGTAGGTTAATGGGAAATCAGAAATATAAAGTACAGATCATCTCAATTAGAATATTTTTGATTACGTAGACCACTGAATGGGATTTCCCCAGGAACAAGGAGCTACTGTCTCACCATTACTAAACTGACCTCAGACCTAATGACTTTATAGTATTGGCTAGATCAACCCACTAGGCCGTCACTTACTTCCTCTAAGAAATGTTTTGGAATAAATGAGAGTGCATGGTCATGTGTACTGTGGTGTTAAAGAGTTCATGTTAATATGTTGTGTACGTGATTCTATATACTGCTATAGGCCTAAGTGCTGTATATTTACTTGTAACATGTTATTAGAAATATATTGTCACATGCACTCTGTTGTGTGATTCAGTATAGTGCTGTACGATTACTTGTAACTTGATATATTAAAATAAAATCAATAAATGAGAGTTCATAATCATATATGTTTCTTTTCTTTGTTTCTAAATTAATTCCATGAAATTTACGTTGCAGTAACAAGGAAAGGTCTACTTGGTGTCGGGTTTAAGTCACTGTTACTTAGTCGATCGTCCCCTCCACCAAAAAATCCTGTATCCACCCCTGAGTATGAGTTCAGAGTTAATCTCTTACTGACTTGACATTACCATTGACGAAGATAATATAGGGTTCAAGAAGACTACATCAGAGCTTTGATTTGATTTGAAGATGTGGTATATAGAGAATTCTCTCAATCACTTATGTAGTGAAGAAATTCTTTCTCTTCCTGTCACAACAGCTACAATTATATTGTTTGTTTTGAAGTTCACGGAAAGCCACACAAGGTCTATCTGCGCTAGCCATTCCTAATATAGCAGTGAAAGACTACAGAGAAGGCAGCTAGTCCTCACCACCCATCGTCAAAACTTTAAAACAAAACAAACCAATTAACAATTCGGTATTGTTGTTGAATTTTTGACTCAGCAGACAGCCCAATGTGGCTTTGCTATAAGAAAAAACCACACAACGAACATAATGAATTTTAGCACTGATTTCTCATATTAATGAGATATTTAAAGTCAATGTCAAAGTTAATTTATTCATTGTCATCATATATTTGACATTACAAACCATAATTCACTATATATGATCCAATTACAAAACAAATTTAAAGAGGAACTTTGGGGTTGACATAGTAGAACCTAAAACTGTTAAATGCATGCTAAAACAGATGGTACACAAAGCATCCAAGTAGCTTAACAAAATTTCTCAATTAAATATTAATATTTTCTTTTAAATAATCACAGGTTCTGGAGGCTGCCATCTCCCTTCATCCTCTTTGCTCTGGCATACAAACTTGTGACTAGCATGGGACACTATCTCTTCTCATACACTTTACTATGTTTCTCAGAACCATATTTGATGATAAGGCTGTGTTTGGCGTACGATGTATGTACTAAAACTGGATATACTTTTGCAAGGTCTCGTAAGTGTTCTGTTATAAGGGTAAAACCAAAATTAAGGTTAACAAATATTTTTATTTCCTACTTTTCAATTTCATATTCCATGCTGTGTTGTAACCTACAGAATGCATAATTCTTCTCGTGATTCACGACACACACACGTTTCACTGACTGACAACACAATACACTAGTAGTGCAAGTAAATAAAACAGGTAACTTCTCCAAACGCCCTTCGGCCTCCTTTAGGACAAAGTATTTAACTGCTAAGTCGCTGTTCAGCAATATAATTTAAACAGACAGATGGGATTGAGTCCTTGACCTCTCACATACGAAGCGTATGCTTTACCATATGTACCATGTATATGTATATTATTATACATATTATTATTATTTTATTATTTTCCATATTTAGTGCAACGGAAACAGTGAAAGTGCTTCAGTTCAGCAATCAGTTAATACTCTGCGTGTTCCCCTTTTGCTTTAATAACTGCAGGCAGTCTTTCAGACAGTTTTACAACATATTAAAGCAAAGTGTCCTCTGGGATTTCAACCCATATGTCTCTAATTCACTCCCATAATTTTCTTTGGAAGCAACTTTTAATATGTCAAGTTTTTGATCTATCAAATCCCAGATCTGCTCAATTGGGTTGAAATCGAGGCTCTATGAGAGCCTTTGTATCATTTAAATGACTCCAGCAGCTTCTTTCTTAACTAAGTAACTTTCATAAACTACAACTGTGATTAATGCTTATTAATCGGAAAACTACAGAATGAGAACAGGAACGTTTATAGATTTCAAACATTACAAACCGTTCAACTTCAGTGAATCAACTGTGGACGTTACAGTATTTCTAAAGGACGTTAAATATCTCTGTCGGTAAAAGTCAGCTGATAAGCGACGTCAGGCCAACTAAACTAGCTAGTTCAAGCAAGGTTTGACAATATCAACTCAGAAGTAATGTGTTTGTCGTAGACCTGGCTCGTCGATAAAATACTCAGGTCTAGACTGGATATAAAGAAATTCTAAAGCTGTAAATCCACAGACTTCTCGTTGTCCCAGTGGAGGACTTAAAAAAGTGTAAAAACGTGGAATACCTACAAAGAAAATACATCTCTGTACACAGTATTTTTTTACACAAACATCTTGTCTTTCTGGATAATCCTTATCTCTGACTGCGACCTTGAAATGTTTTGTTAATATCTTTTAATAAAGTGATGTTATAAAATAGTAAAATTTTAAAATTAAATATCATCAAGAAGTGTAAACATAAACTGTCTTCGTTGGTCGTTACTGCAATGAATGTTCTTTATGCTTCCATAAATTGATTCAATTTTTTTTTATTTTCTCCAAACAGAAGCCCGGTATGACCAAGTAGGTAAGGCGCTCGACTCGTAATCTGAGAGTCACGGGTTCGAATCCTCGTCCCGTCAAACATGCTAGCCCTTTCAGCTGTAAGGGCGATATAATGTGACGGTCAAACCGACTACTCTGGAAAATAGTAGTAGTCCAAAAGTTGGCGGCGAGTGGTGATGACTAAATGCCTTCCATCTAGTCTTACACTGCTAAATTAGGAAAAGCTAGTGCAGATGGCCCTCGTTTAGCTTTGCGCTAAATTCAAAAACAAACAAGCAAACAATCTCTCATAAGGTATTAGAAAAGCAACGGGACCACCAGTAAGTGAACTGGAGTAACATTTTATTCCCTAGGCAGCTAAACTCGTGTCATACGTCTCATTTTTTCGCCACCTGTATGGAAGATAGTTGAAAAGTATAATACTTATAAAATAGTAAATTTGTAAAATTATTGTATTAAGAAGCATTGTTTTTTGGTAAATTTCCTTTGTGCGTACGTGTCTAAATCACATTTTTATATAACCGGAAACCTGTAATTATTTTCTTTCATGCAATCTATTAACTGTATCTCAATACGGCTGGTATTGGTATAAAAACTTTTATTAAAATAGAGAACAACGTTTCGACCTTCTTAAGTCACCTTAAGGTTGAAACGTTGTTCTCTAATTTATTTTAATAAAAGTTTTAATACCCATACCAGCCGTCTTGAGATACATTTTTATTTCAAGTGGGTTTCTCGTCATCACGAATCTATTAACTATAGAGCATCGAAAATAAATGAAGTTGTGTAAGTGTCGTAGATTATATTAATATACAGGAGTAAACTCATTTTTCGCGTACGAACTATATTTAAATTTTAGGCCTAAATATTAAATTTAGGCGTTCATTAGAATTTATATTAAAGGTGAATTTTACGACTCATAATGATTAATTTTGCAGGTTCACATTTTTTATAAAAATATGTGCTAATAAATGAAACACAGAACTTGGTGCAGAAAGAGCCCTTTCCGAGCAACAATCCGAACGTTTTAGTTTTTACCTTTGCCGCTAGAAAAAGTACTGTGACGTAATAGTTGCCAAACAAACCGCCAACGCCAGCGGCGTTGAATGTAAATAAACATGGCCAGTGCATACGGAGAAACAGAGGCGGAGTCTGTTTTGACTTTGTGTTCTGAACAGTGTCGAGTAGCGCCATATCAATTCGAACCTACTCTGAACAAACCTAGAACAGTTACTTTTTACACAGATCTGACAAGTTCTAGTGCTGAGAACAGTTCCACGAGCGAGAGTAGCGGAACTGTGAGTGATACTGATAGCGCCCAGGCCGATTGCGAGTCGTTCATATCTCCAGTGGAAGAAAGGTAAGCCTAAGTCATGACAACAAATATGATCTGTATTATTTCACGTGCAATTTTACGCATCTCGAAACCTGTCTGTTGTTTATAAATTATTGGTATCACAGACTGGGTTTTATTTGTTTATACTTTGCCGACTATGGTAACTAATACCCGGCCCTTCCACAATCATTGTACCAGGTATTTTTGACTCGTAACAAAATGAATTTCAATTATACGTCATAATTCTGTCTATAAAATCAAACTAGATGTAGCAGTCTGAATAGTTAATTTAATATGTACCATAAATGTATAATTTATATGACATATTCCGTATGTTTGTGCAAGGTGTAGGTGTGGTTCATGCGAGCAGATGCCAACCAGGAGAGTGTGCGTTTGTTGTTCCTTCTCCTTGCACTGAAACGAAAAGAAGCTTTTGCCCGATGTCGAACCGTTTCTACAACCATAAGCAACGCAGTAAACCACGTTATCATAAAACAAACATAAAGTAGCAATATCAAGATAAAAAATAGTCTCACAAAGTATGTAATTCGAAAAAAAGCACCGATAGATTTACATAAAATACCAGCACTGAAAGGAACAAAATGGTCGGCGCGCAACGAAGCGCGTTTGGCAACTGTTACGTCATAGTTGTAAAACGTCACGGAAACAGCTGAACAACCAAGAGGAACTCGAGTTCGAGGACCCGCATATTTTGTTTCATTTTTTACTCAAAAACTAAAGTGTTTAACAATATGGCAACCACACAGGAATTATACCTAACACAGGAATTATACCTAAAGTACAGTTTCTAAGGGAATGATTAAATTTGTTGAAAATTCCCCTTTAAGAATAAATGGTAATCAGTTACTTATAAGCCACAAAAAGTAACGAATTAATATGTTTCCTTGCGTGTTTGTTTATGTTACTGAAGTAACTGTCTTTAATGTTAATATTATAAACGTCGTAGTTTCGTACTCACATAAAATAAGACGTTAAACGTTTACTTCTATAGGACTATAGAATTACTGGGTTTCCAGGTGAGCGATCACTCACACACGCAGACTGATAGACACATTTTATTCACAAAGACGACTGGCCACCCAAATATTTGCGGATATTCTAAACAGTTATCTCCGGATAAATTTGGAAATTTTACTAAGCTTCTTCTATATTTGATACTTACAGTAATAATGGCTTATTTTAAAAACATACACCAAGTAGCCATAATTATATCTAATGATTTGCTGGTAAAATATTTTTAAATTAATGTATTAAATACTTTGACATCAAGACTAACACAAAAATAAATGCCTTTTTGTCCAAACATTACAAATTATTATTTACAATTTTATAATAAATAACAAACATTAAATTAATTTGCATACTTTTCATAAACCATGTCACTCTTTCTCGTACATCGGTATCAAAGTCAATTATCTTTGTATTTAACTCCTTTATTCTCCTATTAAGTTAGCTTGTAGTCTATTCACTGTCTTTCCTTATACAAGTATCAAATCCTAAACAGAAGAATTTCTATAACAATGGAGTTACAAGACTAAGTTATGGGCACAGAACCTCGACAAGTATCGCTTTTGAATTATCAGACACACATGCACACCATACATCAAGCCAAGAGAGAGAAAAGAAAGACAGATGACCGAGAGTAAGGAAAAAGTACTCCAGACTGTTATGAGACCGAAAGAAGTACATGTAAATAATTGCTTTACGATTTTATATGACCGTACCTTTGTTTTATTCCACTGACCAATGGTGTAAATAAAAACAAAATATGCAAAACAGATTTCATATATTGAATTTCGGTACTGTAGTGCAGCCTCGCGTTAACTGAGTAACAATACAATTTCGCTTTCTTGGTATTCTGTAAAAAACACCGCTTCTCCTCACTTTTAAATCTATAAGAGAAGGAGCTGGTAAGTAGGCTATTAACTTTTGTGCATCACGAGCCGGAGAGCAACTTAACATGATGTGTTACCAGTGGAGCACGAGAAAGAAAATGAACTTGCATATATTATCTACTTTTTATAATTATTAGATTATCATGTTTCTTCATCAACATGCATAAATATGCAGACATAATGCTCTCACAAACCCTTGAGAAATATGCAGCGTTCCCCTTTCAGAAACAGATATGTCATATTTTAGGTAGTAACTATTGAAAAAAAATGGTTTCTGCTAGTACTAACTGGACAAGTGTCTAACATAGGTAAATATGTCATACATGATGAGTGCTGCGGAATGGAAATAATGGATTTTGATAGCCAATAACAGACGTAGCGAGACAAAAATGATCATCGTAATACAGTGAAACAGGTAAGCTATGTATGACACTTAATAACACAGCGAAACAGGTAAATTATGTATGACACTTCAAGTGAGTTAATATGCCATACGAGGTATAGATTATTTACAAACGTCATAAGAAGAAAAATTATTATTACTGTTTGGTCATTAACACTTTTTCTACCTCAATATATTCGTATTCATCAACATGGCCAAGGTACACTTGAAAGTACTTTTCACAAAATAAGGATAAATACGCCTCCACCATAGAAAACACCCTCAGCTGTTGCAAATTTATCACCAAGAGGCGCCCTCTAGTCAGCTGCTTTCAACGCTAAAGAGAATCTGGAATGATCTGTTCCTCTGAAAACTAGCCTCTTAACTCCTTCATATTCCGTTCTATTTATTTTCAGGATATTGTTATACAAGTTATTTAACTTATATAAACGCCGTAAATATTTTAGAAATATATACAGCAGACATTGCTATAAAGGTGATCATAAAAAGCCTTCCCGTTCTTTTCACATAAACATCTTAAGTAAAGTTTTGTCTCTCCGACGTCCTTCACCTTTGAACTAGTCAAAATTAAAAATTTGCAGAAAAAACTGATACAGTTGCTTATGCTTTTACAATCAACATAACCTACAGCACAGCAAGATAGACGATTAAACAAATTTTTAAAACCTTAACTTATACTCGTTAAATCCTTCACGGACATAAATTAATATTTTATCAACTAGCGGTGACATTTACTGAAATATAGGTGAGAACGAACTTTAACTTCTAAAGTTTAAATAAATATGAAAACTCTCCCTTACACTTTGCTAAGCTTTGAGTGTTTAGCTAAGATATACTTCGTAGCGTATAAATCGGTTTCAAATGGAAGATAACTTTGAAAAACAATGGTCGCAGATGCCTAGAGAATTCCGGTTAACATTTTCCCGTCTAAAGCGCAGATCTAAACAGTGACAAATGACATTGTTTGTGACATCTGTTTCGAGTATCCATTCTGAAGATCAATAGTTTCATCATTCATCGCGTTCACTGGAAGTTTCAACTTAGTTATTGAAAAGTTCTTGTCAGTTTAATATTTTACAAATATTAGTGAAATAATTGTGTACAAATATGTAACTGTCTAGCCTGGCTAAATACACGTGTAGATGTTACAGGTTAGATATTGTGACTCTACATAATCATGATAGTTAATGCTACTTAATTATCTGGAAAATTCTCAGTGTAAGTACACTTACATATAAATAAGTACTAAATAGTGTCTAATGGTGCTACATTGTTACAGGACAAGAAAAAAAGCTTGCTACAAAATGTCATCCCTAAACTCTAACGAGCATGTAGACAATGGTAAATTAGGGACGTCTAGCGCAGACAGCCCTCCTGCAGCTTTGCGCGAAGTTCAACAATTAACAAATCCCCAGCATTTGAAATTGCTAGACATTCATTGTTTTATCAAATGTGCAAGATCAAATAAAGGCACCTTAAAAACATTAAATATTTATCGAAGCAGAAATAAAATTTTTACGGGAAACAAAACATTCCGTCTCGAACCCTTCCCGACATCAGTAAACACACATGAATATTTCACAGAATTTTATTGATTTCTGTATCGTAAACGAACTTTTTTCTCTGGCTGTTTGGTCAAGAGACCTTTAAGAGATCAGATTCTCACTAGACCTTTACATCTCTCCTTGGCTTTTGTTTTCTTGGTTCTGTTCAATGAAGGTATATATATAAGAAAATCCATTTTTACAACTTACAGCGACTGTGCGCGACTACGATTATTCGTACGTTCTTGTACACGCAAGTGACGACACTTTTTAGCCCATGTCCATGGGTGTAGACCGAAGTTTTACATTTTTACTAGCAAGCATCTCACTTTTTATCGTATCTTTTGATAATACAGTCTCTTCTCAGAAATTGTTTCATAGTTGCCGATTAAATATACAGTAATAATTTTATATTTACATAAATGCCATTTTAAAATAAAACTGACATTATACCTAACTATCGATTTGCCGAGAAGTGTGTGGCTGTAGATTAGATAAAGAATTTGTTCGACTTGATGTTCTATATTCATTATGCATGATAAAAGTTTTCAATGTGCTTAATGAAGAATTTTGTTTACATGTTTTTACGTAATCTATTGATCTATCAAAAAGTCTGTCTTATTTCTTCTTCAGCTACCCTAATAGAGAAGCCCATACCCATAAACAAACCCCGTTAGAAGCCTGTGATTCTTACCACGTTTGGTCTCACTAGCTTGCGAGTGGATGTATGGAAACAAGTTTCAAGCATGGCGCCCCGGGATCACAAACTCCGATACAAAATAGTTTAATGATCCTCAAAACCTAATTTTAGATCCTATCATACCTAGATGCCTTCCCACTGAATTTAACCACACTGCTTCTGCTAGATCTAATACTATTAAAGATGTTCATGGACAAATTAAAACATAAAAAAGTGTGAATTAATATGTCATAAATAAACATTACAGTGTTCCATACACGTATATTTAATACATGGTGATTATAAAATTATCAGCCCTTTATTTTTTTACTTCTAAAATACGCAAGGAAATATTACTGTTCCACAACTGATATTCTATCTTTATCTTTCCATAGTTAAAAATACTGTAGTTAGGAATTGAACTGATCTCTGAGGTAGCAAAAAAACCCAAATAAACGCCATACACAAAGCAGTTACAAAATTCAACAAATATATGGGAGCATTAGAAGATGTGACATGCTAAATAATGTTTCAGGCCTAATTCCTTTATCAAGTAAAACTTAACCAGTCCTCAACATTCCAAAATACCTTCAATAGCGACTGATAAATATTTATCACCCGATAAAAGACTGGCTTAAAATGTTATTGAACACATCATCGTATAGAGTAATATCTTGTTAGTGTTACCATGTTTTTCTAACTTGATATCTGACATAAGACAATCTTACATTTTTACAAAATTTTAAATTATAAATACATATATTTAATAGATTAATAATTCAACTTTCTGGATAATCTAAAGTCAGGAAGTCTCAAGTGACTTTAATCATTCTGTTAGACTTTAAAGTTTCATTCATTCGTTAGTTTAGGTTTTTGGTTTGGTTTGTTTTGAATTTCGCGCAAAGCTACACAAGGACTATCTGCACTAGCCGTCCCTAATTTAGCAGTGTAAGACTAGAGGGAAGGCAGCTAGTCATCACCACTCACCGCCAACTCTCAGGCTACTCTTTTACCAACGAATAGTGGGATTGACTGTCACATTATAACGCCTCCACGGCTGAAAGGGCGAGCATGTTTGGCGCGACGAAGATGCGAACTCGCGACCCTCAAATTACGAGTCGCACGCCTTAACACGCTTGGCCATGCCGGGCCTGTCTCAGATTACGAGTCCAGTGCCTTAACCAGCTGGCCATGTCGGGCCTCGCTAGTTAAGGAGTTTCAAGTCATTGCAATATAGTGCACTACCTAAAACTTACTTCACTACATATAATGTCAGTGTGACTTAGACGAAATTATTTACGTTCATCAAGACCTTATGATATGTTTAAAATCTTGCTATGAACAATAAAACATTATGTGGTAAAAATAAAAACACGTGTTTAAAGGTTCGAAACAGGAAAATATTTATATGATTTTAATTTTACTTTATCTTTAGCACGAGTTTTCAAAAATATTTTTGTAATTAAAGTGTACAGAAAGTCTCATAAAAAAAGAGATCAAACACTGATTTTATCCATATGGTTTATAAACGTAAAACCTTAAAATAATTACACAAACTTCAAATGAAAATTAAGTTTTTCTTGTCACTTTCAATCGTGTAGTACTGTATAATTGAAAGAGTTGTCAACATTAAAACTCGTGTTGTTGATAGCAATACATCTATTTCTAATGACACTCGTCTTGATAGCAGCGTAACATCCGTGTCAGGTTTATATACTTTATAGTGTCGGATTACCTTTTTTTTGATATTATGCCATCTTGTAACTCGATAATTTTTAATAACACATGATTTAACTTCAATATATCTTAAATATGTGTGTGTAGCTTATATTGCTACTAAATAACAGTGACAGAATTAATACACAAAAACGTTTTTGTCTCCCAAGTATAAAGTTTGTTGTTGTTGTTAAGGTTACCCATTACGTAGGTGTGTAAATACTAAGTTCTAAAATACGGTTAGCTGTAAAAAAACTTTGCAAGAGTCCCTGCGAACACCATAATTTTTATATTTACCAATAAGTGCCTAGTCTCTAGAGTTTATTCTAGGTATACGGCAAATTATTCTGCCACGAGCGGAGACAACCACTGGGCAAAGTGAGTGTTCGCATGCGGTTCGCTACGTGTAGGTGTTTCGCTGAGTTTAAGCACATTTTTCTATACAAACTTTACAAGGCCCTACCGAAACGCAATAACCCAAGTCAATAATTTCATGAAATATACCTATACATAAACATTAAGAAATGAGTGACATTTTTTCATAACGCAAGTAAAATGAATTATCCACTCACTCATCTAGGATATATATATACATATTCTAATGTTTTACTGGAGTTTGTAGCGCCCAAGTAACATCACACTACCCTTAGTAGTATCAAGGAAGCATGAGATCTCACCATATGGGACAAAATATTTTTACTTCCCTGTTAACTTAGTCTGTATTCACAGCAAAACGTTTCGACAAGTAATGTGTATATGTGCTAATTTCCAGCTTTGAAAGTGTTCTGTTTTGCTACTTTTGACAAATAGGCGTAATTTTAAAGGTAACCGGTTGACATATGGAATCTAGGTTATACAAGTATATAATAAAACGACGCCACTATCACCCGATAACTCTCGTTATTTTAACTCGAATATGCTTTCAGCAATTAAAATAACCTGTTGAGATCATCGGTTAATCTACATAGGCAATCTTCACGTCTTAAGCCAAAATCTAGCTTCAGTTGCTACCAGTTTGTTATAAGGCAAAAGTTGAAGAGTTTCGGAGATGCCATGGCAACTATACAAAATACACAATGTTGTTGATTTTAAGTCGATTTTTGATTCATTCTTCAAAATATGTTGTTTCCAATGAAAGTAAGTATCTCTGAACGTAGCTACAGATTCATGGAGTGAGGAGACCTCAGTCAGGATATGAAAAATTCTGAGGGAGGGTGATGAGAAATTTTGGGAACACCTGTTATGAAGCTTATGAGTTTTGGTATTTATTTACGTTTTATCCGCAACGCTGCTTGTAGTGAAAAAAATATGAAGATAAACAAATATTAAATTTTAAATTATATTGAACTTTTAAACGATTTTTACGTAATATAAAATTTGACTAGATGTAAAAAATGCTATTGAAAGAATAAAAGCAAAACCACTGAATTTAGACAAAACTTTACGAACATATTTTAGAAAAAAAATCTATACAAGTTAGTGTAAAAGTATTGGTTTATGTGTCACAAAAAGCAAAGCAATGATATATGAAAAGAAATACAAACGTTGTAACGAAGAATGTATCATACTCAAAATACGTATTTATAATATCTGTTTTTATATATGACATGGAGATACAAATTCCTATTAAAGAAATTCTACTACTCATATAAAGCAATTATAGTAACTTGTTTTTGATAATCATTTTGTTTGTTTTTCTTTTCAAAGAGAAGTAAAAATCAAGTTTCGTTTCAATAATAGAAACGTGGTGTTGAAATTGACAGTAAATACACACAAACACATTCTTCCTTCACACCAGGTGAGTGTAATACAAAGTTTTCTTGGCATATTATCTACAAAGGAATTTCCAGTCAATGCGTTTCTAAACGCACGCCATTTTTCATAATGTAAAAAAAAAAAACGTCTGTAAATAGTGTTAAGGCTGTTCTCTTCTAATAAATACGTAAGTAAAAATAAAGTAAAACAAACCTACGATTGTATGTTGAATCAATACTTCACAGTTCCACGTTGGTGTTTAAAGACGAAGACAAAGAACGTCAAGCCATTTATCCACATGCGGTAAATCTTTCCAGCTGTCACGTGCAATTGAAAGCGAAGTACAGTGACGTCAAAAGGTAAACGTTGGTGCACGGTAAAAGTATGTAAAAACGATCATAAAAGCTCAGAATACATAAGCAATGACATCATCATATTATGCTTAAGGCATAACCAGACATTTAAAAATATATTCGAAATATATTCCATTAGAACTTTAAATATTAACAAATCATGATTTAATAAAATCGATAAATTTCTTTGTTTTGAATTTCGCACAAAGCTACAAGAGGACTACCTGCGCTAGCCGTCCCTAAGTTGGCAGTGTAAAACTAAAGGGAAGGCAGCTGGTCATCACCTCTCAACGCCAGCTTTTGGGCTACTCTTTTACCAACGAATAGTGGAATTCACCTGCCACATTATAACGCACCCCAAATTGAAATGGTGGGAATTGTTTGCTGTGACAAGGATTCGATTCAACGACCCTCAGATTGCGAGTCGAGCGCCCTAACCATCAGTCTATGCTGGGCCTCCATAAGATGAGCCAAGCTGCAAAAAAGTATCTATTACAAGCTATAAAACAATCTAATTAGATTTATGAGTTTGAAACAAAGTTGTAAACAATATATACTAGGGACGTTACGCTTCAAGTGGTTTGTGTTATATAGACGTTGACAACAGAAAGTTCGTTTCATGCTTTAATTATTGGAAGGGTTTCTGTTTGGTACAACACGACAGCTCTTCAAAATGGTAGTAAAATTAATTCGAATAAAAATAAAATAAATGATATGCTGTTGTTCCTAATCTTACAATTTGTAAAGGACAAACAAAACAGATGTAATTTACTTACTTTATGTAGTTCACACCATAACAGTCTCTGTTATGAAAGTTTATGATATAAATAGCATCTATACCACTACTATGGCGGTTGGATTTTAGCTGGCCCAATGAGCTTTGGAACTTGATATAACAATGTTCTTCATTCCTTTTACTTGCAAGTTCTTACAATGTACATAATATTTAATGAAAGTTTCAGAAGTATTGAAAAATTGCACCACATTAAAATCCCTAAGAGGTAGAAAATAATATTTGAAGCTTTCAGAACAACTGTTTAATGTGGATACCAAGACTTCTGTTTGTCTGTCCATTAATGTTTCCCCATCCTTAAAAAAAAACACGTAAAATACTGATTAAACTGATTAAAATACTGATGTTTCATCTTCACTGAGCTTTAGCAAAATATAATGTAATTAACATACATTGAAATTCATGATCAGTGATTCATTGTGACCAAGTTATAGTGTGGCTGGACTGGGAACCCGAGTGTTCATGTTTTGCGTACAAAGCACAAAGACCTCGAAAAGCATTACGAGAGTGGTAATTAAACCCTAATATTCATTTAGACGATAACAGCTCGGTGGATGCTGCCGACTAATCGCTTTCCGCCATTATATTAAAACTAGAAACAGATCTGTCAGATCGCAGAAGTTACAAACAGTTTACACGTAATCTGTGAGTCAGCAAGTGACAATTCTGCCCAATATTGATATTATGTGACATTAAACTTTAGTAGCACATTTCTACATGGTAGTAAAATAAACTCATATGTGTTCGTTTCACTTATTCCTTTTTAACATGCCCAGTAGGTTTCACTATTCTGATAACATAACGATAATTCACTACAAAAGAATGTGATACTATTGCCAAACTAACTCGTATCTCCATTCCTTAATACCGTTCTGTCTCTTATCGCAATACATGCTGTCCACATTCATGGAAATTGCATGTGCTTTCCATGTTGTTGTTAATTCCCATTTATCCAGCATTATAATTTTCTCTTTACTGCAGTTATAAACAGTAATATATGTTTCGTAGATAATACCAGAGTCGAAAAGTATCTCAGTATAAAACTCATTGTTAACACTTACCTAGGTAGCTCTTAAACATTTCTTTCAACGAACTGAACTACAAACAAGACAGTAGAGTTGCAAAGGAAAATAATGTTTTTTTTTCAGACTAACGTATTACTCGGCTATGTCTAATATCATATTTTTCACCACGTTTCATGACCAAGTTTTAACTTTTATAAGCGACATACTGATGGAATATAGATAACGCCTACTCTAAGGAATCAGTTTCAAGACTAATCACTAATTTTTTATTGTTTAATAAAATCTCTCTCTTCATCATGTCATTCTTGGACATTCATATAAGTATCGTTTATTATAAGTTGATTACTTCTACCATAAAACTATAGACTCGATTTTCTATCTGTTGTCTATTTGATGCCAGCCATAATTTTTTTTTTTTAAATATCCTTTATCTTATTATCATTTATTACGTCCTCGTCACCCTTTCTGCGAAGAGAATGACTTGATAACAAGAAAAACTTCATTTCTGCCCATGGTTACTTTACCCCCATACCTTAAAATATCTTTAAAAAGTTAAAACCGCGTCATATAGAAAGTCGCCTTCTCCTCGCAAATTTTTTTTTTTATAAAAGGCAAACTTCCTATGGTTTTGCTATCATTCTTCTATCATGTTTCATTACTGCCACATCCTTCAGAATGGTTCTACTTCTTAAGCATTCTGTGAGGACCTGTTGTTGCGTGTAAATATAGCACTGTAATTAATCAGCTCCACGTGAGCTAATCCTACCTTTAACTTAATATCCCTGTTTCCTAACCTTGTGACCGTTGTGTTACTTGTAATTCCTCGATAAGAGAATATCTATAGCTAGTCCTAAAAATAACATTTTCTTGTATATCCAAGTCAGTTATTTACTGTATCATCTACAGTTAAGGCGAGACTGACCGCATGAAAGTGGGCGTTTTGAAAACATATTCATCATATTTTGAAAGGTAATATGTTTCTCGTCGCTTCAACCAGGATGATCAATATAATTGTAAAACACCTATAAGATCAGAGAAGAACAGAGACTAATCTTTCTTCTCCACACTTCTCATACATGAATAAAACATTTTCCTTTATAGTAATTATTTTCATGTCTTTGTGTATGTATATATATATATAGACACACACACACACACTATTGTGAATATCGGGTATCTTATCCTCGTCATGGTTGGTAGTTCTACACAACAACCTACATCAGTAGCTAGAAGTAAGAGAAAATATTAACAACCCGTTAATATTTGAACGGAAGTGACGGTACAGGCTACTAGTCATGACAATGATGTGCGTTTATGTAAATATAAATAATTAAATATAAACTCATGAAAAAATCGCAACCATAATTGTTTGTTTGTTTTGAATTTTCGTACCGCAAAGCTACTCGAGGGCTATCTGCGTCCCTAATTTAGCAGTGTAAGACTAGAGGGAAGGCAGCTAGTCATCACCACCCACCACCAACTCTTGGGCTACTCTTTTACCAACGAATAATGAGATTGACCGTCACGTTATAACGCCCCGCAACCATAATATAAACATCCAACACCGGGGTACAAATCATGAGGTGGGTCTTTAAGTAATGTACCCTAAAAATCAGGATATTTATCATAAATATCCATCTTATGATTTGTACCCGAGTGTTGGATGTTTATATTGTGGTTCTGATTTAATAATTTACAATTAATTAAATTCATTCTAAGGTTAGGATATGCTGCGTAAAATTCGATTTATCCTTCCTTTTGATGTGTCTCTTTTTTTTAATTTTTAGTTTTCATATATATATGGGGGTGTTCATGCGTACTTAAACGTGTGTGTGTAAATAATACATATTTGTGTGTATGTGTACACATTTATGTGGATATATGTATTTGTGCATATAGAAATATTTTGAGCTATTCCAAGTTAATAATTGACTAACAGAACTGCTTGATGATGGATGTTTTTCAAATATTTAATATGAAAACTCATAAGCGTGTTAGATTATATATATATACAATTCTGAACTATTTCTATGACTATTTGTACACCATATTTTTTCGTTACTTTGTCACACTAAATGTATGCAATTTGCTTTTCAGATTTAACTTTTAATTTTTTTCTTCTCTAATCAATTTTATTTTTAATGCTTTAACTTTACAAATACGAAGTTGTCCAAATATGTTTGATTTCCTCAACAGTGTTAGTTTGTGCTTTTATCTACATCGCAACCTTTATATTGTTACCCATGTGATGTGTTTTTTGATTTCTGTTTTATTGTTCCACACGTAGTCATAGTTTTACCAATATATGTACAGTCCACATCCTAAAAGAATGTTTATGTCTGGCCCTAAACGTCGGTTTGGACATTAAAATTGTTATTCATTTCGTTTTAAGCTTCTGTCTTTACTATTCCTCATTTACCGTCCTACGTAATCTTACAGCTACGAACACTGCCTACAGAGAGAGACTACACTGTTTTATCTCAGGAGGTAACCATTTGCTCTATACGCAGTACTGGATATAGAGGTGGAGGTTCAATCCATGCAAGGGTCTGAAAGGGTCTAAATCTGACTCTGTATGTATTTTGATCTCTTACAAGTAACATCTAATTACAGAAAAATGCTATATTGTTTTTTTAAAAAATTCCACTAAATGACAGCAATCATGTTTTAGGATGAAAATTGGCTTTCAGGTATTTTGGAATGAAAACATGTTTTTAATACCTTTACCTCACATGTTCATATTTACAAAACACTCAGAAACGTCTAACAATAAAATCAACCACATGTACATAAAGACATACCTTCTGTTCCACTGATGCACAGAACTCGGTCTCTAACTCCTACATTATAGTTTTCAAACTGAATACTCCATGAGGGTCATACTTCCCTCGTGGGTAGTACACCTTCGAATAACTGTGTTGCCATTCGAAATGTTTCTCACCGTTGTGTTGCACAACCTTTCCGTAAACTTCGAAATATTCATGTAAGAAAGAAAATGGAACAAACACTTCTCCACTCTCCTGTTTACATGATACCGTGTACTCTTCGTTAATATGACAATCAATGTCATCGAGAATCTTTAGTCCTCCTCGTGTACGAATCAAGGAAATTCTTCCTGGACTGAAGGACCAGCATCGTTCTCTAGAAAGTTGTCATCTTCGGAATCCAAACTGTATAGGTTACCTTTCATTCCAGCTTTCGAACTAGACCGGTGTAGATGGTCAAATGGAGCAAAGTAATGTCGCCACATCGAATCCAATACGTTAAAGTGGTAATAGTACCAAGAACTATGAGAATCAGCAATATAAATTTAAGATGGATTCGCATTCTAACTGGGCTGAGTGATACATGATTGTTACCGACTTACAGAGGAAAGTTTTAAGTTTTCGACTTGTATTTAACTTTATATTACTAAAGAACTAGAGTATTGTAAGTCCTATTTACATGACTGGTACAAGCTTTACCAATAAAGAGCATTACGTGCTAGACTCACAATTGTAAATGCACACGGTTAACAATTACAACTCATTATATCAACTGAAGAAACAATGGGCTATTCTCTGGCTTACTAACTGGAAGAAACAATGACTAATCCTTCTGTTACAACTTTACTAACTGAAGAAACAATGGGCTAATCCTTCTTTACAACTGCCAACTGAAGAAACAATGGGCTAATCCTTCTGTTGCAACTTTACTAACTGGAAGAAACAATGGGCTATTTCTTGTTACAAACTACTAACAAGAAGAACAATGGGCTAATCTTCTTACATTTACAACAACTGAAGAACAATGGGCTAATCCTTCTGTTACAACTTTACTATGAAGAAACAATGGCTAATCCTTTCAGTTTACTAACAGGAAAATGCAAGAACAATCAGCTTCTGTTACAATTATACTAACTGAAGAAACAATGGGCTAATCAACTGTTACAATTATACTAACTGAGAAAGTATGTGCTAATCCTTCTGTTACAGTTATACTAAGGGAAGAGCAATTGGCTAATCCCAGTTACAACTAAAACCAATGAAGGCTATCAACTCTGTTACAACTTAACAAGGAGAACAATGAACCTCCTTCTGTTACAACTTAACTGAAGAAACAATGGGCTATCTCTTCTGTTACAACTTTACTAACTGGAAGAAACAATGGGCTAATCCTTCTGTTGCAACTTTACTAACTGGAGAAACAATGGGCTCTCCTTCTGTTACAACTTTACTAACTGAAGACAAATGGGCTCTTTCTTCTCTTACAACTTTACTAACTGAAGAACACAATGGAGCTTTTCTTCTCTTACAACACTAACTGAAGAAAATGGGCTAATCCTTCTGTTACAACTTTACTAACTGAAGAAACAATGGGCTAATCCTTCTGTTACAACTTTACTAACTGAAGAAACAATGGGCTTCTTCTTCTCTTACAACTTTACTAACTGAAGAACAATGGGCTAATCCTTCTGTTACAACTTTACTAACTGAAGAAACAATGGGCTAATCCTTCTGTTACAATTTTAACTGAAGAAACAATGGGCTTCTTCTTCTGAAACCTGATTACAAATATCTAGTTATGTACAAGCTACATTGTGTAAAATATAGACGTTTTGCATGGCGTTTTGTCAAACCAAAAGAGCTGTTCGTAATCAATGTGTGTTATGTTCTTTTTGTTCGTAAGTAGGGAGAATTTCTTTATTGTATCTAGTACGTATTAAACCATTCTCGTTAGGCGCAAATTATATTAAACGTTGTTCTTCCGTTAGTTTAACACAAAAAAAATTTAAACTTCTTCCACTCTCCATTAGATTTGCATGAAAAATTGCTTCATTCTCAGCAACTCTTAATAAACAACAACAATAATAATGAGACGTTTCAGCAGTGAAAAGTCAGTTTTACCACTTTATAAAAGTTCTTAAAATATAAACTATAAATATAAGAATAACTATATAATGTGACGGTCAATCCACACTATTCGTTGGTAAAAGAGTAGCCCAAAAGTTGGCGGTGGGTGGTGATGTTAACTTTGCCTTCCCCTCTAGTCTTACACTCCTAAATTAGGGACGGCTAGCACAGATAGCATTGGTAGCGAAATTCAAAAACAAACAAAACAAACAAGAATAATTAACATGTCGTTCCATACCTTGAAGATGTTAAACTATCAAAACAGCGCTTTTTTGTTTGTTTCTAAATTTCGCGCAAAGCTACACGAGGACTACCTGCGCTAGCCGTCCCTAATTTAGCAGTGTAAGACCAGAGGGAAGGCGCTAGTCATCACCACCCACCGCCAAATCTTGGGCTACTCTTTGCCAACGAATAGTGAGCAACTGACCGTAACATTATAACGCCCCCACGGCTGAAAGGGCGAGCATGTTTGGCGCGACGGGGATGCGAACCCGCGACCCTCAGATTACGAGTCGCATGCCTTAACACGCTTGGCCATGCCGGGCCTATGCTACAGAAAGATGCGAACTCAAAGTTTGAAACCACCATGAGAAAGTATTGATGATCAAACTTTTATGCAAGCTATTGTAAGTTTTACAAAACTTGTATAATATGAGTATCTACTACATGAAATCATTTGAGCTGCTGTTTTATCTTCGGCTAAGCACCAAAAAAAAAAAAGAAATGAAAGAAAATTAGCGGCCCATGTGACTTCTTCTAGTACATGTATATGTAATACGTACACCAGATATTAAAAATATGTAGTTTGAAAGAAGACTGCGAGTTATTCAGTGCTGATTAAAATTGTTTCATGTTGGAATCAATGTTGGCCTTGTAATGGGTATTGATATATGATAACTTCGTGTCCTGTTTCTTCTCTGTGTTAGCATATAGAGGTTTGTTTGTTTGTTTTGAATTTCACGCAAAGCTACACGAGGACTATCTGCGCTAGCCGTACCTAATTTAGCAGTGTAAACTGGGGGAAGGTAACTAGTCATTACTACCCACCGCCAACTCTTGGGCTACTGTTTTACCAAAGAATAGTGAGATTGACTGTCACAATATAACGTCCCGACTGCTGAAAGGGCGAGCATGTTTGGTGTGACGAGGATTCGAACCCCCTACCCTCAGATTATGAGACGAGTGCCTTATCCACCTGGCCATGCCGGGCTCGCATATAGAGGAAGCACGGAGATTACTTAACATTTTTTGTATTTCCAAGGAAACTCCCATCTGTTCATTGGTTCCAGCTAGTAAATGGCGTTTGGTTTTGCCCATATGGGAGGACTTACAGCAGTGTTTTCCAGAGTGGGTGTCACGACACCTTGGGGTGCCGCGTCGTGCCCTGAGGGGTGTCGCCGTGTTTCCTGTAAGTTGCACAAAGTACCTCGTTATTTTTTTTATTTTTATTTATATCTGTTACATCAAATTCAGTAATATAAAATATATTAATTTGCACGATGACATGGCACGCAAAACATTATGTAATGTCTCATATTTCTTTTGGCGCCTCCTAGTGGCACAGCAGTATCTCTGCTTACAACACTATAAATCAAGTTTCGATATACATGGTGGGTAGAGCTCAGATAGTTCTTTGTGTAGCTTTGCGCTTAACTCCAAATAAATAAACAATTCTTATTGGGCATGCGACACGGAAAATATTCGCTAACACAACTTAGTGAAGAGGGAGGAAAGTGCCAGTTTATACTAGTTAAGTCTCGTTTCTGCAGGGACGACCAATTTTAGTGTGTTTTTTCTTTGTTTTTAAATTTCGCGAATAGCTACCCTAGAGCTATCTGCGCTAGTGGCCAGGGGGTTAGGGCATTTGACTCGTAATCTGAGGGTTACGGGTTCGAATTCTCGTCACACCAAACATTTTGTTACATAGTGTAATCTAATGCTAAAGGAAAAGTACAGTTTATATTACTTGTGTATTCAGCCGTGGGGGCATTATAATGTGAAGGTCAATCCCGCTATTCCTTGGTAAAAGAGTAGTTGGCGATGGGTGGTGATTGACTAACTGCCTTCCCTCTAGTCGTTCACTACTAAATTAGGAATGGCTATCGCACATATCCCCCTGTATCTTTGCGCGAAACTAAAAAAAAAAAGTTGTTTTACTGGTGCGAAGAAGAATAAAACGAAAGACTTGAGGACAAGTGTTGTAAAATAATAAGGCTTAAAGCGATTTCTTTGAAATTTGGTATGTAATTTAACATGATCTGCGAGACTCAGGATGAACAGGGTTATTATACGGATGGTTGAAATACCCAAAGATTTTGCTTTTGTATTTTGGTCACAATATGTCGTGACGACCAACTTGGTTCTTTAAAAACAATCATTTTGCGAGAGTAACTTGTGCTCCTTGAGAAAAACAAACAAAACAAAAAGTCCTAATTAAACGTCCCCCGTTCGGGCAGCAGTAAGTTTAAGAATTTTCAGTGCTAAAAACCCAGTGTTCACTTTCCTATTTTCGATAAAACATATAGCCTAAATGTGGTTTTGCGCCAATATAAGTTAGACATCCTATTTAAACACGTTAACATGAGATAAAATAATTATGTAAGTAGGCCTAGATTTCGTATGAAAATCTGCATTTTATAATCTATTTGCTACAATTATTTTTATTAAATCGATCCTTATATCTGTGTTTGTGGATAGATATATACATAAGTATTATATAGGTAGTGGTTTGTTTTATTTGTACAGTTTTGCCATTGAACTAAAATGCTTTAACTAGAGAATAGCAAAGAGAAAAGTATTTTGTTAGCTTTTTATACATTCTCACACACACATTCACTTATTTCCAAATGTTTCAAGACTATTTTTCACACGTCAAGTCTGATGTCTAGTATGCGACAGTAGGTACAGGTTATACATAATATACGTAAAAAACAAACTTTTTCCTCATGTCTGATTGCCAAATATTTTACTTGGAATTTGCAACTATCTTTGAAAACGATTAACTCACATTTTCATAACCGAACCATTAAGAAGAAATACTTAATATTAAAGATAATACGTATCACATCTTAGAACCTCAGAAACAGTGACAAAAGATAGTTGCAAAACCAACCACAAATTCTAACAATCAGACGTGAGGGACAAACTTTTTTTATGTATATTATGCACAACCTGTTTCTAGTTTGATACAGCCTTCAGTGCTAAGGCAAGAGCTGATTATTTCCCAAACCTGTTGGGCACATTCCTACCAAAAGGTGTTTTTTGACTCAGAAATTAACAGCAAGAAAAACAAAGATGCTTGTAAAATACATAAAGGTCCCGACATGGCCAAGTAGTTAAAGTACTTGCCTCGTAACCTGAGGTTCACGGGTTCGAATCTACACCAAACATGCTCGCCCTTTCACAAGTGGGAATGTTATAACGTCATGGTCAATCCTACTGTTCGTTGGTAAAAGAGTAGCCCAAGAGTTGGCGGTGGGTGATGATGACTAGCTGCTTTCCCTCTAGTCCTGTACTGCTAAATTAGGGACAGCTAGCTCAGATTACCCTTGTGTATCTATGCGCGAAAATCAAACAAACTAACTAAAATAAGATACATAAAAAGATATCCTTTCTTGGTTGATAGTTTGTATCGTTAGTAAAATTTTTGTTCTGATATTTTTTATACAGTATTACTCCTTACAGTTCAGTCACGATTACAGCTAAACGGCCGTGATTTTATATCTGACTTCACATTTCATATTATTTTAAAATAATTATTTTATCGAGTTAAGGTTACTTAAGAAATCGTTGGATGTTGTTTTGGTTTGTTTTGAACTTCGCGCAAAGCTACTCGAAGGCTATTTGCGTTAGCCGTCCATAATTTAGCAGTGTAAAACTAGAGGGAAGGCAGCTAGTCATCACCACCCACCGCCAACTTTTGGGCTACTCTCTTATCAATGAATAGTGGAATTGGCCGTAACATTATAACGCCCACACTGCTGAAAGGGCGAGCATGTCTGGTGTGATGGGGATTCGAACCCGCGACCCGCAGATTACAAGTGGAGTGCCTTAACCACCTGGCCATGTCGGGTCAGAAATACGTGGTTTTAGGTTGTTAAATCACTGGTTTGAAACAAAAAATAACCACTGAAATATACGTGCGTTTTCTAATCAATTATCTAAATATATGTTTGAAGAAGCAGGTGGTCGTTTAGAAATTACCTTTGTAAAATTTAAAAGATGTAATTGATGGCTTGAGATCCCAAAGGAAACATATGTCCTGTATTATAATCATTAGCTAAGTTTAGTTACAATTATTCAAATTTATTGGATTTTTGTATTGATTCTCTTAGTTCCGTGATCTTTCTTTTAACTAAGCATTTTAACTGTGTATGTGTTTTTCGTGTTGTTGTTTTTTTTTTCAGTATTTCAGTCTGCCTTTTTTATCCTCTAGGTAGCGCAATCAGAATATGTACCTCAAGGTATGTTACCCATCCACTATGCTAACTAAGGTTAATCCTCATAGGCAAAGTAAACACTGCCCTTCTCTCCATTCTTTGTGACTGTAAATAAATCACTCCTTCTGCGTACAGTTATTACTGTTTCGGATAGGGTATAGAGTTTCTGCAGGGGTCCTAGCTGACACCTCACCTGCAACCCGATAGCACTCGCCCCTACGGAGCCATGAATCGTTCGACCACTTGGGCAGTTGCAAAAGTATTTACTAGGCTGACAGTTTCTTCCTAGCTCGGAATACGGAAGTAGCGCTGGTGAATGCACCAATGAGAAAAGCCCGAATTAATGAAATTAAAGGCGGCAATAGTAAACGAATAACCTGAATTCATCTTTATTTATCACCTTAGACCTTAATAACAAAAAGAGGAAAACAGTCTAGGACGTCGCCCGAATTATTCTTTCAAAGTATTGATTTTTGTTATTTTTATTTATTAATCCTTAGAGAGCCTTGCAGCATATAGGTCAGATAAAGTGAATTCTTGTTGTGGCACTTTGTTGTTTTAACTGACATAGAAATAATTAACTTATGCCTAATTACGATTCTCATTATGCTGGGAATGTAGACTGGACATTATTGTTGCTGGTTTTATTTGTAGTTAAGCTCAAAGCTACATGGTTGGCTATCTGTGCTCTGCCCACCACAGGTATCGAAACCTGTTTTCTAGCGATTTAAGTCCGCAGATATACCACTGTGCCACTGGGGAGCGTTGCTGGTTGTCTATTGAAACTTACACTTAAGAAATATTTTCAATTATTAGTATTAGTGCAAAGCTACATAATTCGCTATCTGCATTATGTCCATCATGAGGACATCGAGCCCCGGATTTTAGCGTCGTGAATTCGTAAACAAGAGGAAGATATATCTCTAACATTGAATAAAAGGGGTAATGTATTTCTCTGTAATAATAACAATTAAATAACACAATATACAATATGTAAATAATACGCTTGATATTTTGTTTTATGAGCTGCTGAAAAGTTATAGTAAAACAGATTCTCCACATTTTGTTTTAAAGATGTTCGTGTTAACTGAAATGTACACGAAGTATTTCTCTGTCAGTCCTGCTTCTTAGACGTAAAATCACCATACGGTAGCAAGAGATTTTTGATGGCCTGTCCAAGAGCGAAAAGCGTTAATTGGCACTAAGTTTAAACACCTATTCACAGAATTCACACACATGGTGTCACATTAGTATTTATTTGTTGGAATGTTTTCTTTCTTACACATACTGAGCGATTCGAGTTACCGTTGATAAATAACTCAGTAATAGAGATGTTTGTAAGAAGCTGATCGTCAGCGTCATGGAGTGACGTGTTGCGGGCCTTCCATGTTGTAGTGTCATTGAGAATACTAGAGGTCAACCTAAGGCTCATGCCTTTCTAAATGGGTATTAATATGCGTCATTAAACCAAAATTGCCAATTGCAAATGCGTAGAAACTAACAAGTTAAATTTCCCAGACCAAAAGCTACCAATATCGCCCCATAATAACAACAACTCCGGGTAAGGTAAACACTCTAAAAGTATTACTGATCAATAGGAAACAATAAAAAGTGCCAACCTACTACATCACTTTGTGATGGAGACAGTATAGATAGCTAATTCTATAACTTAACAACAAACGTGTTCAAAGTGCTGCTCAGCTGTGACAAAGTCAAATATGGCGGCAATTGTCATTCAGAAACTTTCTGTTTTGGCGGGAACTACATGGCCAGGTAGTTAGGGCAATGAATTTTCAATCTGCGGTTCGCGAGTTCGAATCCCAAACGTGCCGTGGATGCATTGTATTGAAACGATTAATCCCATAATTTGTTGGCAAAATATTAGTGCAAGAATTGGCCGTAGGTGGTGGTGACTAGCTGCTTTCCTTCTAGCCTTACACCGCTATATTAGGGATGGCTAGCGCAGATATCCATTGTGTAGCTTTGCGCGAAATTCAAAATATATCGAACTGTTTTAGCGCGCCCTGGCGCTATTTTTTATATGATAAAACAATATGGCGACCTATGGGGTCATGTAGTCTGAGTAGCTAGTTTATATTAATTGTAAAAATAAGTTCATATTCTTCAAGCATGTTGTTGTTACTGTGTTTCTAAATTATTCTGTAATACTTATAATAAACCTTTGTCTTTTTGAAATGCATATCTTGTGTAGGACAGAATGTCTCTTGGTTAAGGGGTGCCGTTGAGTTAAATAATAGGCTACTAATTTGAAATACTTTTGGTTACTTTTTGGTTACTTTTAGGATTTTATCTTGGATCACACACCAAATATGCTTTCAGCCGTGGGGGCGTTACAATGTGACTATTCGTTGGTAGAAGAGTAGCCCAAGAGTTGGCGGTAGGTGGTGATGACTAACTACCTTCCCTCTAATCTTATACTGCTAAATTAGGGACGGCTAGCGTAGATAGCCCTCGTGTAGCTTTGCACGAAATTCAAAATAAGCAAAACAATCTTAGATCACGTTCTGTTACAGAACTGAAAAGATAAACGTGTTTTATTTTATTCATGTACATATTTTATAGATATATTCCAAACTTTATCCTTATCGTTATCTTCAGAATACAGCACAACAAAAATAGAGCTGTTATGTAGCGTAATGAATGCTCCCTAACTCTTTGTTGCAAATATCAGATCAAATGTTATTCCTGTACTACGAGTACAGCTACATTTACAAACCATAATACTTGTATCTAAACCTGATAAAGGAAACAATGTTGCCCTTCTTGATAAGTAGAATGGTGGATTTATTATGTACGACATTTGTAATGACCAAATCAAGTTTGGAAACCTTTTCTTGGACTGAAGTACTTCTCAAACATTTATTCTGATATTCGTTACAATTCAATTATACTCTTTAATTTCCATATGGGCATCCTATACGCTTTATCTATTTCACTTAAAATAACAAACCAATAAAAGCCATTATTTCAAACATTGTTACCTTCAATTGGGTATTACATCATTTTCTAACGACACTATGAAAGACGTCTTTACCTTTTCTGTTTGTGCTAAGACTGTGAATTTTACCGAATCTGTATGTATATCCAGTTTTGATGTGGAATCTCTATTTGTGAACACTGAAGATTTATAATACTAAGTGGGACCTGCATAGATACTTCATTGGGTTTGTTTGTGCTGAACAACGACCAAACCAGTTTACAAATATTCCTTTTAATGAAACCATTATATTAGTTACTAGTGTAGTTTAATAAATACGTTATAAGAAACGTTACAAGAAATACGTGTAAGAATCTTCTAGATTTATTTCATTTTTAATAAAGAAATTTATGAACAAGTTGCTTTATGATCTGGTTTAACTAATACATTCTTCTATAAACAGGAACAAATCTCAGTTAGGTCATTTTCTTTTGGATTTTAAACCACTTTATTAGGCAGAACGTTTGGATAATTTTTTTCCATCTTAAAAAAAAAAGAAATCAGTTTTTTTTAATACCTGAACAAACAACATGAAGGACGAACTTTCTTACTGAACAAACAACATGAAAGATGAACTTTCTTACTGAACAAACAACATGAAAGATGAACTTTCTCACTGAACAAACAACATGAAAGATGAACTTTCTTACTGAACAAACAACATGAAAGATGAACTTTCTCACTGAACAAACAACATGAAAGATGAACGTTCTCACTGAACAAACAACATGAAAGATGAACTTTCTTACTGAACAAACAACATGAAAGATGAACTTTCTTACTGAAGAAACAACATGAAAGATGAACTTTCTCACTGAACAAACAACATGAAAGATGAACTTTCTTACTGAACAAACAACATGAAAGATGAACTTTCTCACTGAACAAACAACATGAAAGATGAACTTTCTTACTGAACAAACAACATGAAAGATGAACTTTCTTACTGAACAAACAGCATGAAAGATGAACTTTACTGAACAAACAACATGAAAGATGAACTTTCTTACTGAAGAAACAACATGAAAGATGAACTTTCTCACTGAACAAACAACATGAAAGATGAACTTTCTTACTGAACAAACAACATGAAAGATGAACTTTCTCACTGAACAAACAACATGAAAGATGAACTTTCTTACTGAACAAACAACACGAAAGATGAACTTTTCTTACTGAACAAACAGCATGAAAGATGAACTTTCTCACTGAACAAACAACATGAAAGATGAACTTTCTTACTGAACAAACAACATGAAAGATGAACTTTCTCACTGAACAAACAACATGAAAGATGAACGTTCTCACTGAACAAACAACATGAAAAATGAACTTTCTTACTGAACAATCAACATGAAAGATGAACTTTCTCACTGAACAAACAACATGAAAGATGAACGTTCTCACTGAACAAACAACATGAAAGATGAACTTTCTTACTGAACAATCAACATGAAAGATGAACTTTCTCACTGAACAAACAACATGAAAGATGAACTTTCTCACTGAACAAACAACATGAAAGATGAACTTTCTCACTGAACAAACAACATGAAAGATGAACTTTTTTACTGAAATTGAAAATTAACACATGAACCCTTTCTTGGACACCCTTTTTCAATATTAAGAATAGGATAATTTCATGATAATACTTATACTGGTTTATTTACTTACTTTGAATAGGCTCGACATGGTCAAGTGGTTAAGGCACTCAACTCGTAATCTCAAGGTTTGCGTGTTGAAATCCCCGTCACACAAAATATGCTCGCCCTTTCAGCCGTGGGGACGTTATAATGTTACGGTCAATCCCACTAGTTGTTGGTAAAGAGTAGCCCAAGAGTTGGCGGTGGGTGGTGATGACTAGCTGCCTTCCCTCTAGTCTTACACTACTAAATTAGGGACGGCTAGCGCAGATAGCCCTCGAGTAGCTTTGCGCGAAATTCAGAAACCAAACAAACAAGAAAGAAAGCTCGACTTTCTGTTTTCTGCACTAAATGTAACAGAAGTGCACATGAAAGAGCAACCAGCACAACGAAACCTGCCATCGATGCGCAGGGATCATTATCCAAGGTATTAACAACAAGTTAATACTTTTAACCCCAACTTCTATAAACTTCGATAAAATCGTCTTTTACCTTTCTTTTCTCACAAAAACGTAAGTTAAGAGATATTAATCTATCTCCATAAAATAACCCTTCTACCCCTGGAATCATCCTAATAGTATACTATTTCCAATAAGTTAATAGTCTGTTTAGATTGGCCCGGCATGGTCTAGCGCGTAAGGCGTGCGACTCGTAATCCGATCGCGGGTTCGCGCCCGTCGCGCTAAACATGCTCGCCCTCCAACCATGGGGTGTATAATGTGACGGTCAATCCCACTATTCGTTGGTAAAGAGTAGCCCAAAGTTGGCGGTGAGTGGTGATGACTAGCTGCCTTCCCTCTAGTCTTACACTGCTAAATTAGGGACGCTAGCACAGATAGCCCTCAGTAGCTTTGTGCGAAATTCCCAAACAAACAAAACTGTTTAGATTATTAAACCATAATTGTATATACAATACATTGCGTGAGATACCAGTATTATTGACTTTATAACTAGGTACAGAGCACTGGCTAGATAGCTTGAATGAGTTTTTTTAATTATATGCCACATCAAATTAATTATTATATCAAAATAAACTAAAGTTTGTGATATTTCAGAAAGCAAACAAATATAAAAATAATAAAATGATTTCTACGTTTGTGCGTTATTCTTTTAATGCGTTAAATTTTATCATGTTTCACTGGATCGTCTTGAAACGCATGTCCCCATGTACCACCGTTAGAGTTACTGTGAATAGGTAACCGCTATGGAGCTGTTAAATTCTAACTGGGCAAATTGGTTGCTATTCTTGGTCTCTCTGCCTGGTGTATATGCATAAATGAGTCTGTAGTACGTAGCCGCTCACACTATCAATTGATGTGTGAAGGATAACGAAACTATTTGGGAACCGTTTGTATAACTTCTCGTGCATGTAAGAGGTGCATTTATGCCTATAGTTGTTGTAGAGTGAACTGGGGATTTTTTTTTTTATGTTTCGTTTATAATTTTCTATGTCTTTGTTACTACCATTTTGGATACATTATGTGTCAATAACATTTCCGAACGACATGACCTCAATAGGCCCATAATATCTCATTCCATGTCACTAGCAATGATTCCTTGTATTACTTTCTATTTCTTAATAATTTGCCTGTCAATGGACTCCTGAATCACTTGGTATAATCATGCGTGTGCTCTAAAACTCAGACCGATGCAATAAATCGAATAAATCCGCTATAACCAATTTACGCAGTATACTAGCGTGCAAGAAACAATAGCAGTGCATTGAACTACCAGTATTTTTGTACACTAGGTGGCACTAGCATCCTTTTAATAGGTTAAACTTTTTCTATTTTCATAGAATATATTCTACAAAACTTCTTTTATCAGTTCAAAATCTGACGAGGCCTGATATGGTCAGGTGGTTAAGGCGCTCGACTCGTAATCTGAGAGTCACGAACTCGAATCCCCATCAAACCAAACAAGCTTGCTCTTTCAGCCATGTGGGCGCTATAAGGTGACGTTCAATCCCACTATTCGTTAGTAAAGAGTAGCCCAAGAGTTGGCGGTGGATGGTGATGACTAGTTGCCTTCGCTCTAGTCTTACATTGCTGAATTATGGACAGCTAGCACACATAGACCTCGAGTAGCTTTCCACGAAATTCAAAAACAAACAAACAAAAGCTGACGAGACTTATAGCTCCTCAAAAACCAGAATTACCTTATTGAAATCGCTGAGGCTTAAGGTGGGTGTATCTACAATACCTGGCCCGGCATGGCCAGGTGGGTTAAGGCGTGCGACTCGTACTCTGATGGTCGAGGGTTTGCATCCCCATCGCACCAAACATGCTCGCCTTTTCAGCCGTGGGAACGTTAACATGTGACGGTCAATCCCACTATTCTTTGGTAAAAGAGTAGCTCAAGAGTTGGCGGTGGGCGGTGATGATTAGCTGCCTTCCCCCTCTAATCTTACACTGCGAAATTAGGGCCGGCTAGCGCAGATAGCCCTCGAGTAGCTTTGCGCGAACTTTAAAATAAAAACACAGACAAACAAAACAATCTACGAACCTTATATGTAGAGAAAGCGATTTATTAAGCTTCTATCAAAAAAACATAAACTTATGATTTAAGAATGTTTATTTGTTTCATAAAAGACCACTTGTTGGAAGAAATATTTAAACGTAGAATATCAAATAATTGTGTTTCAAATATCAAATAATTGTGTTTCAAATATCAAATAATTTCGCGTAAAGATACACGAGGGCGGTTTGCGTTAGCCTTCCCTACTTTATTAGTGTAAGAGGGAAGGTAACTAGTCAAGTCTACTCTTTTAATAGTGGAAGTAATCGTAACATTATACATACTCATAGCTGAAAGGGCGAGCATGTTTGGGGTGATGGTGATTGGAACCCGCCACCATCAGATTCTAAGTCAAGCGCCCCTAACCACCTGGCGACCCCCGGGCTCAGTGATTAATCTCCTTCGAAGCAATTATTATTGGCCAGCTACTCATGTGTACAACAGCCTTGTTGCTTGATTTCACTAGAAAATCTCTCTAACCAAAAATACAAAGACCATAAAAACAAAACAGAGCTAAATTACACAGAAATTATCTCAAAATCTATATTCAAGCAACACCCACGTCTCCTTAAATATAGTTTGTGAGAATGCATAAAAAGAAAGAGGTTTCATTATTATGCGTGGAAAACCTTACATTAACAACAGTAAGAAGGACGGAAAATTGTTGAAAACTACAATTTTTTACCGTTCAATTGTTCCAAATCACTGAATGGAAATAAAAGAGAAGGAAAACGTTAAAAGCTAATGAAACCCTTCATCCCAAGGAGACAGAAACTGTGTGATATTGTTTGCTAGAAGCTGTATTAAACCCATTGAAAATTTTTTTTGCTTATTCCATTTGTTTGAATAATGTATCTTAAAACCAAACTTATATCACAAGTAACATTTCTTTGTATCTGATTAGATCATTCGCAATTCAAATAGAACGCCCTAAAATAAACTAGGATTTGAAGTATGCTATCTTTTCGATAGATATATATATATAAACGTTGATGATGTTTTGAAGTATAGTACCTCAAGTCTGCCTTAGGGGTATAACTATTCTTTATTATCCGTTCTCTTGTTTCCTGCATAAAGTACTCCTGTCTGTCTACCCTACGTTGGCCAACTAGATGTTGCCTGACCCAGTCGTCATAGTTTGGAAAACACCTGCACTTTTTATTACTTAGGCGCAGACCATTGCAGCTGTTTGCGTTACGTCCGTCAACTTGGTTCTTTAAGGCCATGTTGATGTCGATCAGTCTGGCTACTCCCTGACCGTACTGGCCTTCACATAACAAGCGTGTTTTACCTCCGGGAGTTCAACTTATATTATTTAAGCCTATTATGAATTAAACATAAAACTTTTTTTTCAGGTGGTGCCTAAGATCCTAGACAATACTTAAGGATGACCGACCTCTCAGGCTTAAGACTACGTGAAACTAACTTAAGGAACTCTTCCATTTTTAAACAAACCAAATCTTAAATCGCTGAGATCAAGGTGTACACACAACCAAATCTGTCATTTTTTTATCTTACAAATTTTTATTCGTATAAGTGACAAACATATAATTCAGAAGTACTTTTTCTGATACGGTTGGCAAAAGTTCGGTGTAATAAAACAAGAGTGTATAATTCAAAGGTATTTATTTTTCTAAAGATAAAGTTGGCAAGAGTTCGGTGTAATAAAACAAGAGTGTATAATTCAAAGGTATTTATTTTTCTAAAGATAAAGTTGGCAAGAGTTCGGTGTAATAAAACAAGAGTGTATAATTCAAAGGTATTTATTTTTCTAAAGATAAAGTTGGTAAGAGTTCTGTGTAATAAAACAAGAGTGTATAATTCAAAGGTATTTATTTTTCTAAAGATAAAGTTGGCAAGAGTTCTGTGTAATAAAACAAGAGTGTATAATTCAAAGGTATTTATTTTTCTAAAGATAAAGTTGGCAAGAGTTCGGTGTAATAAAACAAGAGTGTATAATTCAAAGGTATTTATTTTCTAAAGATAAAGTTGGCAAGAGTTCGGTGTAATAAAACAAGAGTGTATAATTCAGAGGCATTTATTTTTCTAAAGATAAAGTTGGCAAGAGTTCGGTGTAATAAAACAAGAGTGTATAATTCAAAGGTATTTATTTTTCTGAAGATAAGGTTGGTGAAAGTTTCACTTTAATGTGACACCGAGATAAAATCTCTGTTGTTGTTGTTCTTTGTGTAATTCAAAGTTAGAAAGTTTACAATTTAACATGTCGCGTTATTTAAAAACCGTTTTATAATCTAGCCGGTATTACGTACAGCGTTCTTTAAAATATTCTGGGATGAGCTAGAAGCGATAAGTCGCTTATAAAGTACAAATGAGCCATCTAGAGCTGATATTTATTTTAAAGCATTTTTATTATTGTATGGGAAAGGAAAGTTGACCTTCGTGTCAGCACACAGAAGTGGACGCAGAAGGCCATGGCCTGGAAAGGTAAGGTTGATTATTCGTTCCTTTGTTTTTGATTGTTCCTATTTTCTTTGTTATCTATTATGTTTACTGGGTGTGCAAAAATTTAGAACATGTATGTATTTAAAATTAAATCTTGCAGAACTCCTGGGTTCAACTTGTCAAAAACATCCATGCTGCTTGCGGATGCGTGTGCGTGCGATTTAATAATGTTGTCTGGTTTACTTCCGAAACTGAACATTTGTTGATGTATTCACACGACAACAAGAAAACTACTCACAGAAAGAAAAACCACTTGTTGTATAATCACCTGGTGACCTTATTAAGCGATTTATGGAATAGATGAAAGTTCGACAATAAATTCAAAGAAACTCAAGAAGTTTAAGAACTGTACTTTAAGTAAAGTATTCTCCAGACCTTGAAATAAGAACACGTTATTGTAATGCATATTTTATGTTAATGTTTGCGTCTGGAAAAAGTCATAGTGCAGAACTAAATATTCTGTTGAAATTTAAATAAAACTAATTACAGGAGAGTAGCATAGCAAAATCTCTCTTGTTGTTTTTAGTGTTTGTTTTTTTTAGTCGTTAGTAGAACTTTTGAAGAGTTTTGTAAGTTTTTGCTGCTTACGTCGTATCAACACTCTGCGACGGGTTTCACGAGATGCTATTACGTCCAATTACCTTCTGTTTTGTGGTTCACTCCATCCTGTAATTACAAGGACATTAGGTTTGGAAACTAGCTCAGCCATATGAGGTATGCCGACTAGAACACTTGAAGACGAAAGTTGCACGCAGGAAATCCGTCACGCAACTCAGGTGAAAAGTGCTCGACTCTCTCGGGTCTTTATTAAATGGAATTTCTTTTCATTTACCTTTAAATGCATACCTCGAGCACGTGACTTGATCTCACTTGGTCTTCAAAACAGAGGGGAAGAAAGGGGGGGGACACTGATAGCAGGTTCCATGAAAACGACGAAACGGAGCCACATCAGGCATGTTCAGATAAATTCATCCCGGGTTATTCCCCTATCCAGGCGGAACTAGGAGTAGAACCCATACGGCCGTTCTTCCCATATGGAGTAAATACGTCATTTCTATGGTCAACCTGGAGCTGTGAACTGTTATAATTGACCCACATCTAACTCTGAGATATATTAACTTTCTTCTCGTGTTCTTTTTACAGCTTGCTTTTTGTGCTTCGCTTTTTTCTTACTCGCTCGCTCAGCATTTATCGTAAAAATCACAAGTATATGATACACACACACACATATATATATTAGTGCAAAATCCTGTCAAAACTAACTGGAAAATATTGTTGAATGAGTAATAAAAACTATAGAATTTAAGTAAAACCACTTTGTCTACACGTCTATAAGGCACCTACTCTTCACTTATTTCATCAGTCTAGAAGTAATTTTTTAATCACCACATTTTTAGTAAAATAAAATGTTATTGTGGATAAAAGCATGCGTGCACTCCAAAAGAGATTTCAACACTACTTTTGAGTCTTTTCACTGTATTCTAGGTCAGAAATTAGAAAACATAATGCGGACATTTCGACAGAAATTTTCTACTGTGCAAAAGATAAAAAATATTTGGTAGTAATAAATTTTTATTTTGTGTGTGTGTGTGTTTTAAGGTCAAGTAGGTAATATTGGGGGGGGGGGACAAAAAGTGCTCCCCACTTGAAAACGTTGTTAATTTGTCATATATTTTATTATATAACATAAAAATATATAAAACTATATGTTTTTAGAACTCACTCGAAGAGATCTGTGTAAATATAATCTCAAATCCGAATTTTACCACTGGCTTTCCTAAACACCTAAACTTTTTATGATTTTAGTTACATTTTATCATACAAAGTGTAGTAAACCTGCTGTAGTTTCTGAGATCGTTTTATTCCTATTAACCTAGAAAATAATCAAACAATTGTTTCTACAATTTTGGATTCGTTAAAATATATCCTAGAAACAAGAGAATTGATGTTATGGAATGGCCAGATCGATCACCTGATATCAATCCAATTGAATGTTTATGGACTGAGTTAAACCGATTAACAAAAGATCACAAGTCAAATATGGAAGATGAACTTTTTGAAGTACTCAGAGAAGTATGGCAGTCAATCATTCAGGAATATCTGTACAAACTTACTGAAAGCATGCCATGTTGATGTGAAGCAATACTAGAATCCAAGAGAATGCTGACTAAATATTAACTTGCGAAACTGGTTTGTGTTACTTGGAGTTTCATTTTTAAGTTCGGTTATCGCAGAGGAACTTGTCTGATCATTTTGTAGGTTAATTGGCATAAGAATATCTAAGAAACTACAGCAGGAGCACAACACTTTGTATGATAAAATGTAACCAAAATCATGAAAAATTCAGGTGTTTACGAAAGCCAGTGTTAAAATCAGAATTTGATATCATATTTGAACAGATCTAGTCGAGTGCATTCTAACAATATATAGTTTTATATATTTTACTGTTATCTAATAAAAGATATAACAAATTAACATTTTCAACAGATGCTGATTTTTTTTCACTCCCTGTATAAGTTAAAACACCACAAGAATACTTATTAATTAATATTTATTCATCACTTAAAACTTTTTAAACACTGACTCTATAACATTAATAATAGTCAAATTTGATACATAAACATAGCGTAAGGCTTACCTGGAACATTACTATGGTAACCTTTATTTTGCTTTTGGCTACAAGTCAAAGTTATAAAGCTTCTGAATTAAGCTACTTTGCTGTTATATCGCCGAAGGTATAAAAAAATAAAGAACAAAAAACTTCCTAACAAATCAACATGAATATTGAGCATTCAACATAGTTGGCCTAAGAAACAATCTTGTGATAGTTTTGTTGCTAAGCGACGATGTATATTGTTGAGCATTACCAAAAAAACATAAAGAGCCTAAAGGTAATCTTTACAAAGTAACAAAGGGAAAAAAAAAGCCTTTTTTAGTTAATTATACGTAAACCGCTTCTGGCAAGCTCTGAACATCCGACTGGGCAGTAAATATAAACGAATAACACTGTAAATGTATTACGTATAAAACTATAGCAATGAGTTAATAACATTTAACCCGCTTTCCACAGACATACAAAGTCAATGTTATAATGTCATCAGCAAATCAAATAATTTCATTTTTTGCATATGCAGTTGTAAAAAGAAAAATACTGGCACTCGAGCAACAAATCTGAAAGTTTATAACGCTAAAGATCGGATTTCGATATCACTGATGAAACAGCACAGATAGTCCATTGTGTAGCTTTCTGATGAATAACAAGCAAAGAAAAAAAAACTATTGTTGTTAAACTATTCTAAGAGGTTACGCTACGCTAGTTTTAAGAATAGAAGTTACGAAATTATCAGTTATTATATTTTGTTTCTTAAACGTTTTGTAAAGTTTTTACAGACCTTGAACATTAAAAGCATGTTTTAATGTTACATTGTTTTGTCGTTGTTTATGTGTTAAAAAAACATTAAGCGCAGAACTAAGTGGTATGTCGAAATATTGTGGTTACTATGTATGTGTTCAAATCTTTCCACAACAGTTGTTCTTATTAAACTGTCAATACATAGCGCACCGTGGGAATTTCCTTTTCTTCTGGTCAGTTTGGATGTAGAGAAAATAATAATGTCGAAAAATAGATTAAAATTAGCATATAAGATTATATATTATACCTCTGGTCTTCATTCGCTTCAACAGCAGCTATAGAGTAAATAATAATGGAATAATATGTCAATTAACCTTTTCTTATATCAAGAAAAATTTATACAAGTAATTATTGTAAGTTCGCGAATAATCGATATGACCTGTTTTTTACTTGTTTGTTTTGAATTTCGCGCAAAGCTACTCAAGGGCTATCTACGCTAGCCGTCCCTAATTTAGCAGTGTAAGAGAATGCAGCTAGTCATCACCACCTAGCGCCAAGTTGTGAGCTACTCTTTTGCTAACGAATAGTGAGATTGGTCGTCACATTATAACGCCCCCACGGCTGAAAGGGCGAGCATGTTTGGTGCGAAGGGGGTTTGTTACTTTGAAATATTTAATTGCTTTAGTTGAGTCAATATCGTTTTAAGTAAGAATATCTTTGCATCACTTCTTTATGACATAACACTAGTTACTTGGGAGCAAATAGATGCTCTGGTATTACAAATGTCAATATCAAGAAACCTCCGGTTTACCTAAATGTCTAGTTTGTTTGTTTTTTTTAAATATTGTCCAGGTAGCAAAGCATCTATTTTAACAAGTATTATCAGTACACATTTCGCTTCCAACTATGACCTTTTTTACGTCACAAGTTTCGAACTAAGAACTCGTGAAACACCGACACTCAGCTTTAGTATTATAAATCGTTCATCAACCTTCCATTCAACATGCCGACTTCTCTGCTTCGAGTGGCCAACAAGGTTATCAAAGCTTTGGCTTCACTTTAGCAATCGTGACAATGCACAAAAGTGTTATGACGGTGAGCACGTGGATATTGCCGCTAATCCTAGTTTATTGACACACACGTGCGTCATATAGCATACAGAAGATCACGAACTTCCAGGCATGCTAATTAATCATCAGCCGAAAAAAAAATTAACTAACGGTCATTTCGAGTAGATTACACGCGATACTGTCGTGTTACGTACACAAGTCCATGAGATATGATACTGTGAAACCTTTCTATATAAACCTTTGTTAAAGAAACGTACTAGTAAATCAAAACGGATTTCATTGGAGATCTGTATGACTTTTCAGTATTGTTTATATGTTTACTTTTTTTATTATCGTACCTACATAGTTTTGTACGCTGTCCACACGTGTTTTGGAGTTTTTCGGAGTTTCGATGTTCTCATGGTTACAAGCATAGGTTTTCAACAATGTCGTATTTAGAGTATTCTCGTCTTTATATATTGTCATGATTAAAGACTTCCACAATATTCTATATTGTCGTAATTAAAGATTATAGTTTTTATTTTATTTTTCTATAGATTTGTGTGGGGTTTCCCTATTGTCATTCTTCAAGATTGTTTTGAATTTCTTTATCGTTGTGTTGAGCGATTTATATACGTTTTCTATATTGCCGTGTTTTGTAAACTACGGCGCTCCACTGTAATATGGGATTTCTTATTTTTCAAGTTTATAGTTTTGTATGGATTTTCTGTTTTATCTTATACAGAGTTTTGTGGGTTATCTACATTGTTGTGTTTAGAGAATTCATGAGTTTTTCTATAATTTCGTTTTAAGATATTTGTACGGATTTTTTTATATACTGTATTTATAGTCTTTTAAGGTTTTTATATTGTGGTATTTATAGATTTATATGGATTTTCTGTGTTGTCTTGTTTATGTGTTCGCATTGGTTTTCTATATTGTTGTTTTATTAGATTCATGTGAGTTTCTTTATATCACTGTTTTATTAAATTTGCAGATTATGTACACAATATGGGTTTTTTGCAATGCTGTGATTCTATACATTGTATGGGTTTTTAATATTATTTCGTTTAGAGCTTTGTATTTCTTACCTATATAGTCGTGTTTTATATATTTGATATAACTGGTACATTTGTTATTGGTTTTTACAAGTGTTGGAAGTAAGAGTTTGAGATGTATGTAATTTTTGTACATAGAAATTTTTGGGTTAATAGCAAATTATATATTGAAGACACCTCAAAGCGGAAAATAAATAGTTCTGTACGATATGTTCAATCCGATTGATGAACTTCTGAGGTAGACAGCATATTTCCGGCATATTTTTTGTCTTATTTCAATGATCTTCAATCATCGTGGAAAAAAAAAATGGCACGGGGACTAAAAGAGATTTCTAATTTGCAAATACGTGATGGTTGATTGTTAAGTTTATTACGTGTTGATATATTCACGTAAAGTATTCTAAAAATTGTAGTTGTAACGTTTAATAGCACATCGATATTGAATTAAATAAATAACTAAAATGAAACACATTGTATTTTGAAAGAATCACTTTTTTTACTGAATACAGCTAATTAATCAATTTGGTGATATGTTAATGCACGTGAAACGAGCACTCTCAAGTTCAACACAGTCAGAGTAAGAAGTTGTTTGGGTCAGCTTATGTGAAGAGACACATTAGGTAAAAAGAACAAACCCAGTAGCGAGCGTATTCTCCAACACTGATTACTGTCCTGCAGTTGTAGGGTATTTTTGTGATCAGTCGATGTACAACAATGTGGATGTTCCTGTCCATTCTTCAATCAGTGCGTTTCAACGATCTCTGATGTTGCGTGGTCGTTCGGGTGAGAGTTGACGTTCAAGACACTTAAGGAGGACTTTATGCAGGATTTAGACCAGAACTTCGTGAAATGTGGACATTATCATGCATCCTGAGAAAGTCTGATCTGTCAGAACATACATCTGGATTCAATACCATCGCATTTCAATCTGAATCTAGAAATCACAACAACACGTTCGTTTTCGTACGCCCCCCAGTGGCTGAGCGGTATGTCTTCGGACTTACAACGCTAAAAACCGGTTTTCGATACCCGTGGTGGGCAGAGCACAGATAGCCCATTGTGTAGCTTTGTGCTTAATTCAAAACAACAACGTTTTCGTACTGGTATCACTACAGCATTGTTTCATTCGCCATTAACCATCATTAATATAAAAATGACACATTGACTTATTCGTGAAGAGTTCAGGCACCCAAATGTTTTACTTCGAGTTCTAGCGATTTCGACAGAACGTCTTGTGTGGACGGACTAAATATATTTTCAGAAACTGGAGTGATTGTTGAACCGATAAATAAAAGGTGTGAGTTCGTCAAGACGGATTCATTCCATATTGCTTATGTCCATGTTTTACACATAACTCTTATTAGACGTATAGTTAGCATAACACGGCTTATCCATGCACTCTGGTATGCGGACTAACTCCATGACAACGTATCAACAACGTTCCACCTATGCATGAATTCAAATTCAACTTGTTTTGCTGTTAGCGTCATGAACTTTCGCCCGCATTATCACTGAATTGTGTTGAAATGGTTAACGTTAACAAAACCGAAGTAATAACCAAAATTACAGATTGCTATATCTGAATATTAAATGAGATACTGTCTTTTCAGTGCAGGTAGCACGTGCAAAATGACGGACATTCTCGCGTTCGAACACATAAAACATTCGCATAAATTATTGTGTATCGATGTTTTAAATCGCATTCGGTAATAATTTTTAGACCGTATTTAACGTTGATCATTTTAATGTTTTTAAAGTGTACACATCACTTTATTTTAAACACGTAAACATGATAAAATATTACAATCTTAAGGCAAAACGTTTACATATTCAATTATAAAATGGCCTCATAGTTGTAGCATGGCAATGTAGATGGAATTTTATAATAAACATATCATGTAGAAAATATTGCCTCCCAGTGGCACGGTGGTATGTCTGCGGAATTACAGCTCTATAATCCGTGTTTCGATACCCGTGATGTGTAGAGCACAGACATCCCGTCAGGTGGCTTTGTATATATATATATATTTTTGAATTTCGCGCAAAAGCTACACGAGGGCTATCTACGCTAGCCGTCTGTAATTTAGCAGTGTAAGACTAGGGGAAGGTAACTAGTCATCACCACCCACCACCAACACTTGGGCTATTCTTTTACTAACAAATAGTGGGACTGACCGGCTGAAAGGGCAATCATGTTTCACGCTTAAAGGAGTCGAGTACTGATTTATTTACGGATAGAACCATTGAAAATGTTCTTTTCGTATTGCTCATAGTACTTGTTAACCCAACTTTTGCTGAAGTAGCTATCGATTTGGGTTTCTTTAGAAAAATAACAACTATCATTTTTATGTGGGCCCGGTATGGCCAAGCGTGTTAAGGCGTGCGACTCGTAATCTGAGGGTCGCGGGTTTGTATCCCCGTTGCGCCAAACATGCTCGCCCTATCAGCCGTGAGGGCGTTATAATGTAACAGTCAATCCCACTATTCGTTGGTAAAAGAGTAGCCCAAGAGTTGGCGGTGGGTGGTGATGACTAGCTGCCTTCCCTCTAGTCTTACACTGCTAAATTAGGGACGGCTAGCACAGATAGCCCTCGAGTAGCTTTGTGCGAAATTCAAAAACAAGCAAACATTTTTATGTGTGTTTGTGTTTGTTATTTTACATTTCTGATTTTTTTTTTACGCACTTGGTTTAACGGAATCAGCTCTTAAAACGTTTTGTTCATTCAGTTGTCGGCTATGTTCCGTGTCCCCCCATTATTTCATTGATGTAGAAGTTGATTTGTCTCCATTTTATCACCAGGTGACATGTATTTATTAACCCAGTTCCCTATCTGCATCTAGTTGTTGTTCATGCTTCCAGCTGCTACTACACGTTTATTGTTATCAAAAGTAATTATGCCTTTATTATTGTACTTTATCCTGCTTGTTTGAAGTTAAGTACAAAATTACACAAAAAGCTATATGTGTTCTACCCACCACGGGTATCGAAACCGAGTTCGTAGCATTGTAAGTAAGCAGATATGCCACTATACCACTGTGAGGGTGAAGGTTCTACACTTATTACTGCAACTCTCAATATACTGTCTTATGTAATTTGCATCATATTTTGTCGTTATTATGTACTCTATTATTTTTAATGTCTGAACAACTTAAGGCTTGTTTATTTACATTTTTGAATATTTCTTCCAATAGAATAAAAGAATAGTTTGTAATGAGAAATGTCCGAGTGAGCAGAGGAAGGAATGCTACTTTCTACTTTATGATCAGAAGCAGAGCTGTTGTGACATCTGTAAAGGTCAGTTTATTATGACGAGCGGTTCGAATAAATCTGTGATACAACTTTTATGTTCAACCAATAAGTATTGATATGTGTGAAAAAATATAAGAAGTATCACGATTTAAAAACCCCACAACTCGTTTCACTTTCCTTTTATAATGATATGTATAGCACTTATTAAAATAAACATTATCGTTTCGCTAGGCTGCTCTGTTAATGGTACTATCTTCGAGAGTGGATTTACCTGGACCGATCCTAATGACCCCTGCCTAACGTTTTCGTGTGAGGTTAGTAACGTTTATGTTATACGTTATTTTTTTATTTTTTTTTCAAATGAGATTTAAAGTGTAATGACTTTATTTTTCTATCTTGTTTTGTTAGGTTACAGAAAACATTATGTTCATATATGCTGTTAAGTGACGCTAAATATATTCTTCAAAAAAAGAAACGCAAAAGGGATATTTTTGTTATTTTAAAGAGAAATATATGTAATAACGTTACAAGCTCAGAGTATGTGATGTTACACGTGTGAAGGCACTGATTGTCAGACCAAAATGACAATAAAAGTTGTGCACTTTGAAAACGGAGGAAAACATTGGATTTTTCGCCAAAACGCATTCGTGTCCAATAAATTTGTTTGAGAGATCTGCATGTTCTGCAAGTGCAACATGTGCAAAATCCCTATAAAAGTGACGGGTTCTCGGTTTCCACAGCTCAGTGTTAAGCCACCAACACGCAATACAGTTACGCCAAGACTGACTGAAGCACAACGCAACAAGGCCATTGGTCGCTTGGAAGCAGGCGAATCTCGATCAGATGTTGCTAGAGCTGTGAATGTCCACCCAAGCACCATCACAAGGCTATGGAATCGTCACCAACAACATGGATCAACTCGTGACCGTCCACAATCTGGCAGACCTCGTGTGACCACGCCCGCACAAGATCGCTACATCCGGTTACGTCACCATCGGGATAGGACCACCACTGCGACGTCTACTGCCTCAACCATACCAAGGCTGCGTAGGATTTCCGATCAGACCGTACGTAACCGTCTACGAGATTCTTAGGCCCCATGTGCAACCCATCATGGTGAACGTCAACGACGTTTTTCAACATGACAACGCCCGTTCTCACATAGCCCGACTCACCACTGTCTTCTTGAGACACCACAACATCAACGTTCTTCCCTGGTCCTCCAGATCACCATATTTAAACCCCATCGAACATCTTTGGGACGAGTTGGACCGACGTCTGCTACGGCGACAACCTCAACCGCAGACTCTACCCAGCTTGCAGCAGCTTTGCAGGCTGAGTGGACAGCCATTCCACAGGATGTGATTCGTCATCTCATCGCTTCCATGGCCAGGAGATGCCAAGCAGTTATTGATGCTCACAGGGGGCATACTCGTTATTGACGTTGAGTGACGTTAAACGTCAACTAGTGAGCGTGGACTTCGCCTTTGCAGACTTTGGATGTTCAGCAGTGAATGTGCAAAGTTTCACATATGTCATACAGAACTACCCGGAATAAACTTGTTAACAATATGTCTCAAATTTTGCCTTTTGCGTTTCTTTTTTTTGAAGAGTATATTTTACTTCATCATGAAATATTCTTATCTCGTTTTAACAGCTTGTTAAAACAGACAAAACAAAACAGACAACGTTTCTAAAATATCGATCCCCTAGCAATTACTGTTTTTTGTTGTTGTTTTTGAAAATACAAAGAATACAATAAGTTTGTTGTTAAGACAAAATCTGCACGGTGAACTGTTTGGGCTGAGCTTTTTGTAGGGGTTGAATTCCACATTTTACTGTTATAAACAGTGATGTATTTAGGTAGGGGCTAGAGGGGCGCAGATCCAGGGTCCATGGTCTTAATGAGGGCGCATTGATAATTCTTATGATATGTAAAATTGCGTGAGATATAGGGCCAACAAAAATTATCAGCCCTGAGCCCACACAACCTTAAATTCGCCACTGCTTATAAACCCTCAAACTTTATCGGAGGGCATATACAGGATGTTCGGATAGTCACTTTGCAGTTTTGAAAGCAGCATTCATTCAGTCGATTTCAAGCCAGTAACTGATAGCGGTGTTTAGAAACAAAGTAAGAAGGATCCAGGCCTGTATTGATACCAACGGGGGTCGCTTTCAACATTGTTTATAATTGTCATTCATATTTACCTCCTGTATTCTATATTGAAACATGTCTGTTGATAAATATATAAGTGCACAGTGACTTTCTGAACACGCTGTAATAAAAACCTGGTTTACTTAGTAGGAAAACATTCTTACAAGTTATATTTTTGCGTTGTTACCTCATTTTGTTTTGATCTGTGTGTATATAAAATCGATACAACTTTCATAATTCGAGATGTTTTCAACTCCTTAGTCCGGTGTCGTCACAAAAGCCAGGATCCACTGTCACATACCATGTCGAAACCACTTACCACCAGCAAGTGACGAGTGCTGTCCTTCTTGTAAAGGTAAATGTATCATACTTTTGTTCGTTTCAGTTCGTTGTCGTCTTTTCAGCTGTTTCTTTCACATAATTGAAATGTTATTCAATAGTTTAAGTATTTGTTAACCATTTTTGGTTTCTTTTCAACTTTGAATAAAGTATACAAACCCCACTGTAATGTAACTTCTTTTTCATACATATGTTTCAGTTCATTGTTAAACATCATATTACATCACAAGGATTTTTTTCTGGATTATTTTTTACATGAATATAATTGTGATCATTGAAACTGCTGGGCCCGGCATGGTCAAGTGTGTTAAGGCGTTCGACTCATAATCCGAGGGTCGCGGGTTCGAATCCCGATCGCACTAAACATGCTCGCCCTTTCAGCTGTGAAGGTGTTATAATGTGACGGTCAATCCCACTATTCGTTGGTAAAAGAGTAGCTCAAGAGTTGTCGGTGGGTGGTGATGACTAGCTGCCTTCTCTCTAGTCTTACACTGCTAAATTAAGGACGGCTAGCGCAGATAGCTCTCGAGTAGCTTTGCGCGAAATTCAAAACAAACAAACAAACAAATCTTGAAGCTACTGTGTGTATTCAACAGTCCACATGGACTTGGTTGTCGGACAGACAAAGAAACCTCATCCCCGTCACACCAAACGTGCTCGCCCTTTCAGCCGTGGGGCGTTATAATGTGTTAAATTGCTAAACTCACTGCTAAACTAAGGACAACTAGCGCAAATAGCCCTCGTGAAACTTTTGCACGAAATTCAAATAAAAATACGCTAAGAGACTTGCCATAAACATAAAGCAAATATTGACTTTAATATAGACCAGGTGGTTAAAATCACTCAACCCAATTCGGATTGTGAGTTCAAATATCACTGAACATAATCTCTCTACTAGCTATAGAGACGATGCGATCAGTCCGACTATTCGTTTATTAAAGAGTAGACTAGAGGTTGGTTGGTGGTTGGTGGTGTCAGTGGTTTCTTCCTCTCTAATAGCACTTTTCAATTGAGAACAGGTTAGCGCAGGTAGCTTTGTGCAAGAAATTCACCGAACAACACAACGACTTTTATATTCGCTAATAAATTTTACAGATAGTATAAAGGTAAATAATAATTATTTCTTCCTGCAATTAGATGAGTTTTTTATAGGAACCGAATATTCCACTGAAGGAACAACTCTGTACACGTCTATAACTACTGAAATCTAAAATTAA